>NC_091791.1:138621590-138924621 GCF_041296235.1 Equus asinus | reverse complement strand
ATTTGGGGCTGGCCCGGTTGTGTAGTGGTTAAGTTCACACACTCCACTTCAGCGGCCTGGGGTTTGTGGGCCTGGATCCTGGGCCCTGATCTATACTGCTCTACACTGCTCATCTGGCCAGGCTGTGGTGGTGACCCACATACAAAAAATAGAGGAAGATTAGCACAGATGTTAGCTCAGTAACAATCTTCTTCAAACAAAAAGAGGAAGATCGGTAATACATGTTAGTTCAAGGCCCGTCTTCCTCACACACACACACACACACACACACACACACAATAAATTAGTATTTATAAAACAACAGTGTCTGGTATATAGCCAGTGTAAATAAACAAAAATTTAAATACCATGCTCTAACAGTTAGAGTCTGACCCCTAAAAATCTATCCATTCTCATTTTATACCCCTCCTTCGCCTGCCCATCACACTCCATTATCACCAAATGGCAGACATATATGCAATTTCTTACCTCTGTGCCTTTGCAAATGCTGTTTCCTCTACGTTGAACGACTTTCTCTTTCTACTTGACCACCTATTGAACTCTTATTCATCCTTCAAAATCCAGCTAAACACCTACATCTTCCACAGAGGCTTCCCTCATATCTCCTTCTCTCTTGTAGGTTTCTTTCCTTTGCTTTCACTACAGTGTGCCCACACTTCTGTTGTAGCTTGCACACCAAGCTATAGATAATCTAGTTATACTCACCGGGTGTGATCTTCCTATCTCCAGCTCCTAGTACACTGCAGGGCACACACCGGCACTCCTCAGATGTTTGTTGAATCAAATTGACTCCATGTGACAAACAGCAATTCTATGATTATACTTATAAACCTGAACATCAGAATTTCAATATACATCTCACAATAATGCAGTATTTAATGAACAAAGCTTTTTTTTCTTTTTCTTCTTAATCAAGAGGCAAGAAGACAACAGTAATGAGATGAGAGTAGAGAAGTGAAAGTGGCGTGGAGATGGGAAGAGGTGGGGAAGAAAGTGATTTGTAATTTATAAATGGCCGTTTCTTACAGGTTAGGATCAATTCAGAATGAACTGTTCACTGGAATTATCAACGATTATTCAGTAACGAATCTAAAATTCCCATCTGAATTTTAATTAAAAGAGCTGCTAAATGTGCCAAGTCAGTTGGCACATATGCACAATTTTTTTTTCACAGTTATAAAATTTTCTGTCATGATGTTGAGAATTGCCTGAACCCAAGAGCATTTGCAGGCTGAAATGTTGACATTCCTCCTCCTTAATCCAAGAACCAGAGGGTGCTTGGGGTGAAAGTTGTTTGCTTTCAACAACTAGTGACATTTATAAGTCAAAATGCTCAGCTGCTTGACAGGGATGGACAGGTGGGTTATGCCCAAAGCAACCGATCAACCAGCACCATCTCCTGAGCTCCTGTGGCTGGCCAGTATGTGAAATAAGGAGCCTGCCCTCCAGCGACTGTCCCTCTTCATGAGAGGACTGTCTTCACAGAGAGGAGGTGTCAAGTCAGAAAGCAGTACCGGAGGTGAGAAGTAAGAGGGGAAGTCACGTGGGGTAGACTGCTCCTTTTCCTCCTCTTTCCCCCTGGGCGTTGACCAGCTCCCTCGGATCTGTCCTCAGCCTTCTTCTCTTCTGTCAGGGGCAGCCGTTTGTAGCAGGTAAGAGCTCAGACTCGAGCACCTTCTTCAGTTCAAATCCCAGCTTTTCACTCAGATGTGTGACCATGGACAAGTTATGCATCTCTGTGTCTCATATCTGGAATGTGTTGTTAAGAGAGAAAAATGTTAGAGAGTATTATGTTTAGTATAGTATCATTTTTAAGTTGGAAAAACTATATTCTTGTAAGAGAAGAGAGAAAGGGTGGTAGATACAAATGACATGTTAACACTGATTAGCTGGGTGGGGGGGAATGAGGAAGCTTATTGAGATTCACCTTGAAATAGTAAAAAAAAAAAAATCTAATAAAATAAATAAAAAGAAAAGAATGAGAGATTGATGAATTGATACCCCTTCTCTTTCCAAAAAAGGATTTTTGATAGGTTGAAGGATAAGTAAGAGTAGCATGGTAAAATGAAGCTAAAAGTTAAATTAGTACCAGGAATTTTCTACAATAAGCATGCCTCAGACTAATAATGAGAAAAAAATAAAGTAATAACACAAAATGAAGGAAAATTTTCTCCAACACCAAATGGTGCTACTCTTGTAGCTTCAGTCTTGTGCTTGTTTACTTTTAAGTCTTAATGAATTATTACAGTTACATCTTTTCACTAAAGGAAATCTTGAAAATTCACAGATATGTAAAAAGACGAAAAAATGTGGATATCATCCAAAGGCAATCGTGTTGCTATTAGAATGTACTTCCTTTCCATCGTTTCTTTTTCCTTCGTGTACATGTTTTTGATGATGATGCTGTGAATATGTATTATACCTGTTGACTCGCGGGTCTTGGCTTGCTCTCCTCTCTAGACAGCCTCAGTCCTCCCAGGGATTGGTAAGAACAGGAAGAGCAATTCACACAACAGGCTGTTACAATTTCTACCACCCCACCAGCTTACATAGGAGGGGGCTTCGCTAGAAGTTGGCTTCCAGATGACAGTTCCGTTGATATGTCCAGATGAGACCATGTGGTAGGGAAAATATCTGATTTATTCCAAGGGAACCGAG
The DNA here is from genome assembly GCF_041296235.1 of Equus asinus. Taxonomy (NCBI): domain Eukaryota; kingdom Metazoa; phylum Chordata; class Mammalia; order Perissodactyla; family Equidae; genus Equus; species Equus asinus. The sequence continues at coordinate 138,921,963 of NC_091791.1, read as the reverse complement.
GGAGAGACAACAGATCTGCAGTCTCCATGCTCATAGGTTCACTGTTTTTCACAGTTAGAAAATTGTCTGTCATGATGTTGACGTCTGCCCCCCTCACATTCCTCCCAGGACCTTCTCCCAAGGTGTCTTTACCTCAAATTACTATTCACAAACTGTGCACGTGGTCCTTCTCATCATAAGGTAGGTGCCTCCTTGTCAAAGGCACCGGGCTTGGGGATTGCTCAGTGCAGCCTGTATTACAGTGAGCCCACGCCACACTTGGGCAAACTCCTACACTGTTCTTGGTCTCTCACCCCTGCAGTCAAAAAGTACAAACTAGGGGCCGACCCCATGGCCTAGTGGTTAAGCTCAGCACACCCCACTTCAGTGGCCTGGGTTCCATTCCCAGGCATGGAGCAATGCCTCTCATCAGCAGCCACGCTGTTGCAGTGACCCATATACAAAATAGAGGATGATTGGCATGGATGTTAGCTCAGGGTGAATCTTCCTCAGCAAAAAGAAGTACAAACTATGTCAAATTTGTTCACCCCTCCTTGGTTTTTCTGTCTCTCCATCAAGTCCTGTTGAAATTCACACCTTTCAATGAATTTACTAATTTCATCCATTTTATATCACTTACCAATTCAACTTATTTACAATAACCTTATTCCCTTTCCCTCCTCTAGTACGATAGATTCCTACTCTGAATCCTCTTTCTGATCAATACTGTCCACCCAGCTCTGTCCTCCTTCCTTTCCTCCCTGTAACAATAGCACTTGCTTATTTCATTTCATAAGTTTGGTAATACCATTTGTAATGGTTGTACAATGTTTGATAGACTGTCATAGTTTACTCAAATATCCTCTCATTGGTTGAACACTTGGAATGTTCCAATTCTTTACTGTTAGGAATGGTACTGTAATAAACATTTTGAAGCATGAAACATTTTTTTTATCTTTTAATATTTTTTCCCCTTAGAATCCAAATAGTGAAGATTTTGATATTTTATTTCCTTGGGAAAAAAAGTTTTATCCTCCATTAAAAATGAAGCAATTCCCATACATATTCATGAATATGTTAGATTCTTTTGTGAGGGGTAAGAGAAATGATTTCCTCTCGGTTAAAGGACATTTCTTGACTTTTCCCTTCTTTCTCCTCCTTACCTTACTTTCCCCTCAGAATCCACTTAGAAATCAAAACAAAACACTGAAGCACAAACCTTGGGAGAGCATTGTCAGTGCTGCCGTTTTGAGCAATCCAGTTATGGGCAAGTTACTTCACATCTTTACTGAATCCTCCCTGTAGTAAAAGCATCTACAAGCATCTTTAGCATCCAGCGCTAGACGTCTCTGAATCCTTCCACCTGTATTTATTCTGCTTTGAGCCAGCCCTCCTTTTTCAAGCGCACTCCTCTCTCCTTCTTAATTAGCAACGAAGAATGTTCAATTAAGCAAGCAAGCAAGCAAATAAATAGAAAAATCTACTCTTTGGAAAAGCATGGGCAAATGCTCCTTTACACCCAAGTTCCTTTTCTTCTTTTTTTGGCTAGAAAGGTAAATTAAGGTTCCATAAGGTTTCCTGTAAAGTTGACAATGCCTGCTTTGACAGGAGATGGCATCTTATTTTCTTTTGCAAATGTGTTCCTATACCCTAAAAGGTTTAGGGTTAGATTCTCAGAATGGCCCTGCCCTTGGCAGTCTTAGTTTTTTAGGGCCAGAGAAATCAAACCCCTTGCCCAATTTGCAAGTCATGACAATAATAATAGTTCCTAATTGCCTAATATTTTATAATTTGAAAGTCAGTTCTACATATGTTATACCATTTATTCTTCTGCACAAGTCTATGAATTAGGGAGTATCCATGGGCTTATCTTTTCTTTATGGAGGAGGAAACTGAGACTCTAGAGCTAATTGCCTAAGACATGACAGCCAGACCTCTTGAATGTGGATCCAATGACTCCAGATTCAGTGTTCTTTTCCTGATATAGATCTACCTGGAAAGCGTCCAAATATACTAAGTGATCTAGATGAAGTGACATTTATAAACCTTAGAAGTCTCAGGAAATGAGACATTCTAATTCGGAGATATTTATGGTTCTTTCCAAGATTAATTAGAAAATATTCTTGTTTTTCTCTATTAAAAATGAACCTGTACAATAAGACAAGAATAGGTGACAAAATTTAACTTAAAAATACCTATTGAGAATATGTGCCGCCACATGTTAAACTCATTATATGACACGTACAGCACTTTGAGGCAAAAATCAATACTCTTCCCATTTTACAAAGAAGCAAACAGATCTGAAGAGGTTAGCAATTTACCTGAGTCACAGAGCAAGAGTTGGTGAAGGGAAGATTTAGATCTGGGCCTTTTCAACTCCATAGGTGGAGTTTATAAGTGTGGCTCCACCTGCCCTCTCCCAATCTCCCATGACTGAAAATCAGATCTTAGGATCAAATGACAAACTTGAATATTCTCTGATTAGGGTTGTAGATGGGTTGGGAAATAGATTAGGCACCACACTGCGCCCATCAAATACCTGATGCCTTTCTCACTATTCCTACCAGGTCCCTCCAACACCTACAGAGACAAGATAAGTGACTGGAAGCTCCAGAGCAAGCTGTTTCACTACGTTTGACCTGATAGGTGAAAAGTACCTTCCTTATATTGGGCTAAACACTTCAGCTCCTGTTCGCTTCCACCCACTGATCCTGGTTTTAGCTTCGAGGCTCCATAGAAAAATTCTAGTATTCCTCTTCTATGTGACATGAATTTGAAGACAATTATAGTGCTCTTTTGAGTCCGCTCTTCTTCAGAATAAAGAAGTACAGTTCCTTCTGCTCTTTCTCCAGTGACATGATTTCAGCCTCACCACCTTGTTGAACACACTCGTTTTTTACTGAACGTGATTCTCTGGATGTGGTCTGCCTACAGAAGAACACGATTACTTCCTCCCCTCTGCTAAATGCTCTAGATGTGCCCACGCTACCCACAGCTTCCTTCTCTCCATACTGTTGGGTTATATTGAGTTTACAATCTACAAAAAGCTCTACACCCACGCCACACGAGATGCGACTGAGTTATGTCTCCCCAGTGCCATGTTTGTGCAAATGAGTTTTTAGGATCAAATGCAAAAATAAACTTCTACTTTTACCTGGATTATTTTCTCTTGTATCAAAGTAGATTTGGCTCCCAAATTCCAAGCTATTAAGATTCTGAGACATGTTCATTCAGGCCATTGTAAAGAAATCTAATTCATCCTTTGAAATAGCCACATCACGGTCTCTAGAATCAATGAGTCACAATTTATCCAAGTAACCCCTCACTGGCAGACATAAAGACTTGTTTCTTGTTTCTTATTTGTTTGGCCACCGTAAGCAATGCTACAAGAAATGTACTTACACACATAGGCTCACATACTGGGGTTTTATTTTGAAAACACGGAATCTCAAAAGCAGCCATGCTGGGTCAGATACTACCAGATTATTTTACCATAAAGTTATAACAGTTCACAGTTATGCTGGCAACATATGGGGTAGTGGGAAGAGTTAGAAATAGATTTTTTTTTAAGTTTTTTTTCTGCTTTATCTCCCCAACACCCCCCTCCCCCACCCCGTACACAGTTGTGTATCTTAGTTACAGGTCCTTCTAGTTGTGGGATGTGGGACACCGCCTCAACATGGCCTGATGAGCGGTGCCATGTCCGTGCCCAGGATCCGAACCCTGGGCCGTCACAGTGGAGCGCGCAAACTCAACCACTCGGCCACGGAGCCAGCCCCAGAAATAGATTTTAAAAAGTAGGAGAGTAAAATCAAGCTAGAAGTAAAATAAGTCTTTGAGTTTTTATATATTGTACATGTATTGCTTTGATAAGCAGGGAAAAAAAGGTTTAAAAAAACTAGTGAAAAATTCTCTCTTAAAGCTCTTTGTTAATAAGCCTACCTAAATAATCGTCTCTTCCTCGGCACTCCTGAAGTATTTACTATATGCGACACTTGCTATTTGTTCCACTTGTGAGGCAATTAATCACAAAGGACATGACCACCAACCCTTCTATTGTTATAATGAGCTGTCATTCAGGACTTTCATTGCCACCCACATCTTCATGACGGAAGAGCTCAGGCTTGGAGTCAAACTCACCAGGGCATAAATTCTAGTCATCTATCCACTTAACCAAATGTGTGGCTTTGAGGTGTTACTTAGAAGCTCTAAGTTTCAGCTTCTACATCTATAAAATGGGTATAATGTTGTTTGACTTGCAAGTTTTCAGAATTAATAACAGAATTCATGTAAAGGCCCTGAAAGAGTGTGTGGCACATACTACCACTCCTTAGTCAATAATTGTATGTACTTCCACTGCAGACAGGCCTAGCTAGCATTAATTGAATGCTCATGTGCCAAGTACTTTCCAAAGCACTTTGCACATGTTATCTTACTTAAAACCAAAACTGTAACTCACACATGTAGCCATTCAATTAATAATTTCAGAATAAGGTAGGTCCTCTTAAGACCCCTGTTTTATAGATGAGAAAATGAGGATCAGAGAGGTAAAGTCATTTGTCTAGGGTCACACAGCTAGTAAGTGTCAGAATAGGGACTGGAACCTAGGTCTAACTATAAAGCCTTCACTCAAAGAATGGCAATTATTATAATCACTACTATTCTTGTTGATCGCCTTAACTTACACAGCTTTAGCCATGAAACTTAATGGAACCTCAGGGTAGTTATTGGAGGAATGGGTGAGTGAAGGGGCTAACCCCGCTTTAGACTGCACTAGCACCCACATCTCAAGGGGCTAGAGCAGCCTGTGCAGACGTCCCACCCCTCCAGAGTCTAGCCGTGGGGTGGAGAGAGTGGGCACCTGCTGACAGTGAACAGACATGGAATGCCAGAAGGTGGCAGTGTGGCGGTGCCTGGAGGGGTTTGACTGACCCGAAGTGGACTCGAACTGCTAGGCGGGGTCAGTGAGACGGCTCAGTCTCAGGGCACAGGGGTTTGGGGGGGTGCCAGCTGCACTCAAGATAGGACTTCAGTCCCTCTGGGCTTTTGCGTTCAAATCAGAAACAGGGTGAAAGCTCAGTGGTGATGACACAGGCACGGCAGGGGATTGGAGAGGACCACAGCTCTGGGCCATGGTGTCCTGGGGGCCCACCCCACAGGTCCACTGCCTGAGGACCCCCAGTATCCTGCCAAGAGACATGTAGCTGACTCCGATAGCTCCCAGGCCTCGTGCCTGACACCAAGGGAAACCGGGAGGGAAAGATCCTGCATTCGTTGGACAGATTCAAAGTTGACTGTAGCCATGATTAGCTCCAGAGAATATACTGACATCCCAAACTTTGCTTTCCTTACCTGGGTTTTGTGTTCTACCAGAAGTTTTTGCCTCTTAAAAGCTCCCTCTAGCTCTCAATTCAAAAGAAGACATTGATTAAAAGTTAAAACCAGGGGCAGGCCCCTTGGCATGGTGGTTAAGTTCAGTGCACTCCACTTTGGTGGCCCGGGTTTGTGGGTTCAAACCTATACCACTCATCAGCCATGCTGTGGCAGTGACCCACACACAAAGTAGAGGAAGATTGGCACAGATGTTAGCTCAGGGCGAATCCTCCTCAAGCGAAAAGAGGAAGACTGGCAACAGATGTTAGCTCAGGGCCAATCTTCTTCAACAACAACAACAACAACAACAAGTTAAAAACAAAGGACAGGTCACATATCCCAGATGAACAGCAAAGATGAGTCTTGTAGGTCTGCTCTTTCAACAGCAGTTCTACCTGTGATCTCTGCACCAAATTCCGGAAACTTCCTGATCTCACTCGCTCTCTTTCCCTCTTGTTCTCTCTTGCTTTCTCTCTCTTTCCTCTTACAGTTAAGAAAACTCCAGCATGTGACCCCCAGTGTGTGCCTCTCTATAAAGCATCCACTTACATAACTCTTCCTACCATTATCTAAAAATATGTCAGTGCACTTGGCTTGATAATCTTTTCTATAGTTAAATTTACACTCGACGCTTCAAAAGTATCACAGTAAGCCTGTTGAAACTTCCAGTGTAAAAGCTCAGAGATTCTAATAAGCACTAGACGACACTCACAAATAAAATCGTTCCTTCCAACCCTCTGCTGAAAGATTCAGGGAGAATAATTAGAACAATAAAGATAATACCTCCCCAAACTAAACCAATTTCTGCTCTCTCCAAAGGTCTTCGTTAAATGCAGGGGAAAGGCGCCAGGTTAGGTACCAGAAGACATGAGCTGGAATCCTTTCCTAGCTGCTTGCTAGCTCTGTAACGTGGGGTAACTCAGTTGATCGTTCTGAGCCTCAGTTTCCTTATTTGTAAAACGAGGGTGTTCGAAACCCCATGGAGTCGTTGAGAGGATCACCTGCGACAACGTAGCTGAAAGCTGCAGAGCTGTCGTATGCCCTCTCTTCCTTTTCCTTCGATAGGAACTGTGCATCGATTAGCTTTCAAGACAAGGACATTTGTCACCACTTTTAGATAAGCTCCTTGGTAGAAGACTCAGAAGTAGGACCCTCACGTGGCTCCACCACTCCCTGGGTTGTCCTGGAAAAGCCACCTCAATCTCTGCATCTTGGATTCCCTGAGAGATACAGGTTTGACCAGATGGTTGGTCCTAAGTGATCTATGATTTGGGGTTTAACCTTTAAATTCAGCAGCACCCCCTTGTGAGTTATCCAAACAAATAGTTAGACTGCAGGATTTCTTTTTCCATGTTGGCAGATTAGTTTTCTGGCTGGTGGGTTCTGGGGTTCAGACTTATGTATTTTTCTTCCTGCTTTGCTCTATGCTTCTCAAGTTGTAATCTGGTTTAGTTCTCACAAGAACCTTGTGAATTTGCTTGGGCAGATATTACTGCCTGGCATCATTTTATAGGTGAGGACAACGAAACCCTGGGAGCGTGGAGATGCACTCAGACCACCCAGGTAGTTGGAGAAGCTCTCCAGACTCTGGAAGGCCGGTGGTTGTGCAGGGATCAGTGCACCCATAGAGACACTTCTCACCACTCCCCTGCACCCACCTTTGTCAGGGCCACCATCATCTCTTGCCTGGGGTATTGTAATAGCTTTATAATCATCTCCCTAGTGGCACCCTTGCCCCACAAACAGCCACTTCTCAACCAGAACCCAGAGGAATGCTCTAAAAATATAATTCAGATCATGTTCCTCCTCTGCTCAGATCCCCTCCAAGGGCTGCCATCCTATTGAGTGTCCATCCTTACACTGGCCCCAGGCCCCATGTGTCCATCTGTCTGGCCTCCCTTCTGTCAACACATGGCTGCCTCATTCACTCTGCTCCAAACCCATCAGTCTCCTTACTGGTCCTTGTACACACTAGGCACCCTCAGGAACTTTGCACTCCAATTCCCTCGGCCTGAAAGGGCTTCCCGAAGATATCTGCATAGTCATTCCTCTACTTCCTTCAGGATCCTGCTCAAATATCTCCGTTAGAAAGGTCTTGCCCAACACCTGTATAAAGTTCTACTCCTGATTACCTTTACCTTCTGGTACGTTTTTCCCACAGCACCTATGACCTGCCAGCATATATCATTTACTTTTCAAATGTTTGCTGCTCATTGTCCATTTCTTCTTCTAGAATGTATGCTCCCTGAGGGCAGGGGTGTTTGTTTATTTGTTGATAGATTGCAAGTGCTCAGAACTGTTCTGGCACACAGTAAGTGTAGGAGGAATGCTTGTTGAATGGATGAATGAACCAAAACAGAGCACAGAAATGTGGGCAGAGGAACATCGAGGAACAAATCATGAAAATTATCCATTTGCCAAGCTACATAAAGGAATTGGCTATGAGGAAGCAGGTGTGTTACCAGAGCTGTAGGGTTGCCCTTTACTCAGGGGGAAGAAACCTTTCTGGTGAACCAACATGTGGAACTTACTGAACCTCCTGAGATTAAGTGGGGGTTGCATTCAAAGTGGACAAGGGCTCAGAGCCATTAGGGCTACTATCATATGCACGTATCTCTACTTTTGCACGCTTTTCCCTCAACTTTCAATGCCCCCTTCCTCCTCATCCTCTGCCCCCAACTTGGGGAACTCCTATTCAGCCTCTAAGGCCAGCTCTAACCTGGCTTTTCCTGAGCCCTCAGGCTGATCAGCTGGTTCCCTATCTGTGCTCACTACCTTGTGTTATTGTTAAGGATCTGCATGTCTTTCTTCCCTAATACAGTGTGACTGCCAGGGTCACCTTGTGCTATAACCAGGACAGCCCCAGGCAAAGCAGGACAGTGGGTCACCCTAAGTGTGAGCTCCCTACAGGATCCTGTATCACTTTTCTTTTTCTGTCCAGAGTTTATGTGAGACCTGAAGCCTCGAAAGCTTAGTTCAATGGAAAATGTGCAGGTGTGCGCTCCAGTTTCTAGAGCCTAGACTGTGTTCTCTCTGAGTTTCTTAAAGATGAGCTCTGCACAGCCCAGAACAAAGTGAGAAACATCAGCACGAAAAAGTCCTACCAGAAACAGAAGGTCCTTTCATGCTGGCCCGGCAGACCAGTAGATGCTGAAGGACACAGCCTTAAAATATGCAAATCAAATACACAGGTGGTTCTCAGCCTTTGGCATCTTGTTGCTCAAAGTATAGTCCACCGACAAGAAACAGCAGCAGCTCCTGAGACCACGTTAGAAACGCCGAATCTCAGGCTCTATCTTAAACATACTGAATCAGAATCTGCAGCTAAGACAATCCCCAGCTGATTCATATACACCGTAGATGTCGAGAAGTGCTGCTTTAGGGCACATCGGAAACACGTGAGGATCAATGTCAAGGGAGACGTTGCCAGCCTCACGCCTGCAAATGTTGATTTGGTAGGCAATTTTGATATAGAGCAAAGACTGAGAACTGCTAGAAGTGTCTTTATCCTACTGCCCTAGTTTCTCAAAATATGGCACCTGGGCCACCTGTGTCTAGTGCTTGCAGCAAGGGCAAATTTCTGAGCAACGCCTGAACACGTGGACTCAGAATCACAAACGTGGAGTAAGGCCCTGAAATCAGTATTTTCAATAAATTTCCCAGGGGATTCTTATGTATACCAAAATTTACTAACCTCTGCTCTAGGTAAAGGGATGATCGAGAAGGAACGAGACAAGTGCTCCTGTTGCTTTTTGCCTGTCTAGAATTCCTTCACTGACGCCAAAGCTAACATTGTATAACATCACTCTTGGAGAACAAATCTCGCTTATCTTCAGTCCAACTGGCTTAGACATGACTTGCCCTTCCAGAAGGATGCATGTAACCTTGGCCCGACAAATGAGAAGATTCCTTCTCCCTGCCCACCGTGATCGCTTCAAGGTTGAGCATATGACTGAAAGTTTGTCAATGAGATCAGCGCTATTTCTAGAATTATCAGGAAAGAGATGCTCTTTCTTCTGGGTTCCTATGCTGTAGAACTTGAGTCTTGGGCTGCTCTCAGTCATCTTTGCTAACGTTTGGGGAAACCTGCCAACACAGAAGAAGGCTCAGGCAGATTGAGTGAGGGAAGGGTACACAGAGCAATGACAACTAGTTGTGTTGATTCAGTTTTTCAAAGCTGGCTATACCACAGCTTGACATTGGGTATTAAATGAAAAATAGTTTGTGAAACAACACATTAAACAAATATCCACAGAGTTCACTTCTCTCCTTAATATGCCTAAGTGCACTTTGAGTTTCTAAGATGTGGCATTTTACAAACAGGGAGTTTTAAAATATATATATATATATACAGCATATTATGGTACTGTGTCCCTTGGAAAGAATACAGGTTAACGGTTTACAAAATGTTTCCACACATATTATTTTATTTAATCCTTCCAACAGTTTTTGAGGGAAGCACTATTGGTACAGAAGAAAAAAAGACCAGAGGAGTTGAGTGAACCGCCCAAGGCTGCCAGCCAGCCAGCGGCCAACCTAGTCCCACAGAGGTTAGCCGCAGAGCAAGATGGTGGAGACGTGGCATCTCCTGACGCCCAGCACTGTGGTCTTTCTGATGTTCTCCTCTGCTACCTGACGTGGCAGTTCCAGGAATAAAGACAAGCCAAGGAGAGTTGGTTGGTCAGTGCGGACACAGCGAGATTACAGCGAATTTTCCATATGTTAATTGATGCAAATATAGTACAAATAACTTCCTGGACTTTTTCTTTCAGGTGGGTCTTCAGAAAATATTTGTCGAGACCATTAGTCCAGGAAATTAGAAGTTAGAAAGGGAGTTGGTACAGAAACAATAAAGGGAGTCCTAACCCGTCTTTCCAATTGAAGTCAAGGTTCCCACGAGATTAAAGAAACTGAGGCCACAGACGTGGAGCATCTCCTGTCCCTGGATAACATTCCCTCCCTCCCCCGGCACAGCCAGCCTGCTGATGCTATGCCAGTATAGTCAGAAAGGCCCAGGGATTCGTTTTATAGATCAAATTTGGAAACTTATCCAAATCAAACTCAAGAATGCCCCCAGATTCATCATGTGCTGAGGTTAAATCTACCTTTCTATCAATCCTTAAAAGATTCAAAATGATAAAACTATAAAGTAAAACAGTATTTTCGGATGTAAAACCCATGTTCTTTCTGCACCACCACATGAGAAGGATTTAACAGGAAAGGATTAGGTTGAAATACCAGCTTCCCTGAGATTCAGCTGTGTGGCCTTAGGCAAGACACACAACCTCTCTCAACCAGTCGCCTCAGCTATAGGATAGAGGAAATAATGTCTGTTCCGCAGGGGTGTTATGGGGGTGAAATGAATCTGCACTTTGATAATTATGACATGCAAAGCAAGCGTTATTTATCAGACTTAACCAAGTATTACTGCTTCTACCACTATTCTACACCTAATAATAATCAATCTCACAATAGAAATAAATGTTAGGATTAAATAGAGAGGGAGATACAAGAAGATATAATAAAATTCAAACCCTTTCCCCTTTCCATTGTCCCTCCTCCAGGTCTTGGAAAAACAAATGTGATCGTCTTTCTTATCCAAGTCTTGACTTAGGAAAATGACAATAGACATTTCCAAAGTTGTCAACATTGACAAAATGAGTTCACACCTATTATGTTGTTTCAGTAGTTCACACAGCATTTCCAGGTACGCCCTCTGCACCAGGCCCTGTGTTGACAACCGGTGAAGCCTTTAATCATCAAACGCTCCCACAGTGAAGAAGATGGAATGTGAGGCAAATTAACACACAGGCACTTAACTTGCAGGTGCTTGCATGTATTCCTCAGCCAGGCACAGTAATATCATTTCCGTGGAAAGAGTACTTTTTACGAGGTATCCATTAGGGTATAGTCCTGGTTTCAAATCCTTTCCCTCATTTTCTGACCATGGGCCACATTTTTATGCTGAAAATGTAGTTAGCATAATTTTCATCACTTTGAGATTTCTTATGTTTATACAAATCTAATTTGGCATTCAGCATCTGGCTTTCAGCTCTCAGAACCAAGATGCAGATGCAGGCTTTTAGATGAACTTAGCAGTTTAGTTCAACCAACATTTATTGAGTGCCCTTGAAGGTGAGGCATTCTGAAACTCCCGAATCTTCACCATGCAGATTGACTACCAAGGCCGGCAAGGCCGAGCCCAGCCGCTCAGTGGAGGGAAAGAGCCTTCTTTGATGGAGTTAATGTGTACCCTAAAGGAAAACTTCAGCCTGTGTTATTACAGGTCTTTCTTTTCTGCTGGGCCATGCATGCCGAGGAACTCAGAAATCTTTTTTATTTTAATGGTGAAACATTCCAGCTAAATAACATCCTCACGGCTGGCATGTTTAATTGAGCTCCTGAGAGGCCGTGTCGGTGAGACTTCGGGACGAATCGCCCGCAGTCCCATTGGTCTCACCAAGAACCCATTGATGTTTCATAAATCCAAGTCGGTACAAATCTAATTGAGTTACCATGCTGAATTAGCTCACTTCTAAATGGCATTCATGTCTACAAATGGAATAATTAGAGTCTAGAAAATGGGATATATCAAGTGGCATCCCAAGTGACAACAGAGAGGCATTTGTATTCATTCAATCAACCGCTTAAAAAAAAAAATGCCGCTGTAAGACTTGACTTGGGCTGGATGATTAGATGCGGTGTGTGGGCGCTTGGTTTTTCTTATGGTTTTATATTTATATTTACCTGCAAGAGGCCCCATTACTCATTCATCAGATATGTGAAAAAGAAATGTCAGGCCTGAAGTTATTTTTGACCACTTAGTTTTAAAAAGAAAAAGAGAAAAGGGAGAGAGTGATAGTTCCATTTCAGTCGACAGATCTGTTTGTTTTCGACGATCGGAAATGGCTTCCTTATTTCATTCCTTTTGAGCTTTATTTTTTTTTTCTTCTGCATTTGCTTCTAAGTACCCTGGTTAAGATGAATTCACACCCTGGGGGGCAGGTGGATTTGGATGTGAATGCCGGACCATCTTCTACTTGGAGAGTGCCTAAGTACCTAATCATAAAAAATAAAGTTCACATCTTGTCCAGAAAGGATCTCATTAAATAGTTTTATTTCCAAGTCATTTTAGTTGTGAAATTTTAGGATATTTGAATTTAATGCTTCCTCGATTAATAGTTCAACTCAGCAAATATTACGAACAGGAAGAAGGCATTTTGACTATGCAGGCTAATGGCCTCCTTCTAATTCACACTGTAGTCTTCAATCTAATTTACATGCTTAGTTTATTTATTACCCCAATTAAGTTTTGCAAATAGTTTGCAATGAGGTCCCCATGACCTCATAACTCACAATTACTCTTGGGATCTCCTGCCCACTTTGGCACGTTTTGAATAATACTGCAATATCTTCCAGGAAAGGATTGTACTTAGAAAATGATGGATGGCGATTGTGAACATCTTGTCTATAAAAGACAAGCTCTGAAATGTGTCTTTGGTCTGCTAGTTGGTGTGTAGTCCACAAACCTAAGCATTTTGAACTTTGGGTTATCGATGCTCCCTGTGGCCATTGGTTTTCCTATCATCAGAGCTCCCTACGTCTGTTGACTTTCTCAACAAGGGTGGGGATGCTGCAGTGTTAGCAGTCTGCCTGCGATAAGGCTGGCCTCTGTAGCACTCATGGAGTACACAGTATTATTTGATGGGGGCCAGAAGATTTTATGTCCCTGATCCTATTTCCACTCTCTGATTTACTTTAATTTGTCCATTAAAAATTTGAACAGGTGAAATCCAAATTAAATCTGTAGTTTAGATCATAGTATTGTACCAATGTTAATTTCTTAGTTTTGGTAAATGTACCGTGATTAAGTGAGATGTTAACCTTAGGAGAAGCTGGGTGAGAAGTGTATAGGGACTCTCTGTACTATCTTTGCAGCTTTTCTGTAAATACGAAATTACTTCAAAACATAAAGTTAAGGGGCCGGCCCGATGGCATGGTAGTTAAGTTCGCACACTACACTTTGGCAGCCCTGGCTTCGCAGGTTCACATCCTGGGCAAGGACCTACACACCACTCATCAAACCATGCTGTGGCAGCATCTCACATACAAAGTAGAGGAAGATTGCCACAGATGTTAGCTCAGCAACAATCTTCCTCAAGCAAAAAGAGGTAGATTGGCAACAGATGTTAGTTCAGGGCCAATCTTCCTCACCAAAAAAGTTAGAATCTCTTTCTATCTGCAATCCCAAAGGCTAGTATTTTTATAAGAGTTCTCCTAAGAAAGTCCACTCAAGAGAGGACAGCTTGAGCCTGAGCCTGGTGGGAGTTGGATTGGGGAAGGGGAAATGGAGGGAGCCTGGGCACAACTCCTGGCTCTGATATGCACCAGCCAGGGACCTGGGACAAGCCCCTTAATCCTTCTGTACCCTAGTTATCTCATCTGACTGGAGGTGTCATCAATAATGCCGCCATTTCAGGCCTCAGAAAGGAACAAATTTGAAAACAATGACTATGCTTTGGGAAGCTAAAAAGTTCTAAAAATTTTTGTTAAACACTTCTGATGGGAGTGAGTGTCAAAAGCAAAATAGAGATGGGGTATGAGCAATACCTTCAGGTATTACAGAAATCAAGGAAAGAGTTTTTGGAGCTAATTAGCCCAATCTACCTTTACAGATGAGAGACCCGAAGTGCAGAAAGTGACTCACCCAAGGGTCATGGTCAGAAGCACAACTCACACCTCCTGATTCCCTAGCCAGTGCCCTCTCCCTGGGGCTGTCATATTTCCCAAAGTTGTGTTCAGGACTGGCCCTGGCAAAGGTCAAGGAAAATGATCTGCTAGATGTTTCCTTTCCAGTTTTGATTTGAAAAGCACCACTCCCCACTTCTAATATTTTATTAGCATATAATCACAATGACTTTCCAAACCAACAGGCTTGCCTGTTAAGGATAGTGTAGTTATTCATGCAGAGAAAATTTGTTCAAATGAATGCAATCGAAGGACTGTATAAAAGTGGGAATTCCAAAAGCCTGATGACATCCAGCTGCATAAAACACCTCTACGGACCTTCCTGCAACAACTGAGATTAAATGCCTTGACATCTAAGCTCATCTAAAACCAGAATCCCCTCCCAGAGTCTCCGTTTCTGTCACAGCATCACGCTCCTTACAGTTCTCCAGGTGCAAAATCTTGGAGTCACTTTTCTCTTTTTCTGTTACCGTCTTAAGTTAATGTCTTATTTAGGATCCTCTTGGGAGTAGAATCTAAGTCTGACTCATCTTCACAAACTCCCCAGCACCTCACAGGATGCCTGATGCCTCGCACACATGGGTGTTCGAGACTGTAACGTGAATGTGTCTGTGTGAAAGCTCTTTTGTCAAATCTTTCAAAAGCTCATGTCGGGCTTCCTCAGGGTCCCAAGGAAAAAAGATTTCTCTCTGCTTCTTTTCACACCTAAAATCGTGAGCTATTAGAGATAAATTAATGCTGTCACTGAACGTTGGACTAATGTGTTGACTACCCTGCATAAGTCAGATCCCAAAAAGATATTCAGAAAAGAATTCTCCAACTGCAAGGTTAAAGGAGACTGCACTCTTAATATGAAATATTTCCACTGTGGGTTAATATAAATTTCATTAACATGTTTGCTATTCTAATCCATGGATATGTCCATTTATCATCATACTGTAATTTACCTTGTACTATTTACCTTGTTTCTGTTAACATCTCATACTGGTAATTCAATCCTGAAATGTGTACATTTTGCAATAATCAAATGCAAATTGGCTTAACATTTTGAACGCTGTACCCAGCAAAAGTGCAGAGGTATGGAAAAGTAACCTGGTTGAAGTCTTAAATAGGTTTTCTTAATTCTAAACTGGAGCAGTGCAGGTAAGAGTCTGCTTCTAACTGAAATAAATTTATCCTTTACCTGGCCTCTTTGCAGTAGAGGACCAACATGGGAACAGCAAAGCAATTTACTCAGCTTTCAAGAGAAAATTTCCTGAGGAACTGTGAGCCAACAAGAGAAAGCTTTGGGGAAGGGTTGTCTTGGCTGACAATAATTGAAAGAGTTCTGGTACAGTTTTATGTATCCACCTAATCCTGGATTCATTTGTTCAAGCCATTTATTTATTCGAAAAATAGAGAAATGGAATCAATAGGCAAGATGAAAGTCCCAGTGCTCATCCAGTAAAAAGAGTCAAAATTTCTGGGTTACATAGGAAAAAAATGTAACTCTGTCAAGGATAAAAGTTTATGTTGCTCTTACCTGCACCTGCCAGGAACCCTAACTCCAATGACTTAATAAAAGAGGAGATATATTACATGATGAGGAAGTACTGAACTGGACAGCTCCATCAGCAGCTTGGGCTGCCGTCATGAAGAGCCCAGGTCCTCTCCATCTTTTCCCTCTGCTAACGTCAACACGTCAGCTTAGCCCTCAGACTGGCTCCCTTGCTGGGCCAGCAGATACAAGTTCACTCCCACAGGAAGAGGTGGGCCATTTCTTCCCCATGTCTCTGTAAGAGAAGACATCATTTCTAGAAGCCTGAAGCAGATTTCCACTCCAATTGCATTAGCTAAGACTCAGCCAAATGCCTTACTCTAAACTAATCACTGGCAATGGAAACGAGATTACCAAGCTTGGGTTAGCCTAATCAGGACTTACCCTTGAGCTGTGGTCACATTCACTGAGGAGCAGATGCCTAAGTAAAAGGAGTTTAAGTTTGCGTGAAAGAAGAGAGGAACAGACATTGGCAAGTAACCCGCAGTGGAACACACGCTCCGTGGAATGACATGGGAATCATATCTCTAGGACCGGACTCTTCTTCTGCCACAGCATCTGTTAGACAGATGCAAACAAATCAGTGATTCTAACACCCTATAGTGGATTGTCTTCAGTAGAGATGGAAAGGGAGAAATGAATTATACTTGTAAAAGTTCTCCAACTTCTGAGTTTACATGTGAATCATAAAAAGCATTTTCATTCATGGGATCATACATAGAGATGACAATTAGGGAACTGATCCTCTGAGAGCTTGGAAACAAAGCCCATATACTATGTGTGACTAGCTATGGGAGAAAGCAAGGAGACTGGGTTTAGGAAGATCCAAAATACAGTCAAGGTGATCTGGGGTGCATTTCTTAGGATGGACCAGGGATGAGGTTATAGTCAATGGGCCATAACCTAACCAACATCATCGCATCCTGTTATGAGAAAGAGGTATGTATAGAGGGGTTTAGAAGAATCATAGAATATTTTAAAAACCAGAATCCTGGAGGCAATCATTGTCAGTGCTCATCCATGGAATGCTCTGGGAAGCCTTCCTTGGCAAGGTAAGCATGCCTCATACTATCTTACCTGAGACGCTCTCCCTAATATCAACAAGCTTCTGATAAGTGGGCCTCTGTTAGCTTTCCCACAGGGAATGAGTGCACTAGGCAGGCCCGTGTGAGCAATCTGACCTCTAGACAGGGACGGTTCTCGCTATGGTCTGAATGTTTGTGTCCCCCACCTCCAAATTCATATCTTGAAATCCAAACCCCCAAGGTGATGGGGTTAGGAGGTAGGTGATTAGGTCATGAGAGCAGAGCCCTCATGGATGGGATTAGTGCCCTTATAAAAGAGGCCACCAAAGTTCCCTTGCCCCTTCCACTATAGGAGGTTACAGGGAAAAGACAGCATTCAGTGAGGAAGTTGGCTCTCACCGGACACTGAATCTGCCAGCATCTTGATCTTGGACTTCCCAGCTTCCAGAACAGAGAGAAATAAATGTTTGCTGTTTGTAAGCCATCCAGTCTCTGGTATTTTTTTATAGCAGCCCAAATGGACTAAGACACTTCTCCTTGTAAAACAATGAACTGACCGACTTCCTGATTCTGTAACAGATATTACAATTCCCACGTGCATGTAGGAGAGTTATGTACAGACACATCAGGATGCCAGTTTATATACATTTTATTCAGTTACTGTAATCTTTCCCCAAGAGACGGACAGTCCATCCACCCCGGGTTGGTGAACAAAATCCAAACATGCTGTCCTGGGTGGTGGTGAGTGCACTGAAGCAAGTGTCACCTGGACAGTTGATTATTTAGTCATTTGTTTGTGTCATTTTCCAAAATTAGGAATTCTCCAGATTGTCAATGGGTAATTAATGGAAATATTCTGATGATCTTTGTTTAATAAAGCAAGAAAACCCTTCATTTTCTATGCCAAATATCTTTAATTCAACTTGACAATCTATGAATTTGCCATCACAAACTGCTCAAATAAGTATTCCAGCCTATAATTTTTCTTTACTGAATTTAAGCTTTAGAAGAGAGAGGCCAGTCAGACAAACTTACATCAACTGTTTAGCTTTTAAAGCCAGTTCTCTGGGATCTGTAAAGATTCAGCTCAACCTCCTGTACCTTCTCCATCTCCACCCACAGGCTCAGAGATGCTAGTTCACCGGGAGTGGGGAGCCGGCAGCTTGCAAATGTCTCAAGCATAAGGAAAAATTCAAGTATTCCCACAAGACTTTAACACGAAAAAATCATCTAAGAAGTATTTCAACCAGAATTGCAACCAAAAGCGTTTCTGATTAACTTTCAGGCAACTCATCAAAGCCCTGAGCAATCTGTTTCTTACGTAAAGTTTTCTTGCAGCCATTTGAGTGTCATTTTTTCACCAAATGGAAACTCATCAGACCCGCCTTCCCTTTCTGAGAGCTCTGTCCTTATTAAAACACAGTCTGTAGTCTTAATTTATTCAAATTCCCACTCTCTAGCCCCTGGCACACAGGGGGCACTACTTACCAAGTGGCAATGCATAGTCATTGCTAACGGTTGTGGGGAGATGTTTCTTGCAATGAGCATGCAACATGCAGGAAACCAAATGTCAAGACAGGCTCATTGATTAACTGGGAAAATTAACTTTTTCCGCCAATATCTTAAAGTAGATGCAGCACTGAAAATAAAGATATGCCTATCCTCCAGTTTGGCTGCAGATAGAAACTGTTTGCTTCTCTTGAAAATTTTGCATAAAACCAACATCTCTCTCCTAGATATTTTTTTAAAAGATTAGCACCTGAGCTAACAATTATTGCCAATCTTCTTTTTGTTTTCCTTCTTTTTCTCCCTAAATCCTCCCAGTACTTGGTTGTATATTTTAGTTGTGGGTCCTTCTAGTTGTGGCATGTGGGACACCGCCTCAATGTGGCCTGACGAGCGATGCCATGTCCACGCCCAGGATCCAAACCAGCAAAACCTCGGGCTGCCGAAGCGGAGCGCCTGAACCCAACCACTCAGCCATGGGGCCGGCCCCTCTCTCCTGGATTTAACTGCATCTTTGAACCAAATCTGAAGTCTTTCTTTTATAATTGCAAATACCATCTCATAAATCTGAAACCAAGGCAAAACAGAGAAGCAAAAGCTCAGTGACATTTAAATTAGCAAAGTGTAGACCACAGGCTCAGCTGTGTTCACATTTTTGTTACGATGATATGCTTTAAAAACCAATTAGTAGAACGCATTATGGATGGACATAAATACTCTGTTATAAGACGCCTGCATGAGAAGATCATGAGAAAAAACACTGAATGAGGACTCATGAGTAGTAGCCGTTACTGAAATCAGTTGATGCTCAGGCATCCCTGGCAATAGGGGGTCAGTTTTCACCATCAAGGAGTGTAACGATAGCTTGGTCTCCGTATCCCATCCTGAAGCATCAGTTCTAATTCTGACAGTTTGTATGTCCACTTTAGTGTATGTGCTTGTTGCTGAAAGGGTGGTTCAAGAACCAGCAGCATTAACACCACCTGGAAGCTTGATAGACAAGCAGAATCTTAGCTCTCATGTGTACTCACATGCTCATGCACACACATATGCATGAACACACGCCTCCTGCCCCATGCCCCCAAATCCCCACCACAGTCACCACTTCCATCCCCAGCACGCTGAATCGCAACCTTCTTTTTAGACGATCCTCTAGTGATTTGAATGCATGTTAAAGTTTGGCAGGCACTGGTGTATATCACTCTAAAAGTAAATCACTTTTCTTCAATGTCCCCCACATTACTGGGTAGCACCACAAAAAGCAATAACCCAAGAGACTGTTTATCAGTATACAAAACACAGAGAGAGGAAATTTTCCCCAAGGAGGAACAGGCTGAATAGTATTAACAGTGCTTTAAACTGTAATGAATTCCCAGTCTAATTCACTATGAGGTTTCAATTTATACCACATTTAGAGTACTCCAGGTTCAAGTAATCACTGCAGTAATTAGCTTACTTCCAGTCCTCCAAAATAAACCCACTAATTTTTGCAATCAGCCTTCATTTGGTTAATCACCAGTTTAATTGATTTAATTAGTTTGATCTGCAAAATTAGTCAAGTGTAAATACTGTTTTGTAAACAGAGTTTAGCTCCAAGCTGTAAGATAGGGAATTCTAATTCAAACCTAGAGTTAAGAACAAAACCCACACATGCAGGATTTTGTCATGGAACACAGCAGTTGCAAGTTTTCAAGGCAGAGGCCCATGGAGGTTCTGGTGAAGGTTTTGGAAATGTGCTATTGTAATTACGGTATTGGCTAAGCTAAGAGACCCCTCTCAACCAATTCTAGCACATACAGTGATTGTGTTTTGAAGATTATGAAAGGAATTTGTTGTCATTTCTCTTTCTAAAGGAGCTGGCTCAGATAACCCTAATGTTGAGAGAGTTGTCTGGATTTGAATCTCATGTTATTTTTAATATTTCAGGCCTTGCCCACTAAAGGATATTTTAAAACCTTTCCTGAAACAAATTTTAATACAGTAATTGAATTTTTTTAAGCAAACATATCTACTTATATTAACAATATGGAATTCTGACGGTGTAGCACACACCGTGTGATGCAAAACACTTTTTACTAGTTTTTAAATACAATGAATTTGGTAAGATAAAAATTCCCTTTAAATGCCCCCTGCTGAATTCATTCTAAGTGCTAAATTCAGTAGATTCCCTGTAGAATAAGATAGTCTTTCCATTTAAAAATCTCTGCCTGGTAGATTGTAAATGAGGGGGGAATTAGGTAGGAAGGTAATTATTTATAGATTGTATTTTCCCAAATTGCTTCTCATTACTGAGCGACTGTTTGGAATTTTCCACAGATTTGCTTGATAATTAAAAAAAATTTTAATTATCATTATTTGAACACTTTGGGATTCTGTTAGTTGTGCTACAAACTGAAATGTTTAAACTGGATTAAAAACTATGTTGGAATAGTGTTGCCACAAATAATTTATTAAATTGTTGAAAATGCAAAAGATAGCAATATGACTAAATAATCAAATTGGGCCACCCAGTTACAACTTTTGGAATGAAGTGAATGCTGAAACGGAGGCTAGGAGGAGGGGCATGGAAGCAGCCTGTGAATATATGCCCTATTAACTGCCATTAACACTTTTAAAAATCTGTTTATCAGTTTAGAAAAAGAGTGTGGTCTTTTTTGTTCCAAGGACGATGTTGAATTTCTCTGTAAAGTGTACATTGATGAGGTCTACAAACCTTCTTGTGGCCTCCACAATGTTTTCTTCTAGGTGTAGCTTTTTCTGTAATAAGTCAGACAGTAAGCGTTTTAGGCTTTGCAGGTTATAGGTCCCCGTCAACTTGCTGTTCTAACTGAAAGCAGTCAGAGGCAATATGGCAATGAATGGGTAAGGTTGTATTGCAATAAAACTTTTTATGGTTATTAAAATTTGAATTTCATCTAATTTTCACTTGTCGTGAAATATTCCTCTTTTGATTTTTTTCAACCACTTAAGAAGGTTAAAACCTTTAACTCACAGGCTGAATAAAACAGGTGGCAGGGGCTTTGGGCACGGTTTCCCCACCCTACTCTGGTTACTATGGGACAGGTGGCTCCTGAGGCTTAGTAGAGACATTATTTGCAAGTCTGCCGCTTCAAAGTCCATTTCATAACTTGTCACTTACAATTTCATATCAATCTCAAAATGATTGCTCCTTGCTTACAGAAGTCGCTTCACATACGAAATCCCAAAGGCAGAGGGGCAACAGGAATTAGACATGGGGGCTTAGCTGGTGTCAAAGAAAAAGAAGAAAAAGGACCAGAGACTTTTGTACAAACATAAGATCCTAACTCTCCTTAAGAGTCTTCAGCGCAGAGTCAGGACCAACCCCTTCCAGCTGCCTTTAATGTTCATTTAAAACCTTTCGGGTGACATTTTTCCTATAGAATATTGTTCTAAATTATTTTTACTTTAACTTGATTTCACTTGAAGCAAAATACTATTCTTGTGGAGAGGGGGGTTGGTTGAAAATCACAACGTGATTTGTCCATTCTTGTTCGTCTGTAGAATGACCGAGTTCTCAAATCTCTTCCGGAAGGTTTTGCAGATATACAACGTGGGTGTTATTTCTCATTTTTCTCTTTCCCTGACAAGACAGCTGGAACCATCACCAGAGGGGCTTGATAGCTATGTTTCAATAAGGGCTTAATTTTCTACAAATTCCCCATAGGTAAAAGATGAGGAGCTTAAAATGTATTCATCTCAAATTGTTTCATTAATATTGCTAGAGAATTCCAAAAGGCAGAGAGAGCCTTTTTTAAAGAATGGGTCTGATTTAACCTGTTTCATTTTAGCAGCCATGGAAGCTTGCTTGGAAGTCCTAACCGCATCTTAGTGGGTACATGACTTTGCAGAGGTCATTCAATCTCTCTGAGTTGCAACATCTTTCCTGCAAAGTGGGTTCACAGAATTTGCTTTGCTGACCTTGGGACATTACATTGATGACCTTGGGGCATTCCCACATGGGAAAGCTACATGTAGAAATGCTTTGTAAAAAGGACAATGATGCAGAAAGGTGGGTTCCGTTAACACACATGCATTGAACATCTTCTAAGCTTAGGAGTCAGAAATGAACAGGTAGAGATAGAATAGGTTAAGTGCTAAAGAGAGCACAAGCAAATGCTGTGGGAGTTGGAGCACCCAGTCGTCCTAGTGTGAGGTGCCAGGAAAGTCTTGATGAAGGAAACAGAGCGGAGCAAAAGGTGGGAAAGAGCAGTTTAGGCAGTGAGAAAGGCTTTATCCTTTCATCACCCCACATTTGATGACACTTCTTTCAGTGAAGCCTTTCTGCTCCAGCTTGGTATATTTAACTTGCCTGAAATTTCCCTCTGCAGGATTCATACAATAAGCACCTACTCCTGACTTCTTGAGGGATGCAGGTGGAGGCGCCTGAAGAAGGAAATAAATCAAAACCAGAGCCGACTGCTTTGAAAATCTCTTACTGTTTCACTAGGTGTGTTGAGATCTAATAAGATACTCAATTGTTACATCTTATTAGAGCTTTCCTGGACTTTTTAGGTATAACTAAGAACCCATAAAACCTTCAAATCGTTTGTGTGGTATCTACGTTTCCTGACAAGGAAAAGGATTTAAACTGTGATTTTGAGCATCCTGGCTATTTAAAAGTTCTCAAGATATTTGAGTGAAATTGGTAAAGGAGTCTATGGAGAAATGAGAAAACTGCCTCCTGGATGAACTTGCCCACCTGGGAGTTCCAAGTGCAAATAGCAGTAGGATTCCAGAGTCTTAACTTTTTCTGCTGCAAGAAGTCCCAAAATTATATGCCATAGTGTATCTAGGTTAATACATATATTTGGCCAAACTACCCGGGGCCCTGCTAAATTCCTCAATGTTTTTACAGTCAGTATACTTTTCAGATCTTGGGTGCTAATTTGCATCATTTGCAAAAACAACTGTGAAAGCTATTTAGTGCTTGCAATGCAATTACCACTAAAGAGGTTTTGGGGTATTCTCATTAAACTAAGTCCCAGATGTTTTTGCCCTCGTGATTTGTGTTGATCTGTTCTTTGTCAGTTCTAATTATCAATCAAGATGAATGAATTAGTCATCCACTTGGTGAAAAGCCTATTTATGCATATGATCAGGACCCGAGCTCAAAGAGCCTTTACAGTTGTCTAACCTAGGAAGGGACCCATTCCCCTACTTGCATGCAGACAGTGGAATAGCATTGCTCCCTTTTTCTCCATTCAATACACACGTTGGGGATGTTGGAGATATGCATGTAATTTGTGGTATAGGTGACTGTGCACACATATATACATACATTTCTGAACTGACTAGATATCTCTATGTAACCCTTTCCTCTTCGAGAACAATATTTTTGATTTGCAGACTTTCACATGAATAACATTTCCAGGGGGAAATCTCTAATTGCTGAGCTAGGGAAAAAACCATGCCCTAGGAATCTGATTACAATATTTTAGTATGTTTGCTTCCCTTGGAGTTGCCGCCAGTCGGCTCTTAGCTGGGATACAAACTACCCAGTGGGCACTCAGGACACCTCACGGGAGATGGGGACACCTTGTGAATATGCATTGAGCCATGGTCCTCTTCACTTCTGCAGCTGCTGTGCCCAGGCAGGCAAGCTGGCAAGCATTCGCGAGAGCAATGTCTGCAGTGTCAGACTGGCATGATGCCACCACACATGAAATATCTGTCCTTTTTCATAGCTGTTTCCAATGCTCTTGGGAACAACATTGGCCATCTAACAAAGACCCTTTGAACTGAGAATTCAAATGGCTCTAGATAGTCAAGGAATGTCTGTCTGGGAGGCAGAACGAGGGGGAAGTAGTGCAAAGCAGCTCATATAGTAATTTGTTAGCACATTCCAATGCTTCCTTTCACCGGTGTGTAGCACTACAAAGGAGAGAAGAGCCTTTATTCCTGCAGTAACAGCAGGCAACATCACCTGGCCTGTTTAAAGCAAATGCAACTGAAGATTGTGTGTATTGAAAGACGAGAAATTAAATCTGCTTCATCAAAGACATATAATAAGCATTTTCATTGAGTTCATTTGAGCCAGTATGTGTATATATACATTATAAATATATATATATAAAGGATTGCTTTGTAAAAGGCTTGTTCTCTAGTTATCTAGGAGAGTTAACAAAAAAAGTATCATTAATGTACACTGACATAAATTTTAAAAATCACTGTTTTTACCCTTTGGAAGAGAGCTCTGGGGGGATCTTGAAATCATACAAGCATGCCCGTGGTGGATTGACGGGATGTTGATCTGCCTCAGGGATGGATGCAGCAGGCTGCACCTTTGCATGAGGGTCACTCACTAGTTAGCCATTTCTCAGTATGTAAAATACTTAAATTCCATTTTGTTTCAAATCAGCTGACGGCAAATCCTTTCCTTTGAATCAGTGAGAGCTTCTGACACAGTTTTCCTACTGTCCCATTAAAAAGTCTATTTGGCAATGAGCACCAAGAAGCCCGTAGACCCAGTTATCCTCCTGCTGGGACCCTGTTGTAAAACAACTAGCCGAAACACCTAAAAAGTGTTTATGCTCAAGGGTGTTAGTTACACTAAGGGTGTTAGTTAATAATAACAGGGAAAAAGGGAAATAAACTTCTTTATTCTGAGTCATTTATGTTAAATAAACTATCATATAGCCAACGGATTATCATGCATTCATCAATATACTTATAAATATATTTATAAACATATTTGTAAATATATTTTTAATTAATGCAATTTAATGTAACTATAAATATATTTACAAATATAGATTTAGAATTATAATTATTATAGACAATGTAGAACTATATTAATTATTAATGTTAATTATTATATTGTAGAAATACAATAATACATATTTATATTAAATATATTTACAAATTTATATTAACAGGAGGAAATATGTGTATTTCCACGTTAAATTAAAGTTGCATAAGTAATGTAATCCCCAGGATATGAGGGAAAAGACTGGAAATCAGTGTAGCAAAATGTTAGCAGTATTTTTCTCTAGGTGTGGAACTATGGGTGAGTTTCCCCACTTCCTTCTACTTTTCTATAGCTTCCAAATCATCTATACACAATGACTGGTGATTATAATATGGAAATAAGGTTTAATTTTGGACTCCTGTAGGCAAGGACATTTGCTACTGCTGCCATGGATGTTCAACAGATGGGAGAAGCTCTGGTTCATTATTTGCAACTCCATATTAGTCACATCCCTTTCAAGGCTGGGGTTGGATCTGGGTGTGTTGGCAGCTCAGGGAAATCACCCTTCCATTTCTAACTCTGAGTTAATTTTCTATATGAGGAGCATCTAGCCTGAGTCAAAATTCTCAGGGGGATGCTCATCAGTACTCCTCTGAGCCGGGAACATTAGACCATTCTTTGCCTGTCATTACAGAACTCCCATCGCCTGTGGATGAGGAGAGTCCCTCTCAGGAAGATCTGGGGCCAAGTGAGCTGAAATGTTGAAGTGAAGTCTTTGGAGCTCAGCAAAGAAGAGGCCAGAATCCCCAGGGGGCCACTCTGCAGTGACAGGACGTAGGATGGTGCCCATGAGGCAGTGACAGGCAGAAAGCCAGCAGGGTCCCAGCAGGGTCTAGTGGAGAACATCTCAGGTAGGGGCTTGGCTAGGTAGCAGATCTGAAACCTGTACCTAAGAAGTTTGAAGGTTTTATGTTTCTTGCCTTTCTTTGGTGCATTTCCTTTTGGTTTTCCCTTGGGATCTGATAACTGTCTTCAAGGCCAGTCTGTCTTGAGCTGTTGCCTGTGCTATAACCAGAGGGTGGTGTCCCCACAACTGAGCACAGTGGCAGAAACAGCAAAACCAAATGAGCTTGGCTTACCAGTCTTTTTGGAGGAGGCCAACTGAAGCCTTTTATATCATCATCATTTGGTTAAGGCCAAAAGAACCTTTAAAGAAGCCTTTTAAGTTACTTTTTAATTTATACTTAATGTCACATAGCCATATTTTGCTGGAAATAATAAGGGTATTCTTAACTCAAAGTCTGAATTTCAGCTCAAGCTAGGATCAAATTCGCAGAAGTCCTCTCTTCAACTCTTTGATGGGAGCGTCTGCAAGGGAACCAGTCCTTGGTCAACCATTTGAGAAGCCATCTGTTCTAACAGCTCCTCTTCGTTCCATTGCGGCCTCTTGATTCAAGCCACTCTCTCACCTCCTCTTGTGGGCATTACCTTTAAGTCTCCCCCCCCCAGGTTAATTTACGATTTGCTCTCCCCAGCTTGCTGCTTGTTGCCTGACTGTCAGAGTGGCAATGGTTGGACACAAGCTCAAAGTACAGGAGATCATGCAACTCACTCTGATCAGTAGTTGACTCTCTTCCTCCAACCACCCCTGCCCCCAATAAAAAGAGGCACAGGCACACTGAGTTAGAAAAGATAACATGACAATATAAAAAATGGGTGTGTGTGGGGGGGTGACAAGTTTTTCAGAAAGTGCTTTTCAGAACAAGACTGGCAATAATCAGGAAAAACAGTGTTAATGTGTTTACAGTAAAGGCAAAATGTATGCTGTTTCCACTGTGCAAATTTTACTTTTAGATGTTAAAAGTAATCCAGAATTCAAATGAAAAGAAAAAAGAATTAAAAAAATATATAATTGAGACTCCGCAGTTCACCAACTGCTGCATTTCCTACTACAAATCACGACTCATCTTAAAGCCTTAACTTAGTGTTAAACAAGAGGCAAGACTTAATTTAGGGAGCGATTACATGGAGGTGTCTTAGAGCAACAGTGATTGCAGCACAATTAGTCTTCAATTTGTAATTGAGAGTAACTCCCACAGGACTAACTCACTGATGAATTTCAAATAAGCAGACTTGAGAAGTAAGAAGACAAATGGCTAATTGCAAGCTAAGGAGGAAAGGAAGGTGGAGAAAGGAAAGAAACGGAATCTGTAGGATTCGGCTAGTGAGCACTTAAAATCTGGAATCACCAGGAGGATGTGCAATCACATACAGCTGGGAGAGCTACACACACAGACTAGGAACAGGAAAAAAAGGCCAATATAGAGTGGACAGAATACATACTGCTGCCCACTGATGGTGGAACAGGCTCTGGTCTGAAAATGGACAAGGACCAGGTGTTATGGGCGCCACTGACCTGAAAGGACTTAGACTTAGGTTAAAGGTATATGGCAGGGATCAAAGAGAGAGGCTTCAGCTCTGCCCACCCTGGCCTTAAGCAGGCCCACATCCTGCTAGGGGCTGGGCCAGTGGGGAAATCAGCCTCCTGCAGCAGCCAACACACTGCCAGGAGGTTGAAGCTCTGAAGTTTCCCAACCAGCAGCATCCAGATGCTGACGCTATGTGCACACAGCCTTGGCGCAAGCTTTTGTCAGCTGCTCTTCTGGTAGCTGAGGCAGGGGACCAACTTTCAGCTCTTCCCTCTATGTCTCAACATTTTGCAGGGTTGGGGAAGCTGCCCTTGCTCCTGACTCAGTGGCAGACAGGAGAGGGCATTTCCTGCTCTCAGGAACGCACCCAGGAATGAAGGTCTTTCTGTTCCCTCTTCTGCTCCCTGCCCCCAGCTGGGGAGTCTTTCAAGTGGCTTCCAGCCATGGGCGACCTTAGTAGGAGAAGCCTGGACATCATGTTCACCCCTGCAGTGTCTACCGGTGAGAAGGGGTGCAGGACCCAGCTAACCTGAGCATCTGTAGAAGCCCCGAGAGCTCCAGAAACTATGCCTTTGAGGAAGTCTCCTTCTTGTTTTTGGTAAATCCAGATAAACAAACATCTGCCCACCACCCAAGAATCTCATTTTGCTCAGGGACACCCCCTCCCTTACTCCTAGAGAAAAGAGGAATATACTTTCTGTTGTCTCCTTGGGATCTATAAAGGACTATGATTAGCTTTAGTGTGCCAGCCTGCCATGGCTATGTTGCTTCTAGTAACAGAGCCCCTGTTTCATTGAGGATGGGGTTTGCCCTTCCTAGATAGTGATGGGCACATGACTCACCCCTGCCAGAGTTTCCCTTCCCCTGAGCGATCACGATTATTTCATGGAGAAGCACACAGTGCAAGCAGGGCCTGCTTGTCTCCATGAGCCTTGTTTATACAGATACTGGGAAAGAGAGGGGATCCTTTTTGTTGGGATTGTGAGCCAAAGCCCTGAGTAAGTCAAGACCTGCTGGGAGCCATTTTTCCTCTCATGTGGAGAGGCCTGAGAGTGAAGCCAGCCCGAAGGAATCAGACATGAGAGATGAAGACAGACAAGACCCTAACAACATCATTGAGACTCAGGATCCACTATGCCTGAAGCCAGGGCATCCCTTGACTTCTCAGCTACTCCAGCTGTACATTGCCTTTCGGCTCAAGCTATTGAGTTGAGTTTCTGTCCCTTGTAACATTGAGATTCCAGGCTTCCAACAAAAGAAGAATGGGGTCCACACCAGATTTTGCAATAGGCCAAATTTGTTAGTTACGTAGTCCTACAGAAGTCACATGTAGGCTGGAGAAGGGGCATAACGGAGGTTCCTAACCAAACGTTCTTTTTTTTTTCTGCTTTTCCCCCCCAAATCCCCCTAGTACATAGTTGCACATATTTTAGTTGTGGGTCCTTCTAGTTGTGATATGTGGGATGCCACCTCAGTATGGCCTGACGAGCGGTGCCATGTCCATGCCCAGGATCCGAACTGGCAAAACCCTGGGCCGCCAAAGCGGAGCACGTGAACTCAACCATGGGGCCGGCCCCCCAAACGTTCTTGTTCAGTAGCTCGGGCTTAGGAAAAGTGGTTCTTCTGATAGACTATGTGTTCCCTGAGAGCAGGAACCACATTTATCTTGTGTATCTTAGTTTTTCCAGAACCTAGTAGATGCTCAGAAATTTGGCTGAGGTATTTTACTTCTGATAGGTGAAACAATGATGAAGAAATTACCTACAATCAGTTTAGTTATTTTTACTGAGTTTCCTCTATGTGAGGGTGGTCCAGAGTTTTGGGGGTGTGTCTTAGATTGGGTTCCTCTGAAAACAAGCCCTGTAGCAAGGACTTAAGTGCAGATAGTCTGTTTGGGAGGAGAGACTGGAGAGACAGAAAGGTCTACAAAGGTTGTGTTCAGGTGCTGGTTACAGCTGACCAGGCTCAGTCCCGCTGCAGGGCCCCCGAGGAACCATGTAGACCAAGCCTCAGAAATGCACTACCCTGAGATGGGAGGCTGGGGCATGTATCTGCTGACACGTGACCCACATTGATGGAGGAGAACCTCCCAGAGTATTAACCTCCCACCTCCCACTGTGCGTGCACGTGTGCACATGTGCACATGCACACACACACTTCGGATTGCACCTGTGGGTGGCTGGGTGGCCCTCTGTACATTAGAGAACATCGAGCAGAAACTCTGTGGTGCATACAATTGCGTATGGGACAGGCCCCCACAGCTGTGCTGAAACCAGTCATGCTGAAGGAGGGATACAGCATGGCGGACAAGCATAATCTACAGGCAGTCAATGTTCCCAATAGGAGTTCAAATGCCTAGAAAGTTATATGGCATTATTGGTGGTATCTTGGGGGAAAGACATTAGGATATTTCACGGCCTTATAAAGGCCACGTGTAATGTCTTTCTGGTCTGGTTCAGGTTCCACAGTAAATCTTGGGAAGTGTCCATGTGATGAGCCTATGTGGATTTTTTCAATTGTTCAAACAGCACTGGACCACAAGCTTCATGAGGGCAGGAACTCTGTCTGGTTTGGCTCATTGTTCTATCTCATTGTAGAACACAGTTCCTAGCACATAGCACAAGGTGAATAAATATTTGTTGACTGGATTAAACAACAATAAGAATTTTAAACGAAGTATTGCTGGGGACTATGTATTACTTCTGAGAGACTTTGGGTTAGCTGGTTCCTTACTCCACATTATTACTCTGGGGCTAAATCTCAAAGCCTGAGTTGTACGAACATTGCATACGACTTGAGTCACACAGATCATAAGTATCACAGGCGTCCAAAAAAGAGAATAATATGTTTCTAGGCAGCAGGAGCGTGGCATTGGCATGGGCCTTGAACTAAAGTGATAGAGTAAACAAGTGAATGGAAAAATGGGAATTTTCACGCAAAATTTGTCAATCGAGATCACATATGGTGTCAATTTCCTCTTGAAGATAACTGGAGCCATTAAGAATAAAATGCTGGAAAAATTGCTGGAAACTTCTTTCCTCTGCTTCTCATGTTTGTGCAAATCTTTTTAATCCCAGAGAGCTGCAGTAGAGAAAGAAAATATTCATTCATTCATTCATTCAATCAATGAATATTTGGGTCCTACTATGTGCCAGGCATTATGCTTCTGAGGGTGCAGCAATGAGAAAAACAGACACAATCCCTGTCCTCAGGGAACTTATAATCGGGTGGGGAAATAGACGTTAACTAATCACGTAAATGAGTATACAATAGTAAATTGTCCTGGCGGCTGTGAAGGGAATTACAGGGTTCTATGAGAAAGTAATAAGGGAGACTTATTTTTGAATGGAGGTTCAGGGGAGATCTCGGAGGAAGAGACATTTACCCTGAGATCTAAAACATGAATAGGACTGAGCTAGGTCACAGGGAAGGGGATTAAATTTTTCAGGAGCAGTGTATGCAAAGACCCTTAGGAGGGAAGGACTTGCCAAGTTCAATGGACTAAAAGATGGCCAGTGAGGCTGCAACAGAGTGAGTGAAAGCGTGAGAAAGGAGATAAAAAGGAGATGTGGGCCCAGGAGAATGAGTGCGCGACCTTGGAGGCCATACTGAAGACTTTGGATTTTGTCCTAAAAGTAGTGGGAAGCCATTGAAAAACCGTGAGTAGGGAAGTACAATGACCTTGATAAGCTGCTGGGCTTGAAGGTGAGCTGGAGAGGAAGCAAGGAGGCCAGTGAGTGAGCTATCCCTGCAGTTCAAAAGATGACCATGGCTAGGACTAGAATTAGGGCCAAGGAGATGGAGAAAAGTGGACATGTTTGAGAAGGATTTGAGGTGTAGAAATGACAAAAGTGATTGGATGTGGAAATGATGGAGAGGAAGGATGCAAGGATTACGCCTAGACTTTTGGTCCAAGTAAGACGAGGGTGGAGGTTTCAGTCATTGAAATGGAGGAGACTAGGGGAATAGCAGGTAGGCGTGGAGAGCAAGAGTTCAGTTCGGACTATTAAGTTTGAGATACTTGCGAGATGCCAAGTTGGGATGTCTCCTGATGTGAGCCATAATGACCTGGAGCTCAGAAGAAAGGTAAAGACTGTAGTTAAATATTGAAGAAAGAAAAGTGAGCAAATTCACCCACTAGGATATTTTGGGCAGTTTCATGTTTATTTTAATTATTTATTGATTTTATGGGAATTCTGAAATGTTGTAGGTTTCTAACAACCAAGAATTCTCATAAGGAAATGACTGTGTGTAGATTTTACAAATGGATGGGCTTCACATTGTTTCATATTCTAAGCAAGGCTCAGTCAACTATTTCCAGTACTCTCACTTATAAAGTAAATCCTTTAAACATGAATAACTAAACACCATCTCTTTTATTTTCCCGTGAGTGACATTTGATATACAATTCATTCTCCTTGGATCCTCACCAAATTTCTAATGTTGAGATGCTCACAATACACTGATAGAAAAAACTGGAAAAAACACACCAATATTAACAGCAGTTACCAGTCAATGGTCAGATAATGAATAATTTTTAAGTTTATTTTTTAAATTTCCAAGTGTTTGATTTTTTAAAACCCCACATATTAATTGTATGACATTGCCTTGAGGTACTGTGCATCGTTCTAGTTTACAGTCTGGTTAGAAAATAAAACACAGAAATTATGAAAAACACGAACTGGAAGCTGGAACTATTAAATTTAGTAGCACATTTGTTGAATGAATGAGTTGTTTTCATGAATAAAGGGCAGCTTCATCCCATTATTTTTATTTTTTCATTTTTATAGTGGTAAATTACTATCTTAATAACTCCCTACTACTTCATTTTTAAACACCGGCACACATTATTATTCTTTTTACATTAGGAATTATAAGAAGGTTTAAAGAAAAACACCAAAGAGATTGTGTGTGTTTTTATACATACATACAGATATATGTATATGTATATTAAGGTGTATGTATACAAATGTGTACTGTATATACATGTGTGAATATGTATATTAATTTCTGCACACAGCCATTTGCAATCTGAAACATAAAACAGTACTTTACAGTGTTTATAGTAATCGTTTATGGCTATGTTTACACCACATCAAAAAATCCAGTCAGTTTTACCAAAAACACCACAAAAATTGTTGCTAGGCTTTGTTTAAACAAAACAACTGACTGGCAAATCCCTCCTCCTTTTTATCCAATTGCTCTCGCAGCATCATTACCTCCTAGTGTGAGAGCTTCTACCCATCAGCAGGACCCCTCTGCAACAGTCCGATTAATAAGCTCATCTCTGTAAAGTGGTTGAGTCTACACAGCATTTTCCCAGACATCCTCTCAGTCAGTCCTCTCCATACCTTGTGAGACAATCTCTAATGGCCACCCACCATCTCTCTGAGCCTCGGCTGATTGCAGACTGGGGCTGATGCTATCTACCCCACAGAGTGGCCCCAGAGGCAGGACGGTGTAGTTAAGCACACAGTCTTTGAGGTAAAAGAGAGCTGGGGTCCCAGCTCCAGCTCTGCCACTGGCTGGCTGTGTGAGTTCAGGCAAAGTACATCAGCTCCCTAAGTTCCCAGTTCTTCATCAGTAAAGGAGGAGTGATTCCAGGGATGATGATAATAGCAGCTGCCTCAAAGAGCAGAGGTGGTCTGTGCCTAGCTTATAGGAGGTGACTGATAAATCATAGACATCGCTCTGCTTGATCAGTAGTACTTTAAATATAAATAAGTCAATAAAAGAGTAGAACCTTATCACTATTTTATCGAAGAAGACACTGGGATGCTGAAAGTTTAAATAATTTATCAAGTGACCACATGGCTAATGAGTGGTAGTGGCCCACTAGAACCCTCGCTTCTTACCCCTAACCTGTGCCTTCCCCTTCCGGCCCAGGCCCAGGATCTGAGCTGTGCAAGCTGCCCACGTGTTAGTTCCTAACAAATATTTGCAGGGATTGTGGTAACTTTCCAAGAGGTCCAAATACTGTCTCCAGCCCCATAGCCAAAACTGATAACACTTGAGGTTCCTCCCTTTTCACTCTACCCCTCAATGAGGGGGCAATGGGCAAGTCATTAGATTTTCCTTCTTTGAAATGCTGATGAGGGCCACTGATTATTGGCTATTTTCAAGCAAAATGAGCATCCTAGAAATAGACTGCTGCCATTATGAAAAATAAGGTATAATTTCTTCCACACCCCCCACTGCCATCGATAAAAGAGGGTAGGCTTGTCCTGGATGCCTTTGCTTTTAATCTATATTTAATAAAACAAGGACATTATTTTAGAATTGAAAAACAAATAGCATAAGCAATGGTTTGGAAATCATACTAATGGATACAAAAATGCTGCTAATTACATGTACAAATGAACAATTAGAAAATAAGACACTGAACACATACTTGCCGGACATTTTGCAAAGCACTCCTTGTAGATATTGTGGAATGGATATCGCCATCATTGCTTTATAGATGAGAACTCTGACAGTCTGAGAGGTCAGGAACTTGCCCAAAGACACAAGCAATAAGGGACAGAGCTCATATTTGAACCCAGGTCAGTTGGCTTTCAATTCAACATTTGTCCCATTTTATCACAACTGCCTTTTGAATGTGACGAGGATTAGTGTTACATACATGGGGGAGGAGTTGCATAAGGACCTTCTCCCACAGGGGACAGTGTGATGCAATAAAAAGGGGGACTGGACCTGATTCAGGAGAACCAAGCCCCCTCTCCACTTGCCATTAAATGTGGGCTTCAGAGAAGTCACTTGAGTCCTGAAAGCCTTGATTTTGCTCTGCTGGAATAAACCATCTCAAAGGCCCCTTTATTTCTAAAAGTGATTGGTTCTGCTTGTTTCTATTTATTTAACGTTAACATTTAGCTGCTGCACTTTATTGTGCAGATCTGTAGGTTCTGAAAACAGTAATTTGGAAAGAAGCAAATTAGCTTGGTCAGGATATTACATGAAGCTTCAAAGCTCTATTGAGGCTTTACATTAGAAGTCAACACAAATTGCAAGGGTGTGGGGAAACCTGTATTCTCATGTTATTGGAGGGTGGGTAGATTAGCATAATCTTTTTTGAGGGCAATCTGGCAATTTCTATAAGAATCTGACCCAGACAACCCATTTCCAGGCATTTATCCCACAACTGTAAGAATACCCTGCAGCCATATCTGCCCACATGCACAGAGGAGGGCAGAGAAGGATATTCCCTGCAGCACTGTACACAACAGCAAAGGATCAACGCAGCTGAAGGTCTCATCACAGAGGACTGGTTAGATAAATTAAGATACACCCACGGTACCAAATACCATGCAGCTAGTCAGAAAAATGAGGCAGATGATATGTACTACTATGGAAAGCTCACAAGATATATTGCCAACTTTTTAGATGCTGAACAATGCGGATAGCATGCTGCTGCTTCTGGGGTACGCCATATGTGGTTGTATGTGCACCGAATACCTCTGGAAGGACACAGAGGAACCTAGTAACCACAGGCACCTCTGGAGAGAGGAGCTGAGGGTCCAAGAAACAAAGATGAGAGAGACTTCCTGTTCGATAGTGTTTTAAGTTTTTTCTTTTTTACCATGCATATGTATTACTAATCGGATGGGTGGAGGACGGATGGTTGGACGGCTGGATGGACACGCAAACGGATGGGGGGAGAGATAAAACTTAGTCAATAGGAAATTATGGTTGTTACATGAAATCAGAGCAAGAAACAACTTGTGTAGACTATATACACAACGTCCAACCAAGACCACATTTACTCAACACAATCATACACCTTGTGAAACAGCAGTAAAAACAGCAATAACTAAAAAAAAATACACACACACACACACACAAAACCAGCAGTAACTACCCTGTGTGTGTGATGTACATTGCTTCACCTAATCTACACTCCATCCCTGTGGAACAACGTATTATTGCACATAAACCTGTACCTCCCTCACAGATGGATACACTGAGGTTCAGAGAGGGGAAGGAACTCACCCAAGGGCACCCAGCTTATAAGAGACAGCAAGTTTTGAATCCAGGATTGCTGAGTGCGAAGCCACTCTAACCCTGTTTATCACTGACTAAAATTGATGGTGATACTGCGAATAATTACAATTTTATACCAAGTGGACTTTGCCCACTGGCAAACTGTAGAAAAATGTGTCTGACAGCATTCTCTCCAGGTTTCGTTTTTCATGAGATAAAAGTGCCTGGTTCATGCCAGATTTATTTGGAAGGCCAGGACAGTTGTGCTTAGTCCCTAAATAGCCAGATCCACAATACACAGAATAAACTCCTTCAATAAAGTTCACCCTGTTCCTCATTAACTCCCCTTCTATTCCACCTCACGGGAAAGACTGGGGACTGGCGAGCGAGTGGGCCGGTCCCCTCTCTGACGCAGAGGTCTAAGCTGATCCTGACAGAGCGCCAAGGGCCTGCAATGCTGAAAGAAGTTGCTGCCAGCCAGACAGCTAATTATCATTATTTCCTGGGAAGGCCCTCCGAGACCTTGAGCATAAAAAAGCCTGTTTCAAACCAGAGCATCCTCTGTGGTCTGTGCTGTACCCACAGGGATGCAGCAGCAGTGTGGTATCAAGAAGCTACTGACACAGATCTGAAATGACTTTGATAAGAGCAGCAACATAAAAGCCCTCAGCCGCCTGTAGGAAGGCATGTAGCAACGTCACCTCCTAGCACAATTACGGCGCTCACCTGAGCTCTCCAGGTGCAACAGCATCGGGGGCCCTGCTCCAGCTTGCTTCCATTTC
Source organism: Equus asinus (assembly GCF_041296235.1). NCBI lineage: Eukaryota > Metazoa > Chordata > Mammalia > Perissodactyla > Equidae > Equus > Equus asinus. The sequence goes on along the minus strand of NC_091791.1, from coordinate 138,885,898 downwards.
CCCCCCAACTTTCCATTTTCTTGGATGCCTGAAATTGCTTTGGCTGAGAGTTAGCAAGCTGTGCCAGACAAACATTGTTCTCTGAGACTGGTTCCTTTCAACATAAGCTACCAAAACCTGCCTGCATGTTACCCCAGGCAAGTAACTCAGTACAATGCTTTAAAAAAAATTTTTTTTTGGCTAGTGACAGTATCCATACTTGTGAAGCAACTGTGAATATTCAAATACTGTAATTGGAGATGATTTACATTGTTTTGAATTAACTAAAATTCCATTGTTAAGCACAAATACTGCTCCAGTAAATCATCATGCTTTTAATAGGCCCACGTGAGCAGGTTACCGAGCGTATTAGGATTTATAACGCTCTTGGGGAGCTGACCACTGTATTATGCTTCCTGCTGCTAGGTAATATGCATGACACATTTCTGGACACTAATTCATTTATTTAATAGTAACAGTATGCAAAAACAGAGTTCAAAATGAGGCTGACAAAGGAGGTATAAAAGTTTTATTAATCCATAGCTAATCAAAGGCCAGTGGAAGGCATATAATGGTGGCATTTACAGACCATATCGAATGTGAATAAATTAACTTTTTGTTTCCTAAAATCTTGCTAATAGGATGTATTCGACTCGAAACATTTATACTTTTAATTACAGAGGCAGACAACTTGGAGCTGGTTTCCAGCTGCACTTTCCTTAAAAGCTACAACTTTGCATCGAGAATCAACACAAATCCTGTCGTCAGCTGTTGTCTCCAATACGATCAATTACAACACAAGCTGCTTCCCACTAGAGATGGCAATGTTGTTGATTTTAGTGCCGGCTTAATTGTATGCTGTCAATCATTAGAAAATTATTTTCTCTGAAAAATGAGAGTGTCTACTTTGTTTTTCTCCCATTGCCCTGATCACTATACAAAGCATATAAGCAGGTGGCAGAATGCCTTTGTAGGAAACCTTTTTTTACAGTGTGGTGGCTCAGTTTTGCAGCAAATCGAAGTACAAGCAAAGGAGAACATCAGGAAAGACCAAGGAACACAGTGTGTGGGAGAATCATTCCCTTGGCTTAGTTCAATAGCATATGCTGGGAGAATATTTCCTCATCATTTCTAAGTCCAAACAAAAGGAAATAAAGACATTGAAAACAGAAACCTCTCTCCATTCTAGAATTCTAAGCACATTCTATTGCTCAGAGCATTTTGTAGCAATCAGCTAGTTTTTACATAACAACCTTATGAGTAATAACCATAATAACCAATATGAGTATTGTTCTCCTACTGAAGGTAAGAAAGAGATCATAGAATTATCCACGGCAGTATTTTCCTGAGCGTATTTTGCAGAGCAGAAGCTAAAGAGCTTTTGGATATTAGGAGGGTTTATATTAAAGGAGGGTTCCATGGGCAAATGAGTTTGGGGAATGCTGGGTTAAACAAAGCTGTGTAAATATGTATCTTTAGATTTTCTCACAGCCTTTAGAATACTAATGGACATTGTAAAACTCCAAGAGGAGGATATGGTATGATGTATTTCCCAAATTTATTTGGTCATGGAATTTTTACTGAGAAGGAAAAAAACTGGAGCATGGGGCCAGCCTGGTAGCCAGCAGTTAAGTTCGCACGTTCTGCTTCTCAGCAGCCCGGGGTTCACCGGTTCGGATTCCAGGTGTGGACATGGCACCACTTGGCAAAAGCCATGCTGTGGTAGGCGTCCCACATATAAAGTGGAGGAAGATGGGCATGGATGTTAGCTCAGGGCCAGTCTTCCTCAGAAAAAGGAGGAGGATTGGCAGTGGTTAGCTCAGGGCTAATCTTCCTCAAACAAACAAACAAAAAAACCCTGGAGTATCACAGAACTTAATTTAGGAAACACCAATATAAGGCATACAGTCCCACACTGACAATTAGGACGTAGCAATGGAGCTTAAACTTTTCCTGGAAGATCTCCAAATTCTGCCCCTGCCATCTCTCTCTGCTACCCATTGATAGAAGCCCACCCCCCAACTTTAACTAGGAACTTTACAGTCAGCTTCAGAATCCACACACATATAATCTTCTGTCACCAATATCTTAGCCCCTACCCCAGATGATCCTGAAAACACCTGTTAGTCAACTTGGGAGAAGTAACAATTTTTAATAAAGTGCAGAAGATGGACATTATGATTTATTGTACACATAGCGGACGCACTCAGAGCAAAAGGCCTAAAAACTTGGTATATTTTGTTGTCATTGTAAGGTTTACAAAAATCTCTATCACTCTTTAACCAGGCACCCACAGATATCAGGCAAAAAATAAATAGCCCCCAACCCCGAGATCACAGTTGTACTTTGACATAACAGGATATAACATTCAAAAAAGCATTGGGATGCTACTAGAAAACTACTAGAACTAATAAGTAAGTTTAGTAAGGTCACAGGAGACAAGACAATATTCAAAGTCAATTGTATTTCTATATACTAACAATGAACGATTGGAAATTAAAATTTAAAAAACCGTACTGTTTACAGTAGCATTATAAATAAAACACTTAGGGCTAAAGATAACAGAATAAGTGTAAGAACTGTATGCTGGAAACTATCAAACATCAATGAGAGAAATGAAAAAAGGCCTACATAGCTACAGTGTGTTCACAGGTTGGAAGACTCATTATTGTTAAGATCTTAATTCTCTCCAAATTGATCTTTATAATCAACAAAATCCCAGTGAAAGCATCAGCAAGCTTTTTGGTAGAAATTGACAGCTGATTCTAAAACTTATATGGAAAAGCAGAGGATCTCAAATAGCCAAAATAATTTTGAAAAGAAGAATAAAATTGGAAGACTTGCACTAATTGACCTTAAGATTTAATCAATAATAGTGACAATAATCAAGACGGTGTAGTATTGACATAAGGATAGACACATAGATGAATGGAATAGAATGGAAAGTCCAGAAATAGAGCCACAGAAACACGGTTAATTAATAATCAACAAGGGTGCCAAGGTAATTCAATGGAGAAAGTCTTTTCAACAATGGTGCTAGAACAATTAGAGGCAATTGAATGCCAAAAAATGAATCTTGATCTTTTCTTCATAATATATACAAAATTAATTTGAGATGAATCATACACATATATGTAAAACCTAAAACTATAAAACTTCCAGAAGAAACATATAACCTTAGGTTAGGTAAAGATTTCTTAGAACACAAAAAGCACAAACCACAGAAGAAAAAAAATCAGTAAGTTAGACTTTATCAAAATTAAAAAGTTTTGCTCTTCTATAGACTTAGTTATAAAAATGAAATGACAAGCTACAGACTGGGAAAAATATTTGCAAAACAAATATCTGAAAAGGGACTTGTATCCAGAATATATAAAGAACACTTCAAATGAGTCAATTTTAAAAATGAGCAAAAATGTGAACAGATGCTTTAGCAAAGGAGAAATATGATGGCAAATAAATACGTAAATCATTAGAAAATACAAATTAAAAACAAAATGAGATACCACTACATACATACCAGAATGGCCAAGCATTAAGAAGTCTCAAAATATGAAGGCTTGGAGAGGAGATGGAGCAGCTCCAACTGCCTTATATTACTGGTGGGAATGCAAAATGGTACAGTGACTTTGGAACACCAGTTAGCACCAAACTGGTAACATCTCAAATATCTTTTATTTTATTTTATTTTATTTTTGCTTAGGAAGATTAGCCCTGAGCTAACATCTGCTGCCAGTCCTCCTCTTTTTGCTGAGGAAGACTGGCACTGATCTCACATCCATGCCCATCTTCCACTACCTTATATGTGGGACGCCTATCACAGCATGGCTTGCCAAGCAGTGCCATGTCCACACCCAGGATCCGAACCAGCGAACCCCAGGCCACCAAAGCGGAACGTGCACACTTAACCGCTGTGCCACCCGGCCAGCCCCTCAAGTATCTTTTAAAGGGTGAATGGATAAGTAAATTGTGGTACATCCATACAATAGAATAGTATTTAGCAATGAAAAGGAATGAACTGATGCATGCAATAGCATGAATGAGTCTCAGAAATACTGCTAACTGAAAGACACCAGGCCCAAAAGATTTCATAGTTTGATTCTATTTACAAGATAATCTTGGAAAGGTAAAACCATAGAGAAAGAAACCACATCAGTGATTGCTAGGAACTGGGAGTTATGAGAGAGGATTGACTAGAAAGGCATACAAGGGAAAATTTGGAGATGATAGACATATTCTATATCTTGGCTTTGATGACGGGTAACAGGACTATATACATTTATGAAAACTCATTGAACTGTACAACTCAAAAGGGTCAATTTTAATGCATGTTGATTATACTTCAATAAAACTGATTTTTTTTAATAGGGCATAAATTCATACTTGCTTTGGTTCATCTTACATTTTACCTAACATATCCATGTGAATGATCATTCCATGATTTAGTGGTATTAAGCATTTTGTATACAACTTTGATTTTAATGTGGGGGGTCCAGCTTAGTGAATTCTTGGTGTAAAAAACTGACATATGGTCGCACTCACAGTGAAATATCTCCACATAAAGTGGTAAAACACACTGGTATTAAGAGAATTCTTAATTGAAGGGAACGGCCAACTAGAAACCACAAAGAAACAGAAAGTGCCAGATGTTGTGGCTTTGCCTTCCTGGTCTGACATTTCTCAGTTCCGGCTCTGATCCAGGGTACTTTGAGCACTTAAATTGGACTAGCAGTTAGAAACCCCTTCCAATCAGGGACATAAAAAATTGCCCTGTGTAGCTCCTGACTTACATACTGCTCGGCTGTTTCAATAAGCATGCTCCCCCCACTTCATTTACTGCCTCTGGCATTGTCTCTATTTCCTTCTCTTTTCTCCCACACTGGTATGTTCATTTGAAAAGCCAACATTTTCATAGGAGTATAATTATAGGAAAATATTAAGAGCAATTCTATGGAAGCAGTTAAAAATCTGAAGGAAACGGATATTTTCTAGAAATATAAATGACTAAAATTGATCTATATTACTAAACGTCATAGAATCGTACACTTAAAAAATTGCACATCACTAAAAGTAATTGAATTTTGTGACATGTAAATTATACCTCAATAAAGCTGTTTTAGAAAAGTTTGTAAAAGAAATCAATTTACAAAACAGAACAGAACTTGAATAGACTAGTTATCACGGAAGACATTGTAAAAATGATTGAAAACCTATTATTTTTAAAAGAACCAGAACTAAAGAGTTTCACAGCTGAGTTGTCTCATCTTTAAGGAACAGATAATTCCTTTATAATTCAAAATATTACAGACCATGATAAAAAGTTGGAAAGTGCTCCAATTCATTTTATGATTCCAACACAACCTTAATACCAAAACCTGATAAAAATAGAAAACTATAGCCCAATCTCATTTAGGAATTTAAATGCAAAATTTTAAGTCAAGTATTAGCAAACAGAATCTAGCAGGATATCAAAATAACAATGCTCTATGACCAAGTAGGGTTTACTCCAGAAATGTGAGGATAATTCAGGATTAGGAAGTCTTTCAATATAATTCATGACATCAACAAATTAAAGGAGAAAAATAGTATAATCATATCATCAGATGCTAAGAAGGCTTTTGTTTTTCTCTGAAATACTGCACCCCTCAGATGTTGGTCCTTTTGGCCCATGAACTCCTCCTCCTCTAGCTATCACCACTCTGTCTCTCAGGTGATGCTAACCTGGGAAGGTCCGTAGGTCTCATCACAGTGTCAGACCACAGGGCTTCAGGAGGTGAGGAACTGGTTTTTCCTCACTTTCAGGGAAAGCTTCTCAAAGTGACACTTCCGGTAAACAATGCAGCTAATGAGTGTGGCCTGTAACTGCGCAAGACTCCTGTTTGAGGAACAAGCTGTCATAAGGAAAAGGACAAAACTGGAGAGAAAACTGAGCCAGCATCCAGACACAAATCCATTTGTGGCTTTTTGCCCACCTCATCTGCTCCTCTGGGAATGGAGAAGCTGTTTATATGCCTTGGTTAGGTTCCGGTCTGCTCCAGAGTGATATGCTTCGTCTGCTTGACTAACTTCTTTGAAAGATACACAGGGCAGCATCAATTGCACATCGACACGGGTGGCATATTAAGTTTTATGAGGGCTAGAATTCTTCCCTGATATTTTTGTTATGTCTTGTGGTCGATTTTTTCCTTCCATAAGAAGTCGCCTTTTGGCTTATAATGGAAATTAACGGTAAAGAGCATTAATAGGCAAAGTTTTGTTTGACACACAGTTTTAAAGCAGTATACCAAATAGGAGAACAGACGTTACACGTTTTTAAAAAATAGGTTGCGGGCTCAAATACGAATCAAAAATCCTGAGTTTTAAATAAAACACATTCGTCAACTGTTGGAGCTGAACTTTTCATTGCTGATGAGCACTGCTGATGTGGTCACTCCAAAAAGGGAGATCCTGTGTCCCAAACATGATTATAACCTCAGCTAGCTTCTCCTTTCTCTCACACTGGTAGGTTCACTTGAAAAGCCAACCTTTCCCTAAGAGTATAATTATAGGAAAATATGATGAGCAAGTCTACGGAAGCAGTTAAACACCTGTAGGAAATGGATATTTTCTAGAAATATAAATGATTAAAATTGATCCATATTACTCCCTCTCTCTCTGCTTCTTTCCCCCCTACCTTCCTAGCACAGCCTCAAAGAACTAGTATTTTTCAGAACTTTGGAAAACACCAAACGCACAAAGTGAAAATTTGCGCAAAATGAGAAAAACAAAAGCTGTCTTGCTGTAGAGTCATCTAGACTTTGTGTTTGCCCTTTGTAGGCTGTTTAAGGCGTTAAAAGCTCAATCAAACCGTTGTTTTCTCACGGTGACGTGAGGAGTCCCGTTTTCCAAAGACAGCTGTCCTTCCACATCGGGAGGTAAGTGTGAAATGAGAGACGGGCGTGGGCAGCTCAGAGAAGTGCAGCCCCTGCGACGGATTTGTTCTCCATCTCCGGGTAGCAACAGCGAGCACTGGCGAGATGAAGTCATCGCTGCCCTAAATCCCCAATCACGTCGGCCTCCACTCCATAAACCAGTGGGGCAGCCGGCCACGCCAGAGCCTAAAGGTTAAGCACATACCATTGACCTCGGAGAAACGAGTTCTCACATCATTAAATACAGCGTGTTCTCTGGCTTTGCCTGACCATCCCGAAAAGTGCCCTGGGAGCATTATTTAAAGCTTAGATGTTCCACCTACATTTGTGTGACACAAAATCAATATCTTTCCTCTGCCTTTGTTTGCCTGGATTATGTTTAACTACTAAATGGCTTTTAAGACACCAATCAGATTTAACATCTTAGGGTTTATAAAACCAGGTGGTGAACAAGGAAAATACAAATATCTCTTTGTTTTCTTTCCCTCTAGGTTGTCAGGATGAGAAAATCACACAGCTTATTTGGAGTATGCTTCTCTATCGATACACAGATACACAATTTATAATCTTGATAATAGAAATGTTTTTCCCTTGACCTAAAAGACTTTTTTGACAACGGGTGCTTTTAGAGAATTCCGAAAGAATAGATTCTTCAATAAATAGCATGGACTGACTATCCATTTGGAGGAAAATATTAAATCCCAAGTTACACATATATAAAAATAAATTTCCAGATGGATTAACTTTTTTTTTTTTAAGATTTTTTTTTATTTTTCCTTTTTCTCCCCAAAGCCCCCCGGTACATAGTTGTGTATTCTTCGTTGTGGGTTCTTCTAGTTGTGGCATGTGGGACGCTGCCTCAGCGTGGTCTGATGAGCAGTGCCATGTCCGCGCCCAGGATTCGAACTAACGAAACACTGGGCCGCCTGCAGCGGAGCGCGCGAACTTAACCACTCTGCCACGGGGCCAGCCCCCTGGATTAACTTTTTAAACACAAAAAGTAGAAGCATTTGATAGATACTAGGAAAAAATTTTTTAAGTCATAAAGGAAGGGATTAATATATTTGACTATGTAAAATTTCTGAATGGCAAAAAATAATTCAAATAAAGTTAACTTTACCTAACCTTTACTCAATACTTACTATGTGACTGGAACTAAGCTATATGTTCTCAAACTCCTTTCTTCCCAAAAGTACTGTAAGATAGCTGATTGTATTAGTTAGGGTTTTCTGGAGAAACAAAACCAATAGGGTGTGTGTGTGTGTATAATAAAATAATTTATCATAAGGAGTTGGCTCAAGTGATTAGGGAGATTGAGAAGTCCTAAGATCTGTAGTTGGCAAGCTGGAGACCCAAGAGAGCCAATGTGTAGTTCCAGCCCTACTCTGAAGGCCTGAGAACTAGGAGAGCCAATGGTGGAAGTTTCAGTCTAAAAGCCAATAGGCTTGACATCCAAGAAGAGCTGATGTTCCAGCCCAAGTATGAAGGCTGGAAAAAGACCAGCGTCCCAGCTCAACAGTCAGATAGGGAGGGTTCCCTCTTACTCAACCTTTTGTTCTAGTCAAATCTTCAAATGATTGGATGAGGCCCACCTACATTGGGGGGGTAATCTGCTTTACTCAGTCTACCCATCCAAATGTTAATCGCATCCAGAAACACTCTCACAAACACCCCTAGAATAATATTTGACCAAATGTCTGGACACCCTGTGACCCAGTGAAGTTGACACGTAAAACTAACCATCACGCTGCTGTCGGCCCCTTTTAGCATGTGAGGAAACTAAGGCTTAGCTTGTGTACCAGAATCACACAGCTAGCATGGTAGAGTCAAACCTAGTAACCAGCTCTATCTGAAATCAAAAGGGAGTGACAAACTGGGGGAAATGTCTGCAAAATACAAGACAAAGGAAAAGTGCTTATAGCAATAACAAGGTCTTTTACAAATCAATAACAATGATGAGTACTCCTATATTGGAATTGGCAAACAAACAAACAAAACAAACATACAGACAGAACAGACAATAGCAGAGGAAATGGTAGCAATAAAAATGCTCAGTTTCATTAATGATAAAAAGAATACAAATCAAAGCAATGATGCATCATTATAGATACCATATCTGTATCTGATACCATATCAGATTTCAAGATTATGTAGAATGATCATACCCAGTGTGGGCTAGGAGTAAGGAAAGTGACATATTCATACACCCTTAGTAAGGAGTACTTCTGTACAACTTTTAGGAAGGTCAATTTAGAGGACTCTATCAAAAATTTAAACATATGTTCTTTTTGACACAGCAATCTCTTCTAGCTATTTCTCTTACAGAAATACCTATGTGTGCAGATATATTTACAAAAATGCTCATTGCAGTATTGTTAGTGAGAACAAAGTACTATAAGCAACTTAAATACCCATCAAATAGGTGTTCGGGTAAATTATGGGACGTCCATATGATGAAATTCTGTGCAGCTATGAAAAGAATAAAATAGAGCGAAAATGTGGGAGAAAAGCAAGGTGCACAATCACGTGCATAATATGATCTTGTTTTCATATAAATATATAAAGTTCGCAGGAGTGTTTTTACCAAAGGACATAAGTAATTGCCAAGGAAGGAGGCAGACAGAGTCAGGCTCTGAGCCATTACTTTCACAATTTCGTTTCCTTCTACACAGCATCAGGATTACCATGAAATTAATGAAGTCTAAGCTTCAAGGCCTCTCACTTGTGTGAACCTTTCCCAAGGCTTTGGGAGGTACCTTAGCAATGTGTTCATATAATCATATCTTTTTGCAAATTTGAAAAATTAAAATAATGCATCTTCAATCAGTTAAGACAACTGTCTATTTCAACTGAGACTTCTCTGTCATGCTGCCTCTCATGTTGGGTGCTTTAGAATTATTTTCCTACCAAAGTCTTCTCCTAAGGCAAGGCTTTTAGCATGCTTTGACTTCCATTCAAACTTTCTCTCTCCTATCTGTTTATCATTACCGTCTATTATAGGTCCTCAATCTCTTATTTGCAATTTTCAAATCCAAAAAAAAAAGAGCTATGAATAGTTTTATCAGCACACTTTCGGTAGCAAAATTTGATCTGATTGGAGTTCATTTAATGGGAAAACCTAACTTGAACTGACATGAGACTATTAAATATCTATTTATCTCACATAGAGTGAACATTCATATTTTGCTACAGAAATAATTATGCCTTCAATTGTGAGATATCGCCCAGTCCACAAGGAGTTTTTAAGTAATAAATACCATATGAACTAAATTATCACTCCAAACTCTGAAAATTCTCAGTTCCTAAACATAACAGACCTCATAGGTTTTAGAAAAGAGACTGTGAGCCTTTATTTTAGTTTCATATGAAAAGATGCCTTTTTAAAATTTTACCCTTAATACTTAGCTTTCCAACATGTTTAATGAAATCTCAAGCTGATAAAGGGGAGCTACAAACAATCCTACTGTTAACATCATATTTAACGGTGACAGGCTGAATCCTTTCCCTGAGAGAGATGTCAAGGATGTCTCTTCTCACCACTCCTGTTCAACATTGTATTGGCAGATTCTTCCCCATTCAAGCCTTGAGATGATGGCAGCATGGCCAACACCTTGATTTCAGCCTCGGGAGAGACCCTGAGCCAGAGGATGCAGCTAAGCCACATCCAGACTTTTGGCCCACAAAAACTGTGAGGTGATAAATGTTGTTTTAAGCTACTTAAGTTTGTGGCTAATTTGCTATGCAGTGTTAGACACATAATAGTAGAACTACAAAATGTAAGGAAAACTAACAATTGAGTTTATCAAGGTCACCGGATACAAGTTCAATATAGAAAAATTAATTGTATTTCTACATATTAGCTATAAGCAATTGGAAATTGAATTTTAAAAAATATACCATTTACTTTGGCACCAAAAAATACATTAAACATTTAAGAGAGAAATTTAGCAAAATATGTGCAGGACCTGTTTGTTGAAAACTACAGAACTTGCTGAGAGAAATTAAAGAAGACCTAAATAAAAGGAGAGGTATACTACGTTCATTGATGGGAAGGCTCAGTAATGTTAAGATATCAGTTATCCCCAAATTGATAATTTCAACCTAAATCTGAGCAGGCAACTTTATAGAAGTTGACAAGCTTATTATAAAATTCATATGGAAATTCAAAGGACCTGGAATAGCCAAATAATTCTGAAAAAGAAGATCAAATTTAAGGATTTATACTCCCTGATTTTAAAATTTACTATGATACATTAATCAAGATAGTATGGCACTGCCATAAGGATGGTTATATAGCTCAATGGAATGGAATAGGGTTCATAGATATATCTAGATATATGTGGTAAATTGATTTTCAACAAAGATGCCAAGGTTATTCAATGTGGAAAAGACAGTCTCATCAAAAGTAGTGCTGGAACAATTGGATATCTACCTGCAAAAAAAAAAAAAATCCTGAACCTCAATCCTAATCTCAAACTACTCTCCAGAATATATAAAGAACTCTTACAACTCAACAATAAGAATATAAATAACCCAATTTAAAAAATAGTCGAAAGGTTTGAACAGACATTTCACCAAAGAAAATATGTGAAGAGCCCTTAAGAACATTTTTTTTTTTTTTTTTGGTAAGGAAGATTTGCCTAGAGCTCACATCTGTTGCCAATTCTCCACTTTTTTTTTTTTTTTTTGCTTGAGGAAGATTAGCCCTGAGCTAACATCTGTGCCAGTCCTCTTCTACTTTGTACGTGGAATGCCTCCACAGCATGGCTGATGAGTGGAGTAGGTCCACATCCATGGTCCAAAGCCACAAACCTGGGCCACCAAAGCAGAGCATGTGGAGCTTTAACCACTTGGCCAGGGGGTCAGCTCCCCACATTTTTAACATTAAAAACGTTCTTTTGAAGTTAAATATTTTTAACATTATTAGTCATTAGGGAAATGCAAACTAAAACTTCAAGACACCACCACACACTTGTTAGAATTATTAATATGAAAAAGACTAACCATACGAAGTGTTGCTGAGAATATGGAGCAACTAGGATTCTTTTTGTCATTGTTGTTCTTTTCCCTAAAGCCCCCAGTACACAGTTGTATATTCCAGCTGAGCTATGTGGGATGCCACCTCAGTATGGCTTGTTGAGTGGTGTTAGGTCTGCTGCCAAGATCTGAACCAGCGAAACCCTGAGCTGCTGAAGCAGAGTGTGTGAACTTAACCACTAGGCCATGAGGCTGGCCCCCAGAATTCTTATAAATTGCTGATGGGAATTAATATACATAGCTACATTAGAAAAGTTTTTGGAACTTTCTTTTAAAGTTAAACATAGATTTATCATACAATCCAGCAATCCTGCTTTTAGGTATTTACCCAAGAGAAAGAAAAACATATGTCCACACAAAGACTTGCACATGAATGTCCATAACTACTTCATTCATAAGAGCCAAAAGTTTGTAAGCATCCTAAATGCCCACCAGTAGGAAAATGGACTACCAGTTTGTGGTATATCCATTGAACGGAACACTACTCAGAAATAAAGTGGTTAGAACTACTGATACACACAACAACATACATGAATCTCAAAAGCATTTTGCTGAGTGAAAGAAACCAAACACAAAAGAGCACATACTGTATGATGCCATATATATAAAAATCCTAAAATAGAAAAAGCTAACCTATAATTACAGAAAACAGATGAGTAGTGGCCAGGGGTCAAGGTTAGGGGAGGAGAAGAATAGATCAAATGAGGAAGAGGGAAATTTTTATGGTAATGAAAATGCTTAATATTCTTATCTTGGGTGATGATTGCACAGGTGAGTGTATTTCTCAAAAAACAAACTGCATACTTACTAGAGGTGTATTTTCTTTATGCAAATTATAACTGAACGAAGTTAAAAGTAAACATCTGAAGAAAAAAACTAATTCAGAATTAAATAGCATATTGAACACAGCTGAAGAGAGAATCAATGTACTGGAATACAGATCAGTAGGAATTACTCAGCATGCAACACAGAGACAAGGAGATAGAAAATATTAATAGAACTTTAGAGAAATGAAAGATGAAAAGAAAAGATCTGACATGTCTAATCAAAGTTGCAGAAAGATAGAATTTGAGAGAATGGAAAAGATGCAATAGAGATAATGGCTGAGAATTTTGCAGAATTGATGAAAGATATAAATCCACAGATACAAGAAGCATAGCTACTACCAAACAGATTAATAAGATTAAGTAAATCCTAGACATATTGTGGTGAAACTGTCGAGCACTGAAGACAAAACAAAAAAGATTTTACAATTAGCAAGAGAGAAAAAGCTGAGCATCTCCACAGAATAACAATTAGATGAACAGCCACAATGGCAGCCAGGAAATGGTGAATTATTACGTCTTCAAAGAGCCGAGCAAAAAATAAATGTCAGCCTATAATCACATATCCAGCAAAGCTATCTTTATAAATTTTAAGACTATCCTCATCTTTTAAGAATGCAGGCAAATTAAGCATATTTCCTGATTTTAAAAACAGAAATGGAGAGTTTATTATCAACAGACTGTCACTAAAGGAATTTCTGAAAGATTTTCTTTAGAAAGAAGGAAAATAATCTCAGAAGAAAGGTCTGAGATACAAGAAGGAAGACGATCAAAGAAATTGGTAAAGTATATAATTATTTATATGTATAAAAATAATAATACCTAATAAGTGGGATTAAAACAGCATCCAAACTTCTGAGCAACAATATTATATCAGTTGAAAGGCAGCACTCTGATCAAAGTACTCTGTATTATTCTACAAAATCATTAAGATATTAATTAATTTTAGACTTTAAGATGCATGATAAGATTTTGAAGACAATCAATGAAAGAATAGAAGTAGCATATAGGAGTTCCAAATCTGAGAGAGAAAACAAAGAGATAAGAAAACGAATCAACTCAATCAACCCAAAAAGATGTGAGAGTTAGAGGGTAAATCATTCAGGGCCCTATAGGTCTTGGTAAGGCTGTGGATTTTGGTCCAAGTGTAGAATTCTGCTGGAATTATGGATGGTCCAAGTTAAGTGTGAGATACGTTTAGGCCCAGTGCCCAAGCTGCTTATTCTCTGATGGAAGACACTTTTTATTTAGCTCAACATTTCTCAATGGTTGCTTGTAGCTCAACAGGGCAAAGCTTTAAGCTTTAAACATCCAGTCCACTCACCTATGCTCTGGAAATCTGGTGACTCAGCTCCTCAGTGCTGCTCTGTAATCTTCAAAATCATGATAGCATATGCAGCCTGCAGGGTGATAGGTGTGGAGAAACACTTAAAAACTAGAAAACCAACTCCCTATCAGGGCAATCAAGATCCTCCAAAATCTCAAAAAAGCAGTCCAAATGTGTTTAAAATTATTCTTTCTTGTTCACCATATGCCTATAGGGACCAGGCAGGTTACATAGATATGTGAAGTAAATAACTTGCGAGTTTATGTCCCCCAAAGAATCCATCAACTCCTTCGCTGCCATGCACAAACATAGTTGTTGTTAGAGCACCAGACACCACCTGTGCTCAGAAACTAGCCAAATTCTCAGTTCCATGAAAATGCCTCAGTTTTCTTGACACCATATCTTTGCTCACGTGATTGCTTCTTACTATGTTTTTTATTAAAGACTTTATTTTTCAGAGCAGCTTTAGGTTCACAGCAAAATTTCGAGGAAGTTACAGAGATTCACATATACCCCTACCCCCATATGTGCATACCTCCCTCATTATCAACATCCCCCACCAGAACGGTACATTTGTTACAACTAATGAACCTACATTGACATGTCATTATCACCCAAAGTCCGTAGTTTACATTAGGGATCATTATTGGTGTTGTATATTCTATAAGTCTGGACAAACGTATAATGACATGTGTTCATTATTATAATATCAGACAGAGTATTTTCACTGCCCTAAAAATCCTCTGTGCTCCACTTATTCATTCCTTCATCCATTCAAGCTTTGGCAGTTATTGAAATTTTTTACAGTCTCCAGAATTTTGCCTTTTCCAGAATGATTCATAGTTGGAATCATACAGTATGTAGCGTTTTCAGTTTGGCTTATTTGATTTGGTGATGTGCATTTAAGGTTCCTCCGTGTCTTTTCATGGCTTGATAGCTCATTTCTTTTTAGCACTGAATAATCTTCCATTGCCTGGATATACCACAGTTTATTTATCCATTCACCTAATGAAGAACATTTTGGTTGCTTCCAAGTTTTTGCAGTTATGAATAATGTTGCAATAAACATCTTTGTGCAGGTTTTTGTGTGGACATATTTTCAACCTCTTTGGATAAATGCCAGAGAGTACGGTTGCTGGATTGTATGGTAAGAGTATGTTTAGTTTTTAAGAAACTGCAGAACCGTCTTCCAAAGTGGCTGTACCATTTTGCATTCCCACCAGCAATGAATGAGAGTTCCTGTTCCTCTACATCCTCACTAGCATTTGATGTTGTCAGTGTTCTGGATTTTGGCCGTTCTAATAGATGTGCATCTTCTTTGATGAAGTGTCTTTTAAGGTCTTGGTTCATTTTTAAATTGGGTTGTTTGTTTTCTTATTGTTGAGTTTTATGTGTTCTTTATACATCTTAAATAACAGTCCTTTATTAGATATATTTTGCAAATATTTCCTCCCAGTCTGTGGCTTGTATCTTCATTCTCTTGAAAGTATCTTTTACAGAGCAGAAATATTTAATTTTAATGGAGTGCAGTTTATCAATTCTTTCTTTCATGGATCATGCCTTTGGTGTCATATCTAAAAAGTCATCACCAAACCCAAGGTCATCTAGATTTTCTCCCATGTTGTCTTCTAAGAGTTTTATAATTTTGCACTTTATATATAAATCTGTAATCCATTTTGACTTAATTTTTGTGAATGGTATAAGGTCTGTGTCTAGATTCTTTTTTTTTTTTTTTTTTTTTTGCATCTGGATGTCTAATTGTTCCAGCACCACTTCTTGAAAAACTACCTTTTCTCCACTGTGTTGCTTTTGCTCCTTTATCAAAGATCAGTTGACTATATTCACGTGGGTCTGTTTGTGGGCTCTTTATGATATTCCATATCTATTTGTCCAGTCTTTCACCAGTACCACACTGGATTAATTACTGTAGCTTTATAGTAAGTCTTGATGTCAGGTGTGTCACTCCTCCAACTGCTCTTCTCTTTAAATATTGTGCTGCCTATTGTGGATCTTCTGCCTATCCATATAAACCTTAAAGTCAGTTTGTCAACATCCACAAAATAACTTGCTGGGATTTTAATTGGGATTGTATTGAACCTATAGATCAAGTTGGGAAGAACTGACATCTTAACAATATTGAGTATTCCTATCCAGGAACATGGGATATCTCTCCATTTATATAGTTTGTCTTTGATTTCATTCATCAGAATTTTGTGATTTCTCTCATCTAGATCTTGTACATATATTGAAAGATTTATACCTAAGTATTTCTTTTGGGTGGGGGGTACTAATGTAAATGGTATTGTGTTTTTAATTTCAAATTCCATTTGTTCATTGCTGCAATATAGGAAAGAGATTGACTTTTGTGTATTAACCTTGTATCCTGCAACCTTGCTATAATCACTTATTAGTTCCAGGAGGTTTTTGGGTTTTATTTTTTGTTTTTGTCAATTCTTTCAGATTTTCTACCTAGACAATCATGTCATCTCTGAATAAAGATTGTTTTATTTCTTCCTTCAGAATCAGTATACCTCATTTCCTTTTCTTGTCTTATTGCATCAGCCAGGACTGCCTGTCCACTGTTGAAAAGGAGTAGTGAGAGGGGACATCCTTGTCTTGTTCTTGATCTTAGTAGGAAAACTTCTAATTTCTCACCATTAAGTATGATGTTAGCTATAGATTTTTTATAGATATTCTTTATCAAATTTAGGAAGTTCCTGTCTATTCCAAGTTTACTGAGTTGTTATTTTTTTAAGACTGGCACCTGAGCTAACATCTGTTGCCAATCTTTTTTTCCTTCTTCTTCTCCTCAAAGCGCCCCCCCCCCCCCCGCCAAGAACATAGTTTTATATTCCAGTTGTAGGTACTTCTGATTGTGCTATGTGTAACACCACCTGAGCATGGCTTGATGAGTGGTGCCATGTCTGCGCCCAGGATCTGAACCAGCAAAACCCTGGGCCACTGAAGTGGAGCACATGAACTTAACCACTCAACCATGGGGCCAGCCCCTACTGAGTTTTTATCATCAGTGGGTGTTGGATTTTGTCAAATGCTTTTTCATCGTCTATTGATATGATTGTGTGATTTTTCTTCTTTAGCCTGTTGATATGATGGAATACATTAATTGGTTTTCAAAGGTTGAACCAGCCTTGCTTACCTGGGATAAATCCCACTTGGTCCCAGTGCACAATGTTTTATACATTGTTGGATTTGACCTATTGATATTGTATTGAGGATTTTTACATTTATATTCATTAGAAATATTGGTCTGTAGTTTTCTTTTCTTATAATGTCTTTGTGTGGTTTTGGTATTAGGGTAACATTGGCCTATAGCATGAGTTAGGAAGTATTTCCTCTGCTTCTATCTTATGAAAGAGGTTGCATAGAATTGGGGAAATTTCTTCCTTAAATGTTTGATAGAATTCACCAGTGCACCCATCTGGGCCTGCTGCTTTCTGTTTTGGAAAGTTATTAATTATTGATTCAATTTCTTTATTAGATATAGGCATATTCAGATTGTCTATTTCTCCTTGTATGAGTTTTGGCAGATTGTGTCTTTCAAGGAACTGGTCCATTTCATCTGGGTTATAAAATTCGTGAGCATAGAGTTGTTCATAGTATTCCTTTATTATCCTTTTAGTGTCCGTGGGATCTGCAGTGATATCTCTTCTGTCATTTCTGACATTAGCAAGGTGTGTCCTCTGTTTTCTTAGTTAGCCTGGCTAGAGGCTTATCAATTTCACCGATTTTTTTTTTTTAAACAGCTTCTGGTTTCATTGATTTTCTGTATTGATTTCCTGTTTTCAATATCATTGATTTCTGCTCTAATATTTAATATTTTTTTCTTCTGTTTACTTGGGATTTAATTTGCTCTTCTTTTTCTAGTTTTCTAAGGTGGAAGCTTAGATGACTGATTTTATGTTTCTCTTCTTTTCCAATATATGCACACAGTGCTGTAAATTTTTCTCTAATCATTGCTTTCACGGCATCCCACAAGTTTTCATAAGTTGTACTTCCATTTTCATTTAGTTCAAAATGTTTTTAAATTTCTCTTGAGATTTTTTCTTTAACCTATGTGTTATTTAGAAGCTTGTTATTTAATCTCTATTTATTTTGGGATTTTCCAATTATCTTTTTTTTATTGATTTCTAGTTTAATTCTATTATAGTCTGAGAGCAGATATTGAATGATTTACATTCTTTTAAATTTGTTAAGTTGTGCTTTATAGCTCAGAATGTGTTCTTTCTTGGTGAATGTTCTATGTGAGCTTGAAAAGAGCATGCATTCTGGGGCCAGCCCAGTGGCACAGTGGTTAAGTTCACACATCCTGCTTCATGGCCCAGGGTTTCGCTGGTTTGGATCCCGGGTGAGGACCTACACACTACTTGTCAAGCCATGCTGTGGCAGACATCCTATATATAAAGTAGAGGAAGATGGGCACAGATGTTAGCAGGGCTAATCTTCTTCAAAAAACAGAGAACGTATATTCCGCTGTTGGTGGATGAAGTAGTCTATAGTTGTCAATTATATCCAGTTGATTGGTAGTATTGTTGAGTTAACCCATGTTCTTAATTATTTTCTCCCTACTGGATCTGTCCATGTCTGACACAGGAATGTTGAAGTCTCCAACTATAATAGTGGAATTATCTATTTCTCCTTGCTGTTCTGTCAGTTTTTGCCTAACAGATTTTGACACTGTTGTTAGGTACATACATGTTAAAGATTGTTATGTCTTCTTCCCCCTTTATCATTATGTAATGCCCCTACTTATTCCTGATAACTTCCCTTGCTTGGAAGTCTGCTCTGTTGGAAATTAATACAACTACTCCTGCTTTCTTTTGATTAATGTCATCATGGTATATCTTTCTCCATCTGTTTATTTCATAAATGTCTTATACTTAAAGTGGGTTTCTTATAGACAACATACAATTGGGTCTTGTTTTTTGATCCACTCTGATTAATGGCTACCGTATTTATTACTGTTTTCTGTTGTTACCCTTGTTCTTTGTTCCTATTTTTGTCTTCTACTCTTTTTCTGACTTTTGTAGTTTTAACTGAGCATTTTATACATAATTACTTCTTCTTGTCTTCTCTTTTCCTCCTTGCCCCTCCATTACCTTCTGACAAAAACCTGTCCAACTTTCAAGGCTACTGCTAAAGCCATATACCTTTGAAGCTACACCAGATAGATATCATTTATCCCACCCTGAACTTCCCATGTTAGCTGTCCTGCTGAATTTTATTGCAGCTATTTATTATACACTAAGTCCCCTACAAGGCTGAAGGTTCTTTGCAAGCAGGAGTGGAAGGTTTTTCATCTTTGTGTCACCTTTGGAACCTAGCACAGAGCCATGTATAGAGAAAATAAATATTTGTTCAACAAAACTGAAGTACTAAATAGTGTGATACACATGAAAAGTCCAATAGTAGCTCAAAATGGAGAGATCAATGTGGTTTGAAGTAGCCAGGGAAGGCTGGATGGGGTGGAGTGGGGGAAAGGGTCCTTGTAAAAGAAGGAACAGCTCCAAGAAAGGCATGGAAATGTGAGGGGTATTAAAGCAGCCTCTCCTCCCTGGTTATATTTTTACTTCAATCCAACTATATATGAGGCAATAAATGATGAAGTCTGGAATAAAATGTTCTTCCCAAAAGATCTCATTTTCTTTAGATTCTGCCCTCAGTATAAATCAAGTGATAATCTATGCCAAACTTGGAATATCACATATGTGTTCATTCTTCTATTTAATAAATATTTATTAAGCAGTAATTATGGGCCAGAACTGTGTGAAGTGCTGCAGACACAGCATCAGATAAAATGTGATTATCAACTTTCAAAAGGCTCACAACCTAATGGGGAAGATTAACTCTCACTAAATTGGAAATTCCCCGTTTCAATGCACTCTTTCTGTGAGTAATCTTAGAGTTATTATATTTGGGAGCAATTGGACAACTACATTCACTTGAGGCTGAACATGTCTCTCCCAAGGGCTGAGCTTGGTGTAGTTAAGTGTGGAAGTCACAGAAAGGTTCTTATCACATGTCTTTATAATAGTGCAGAGTGAACTCAACTTAACTTTGTATAGCACTTCAATGAGAGGAAACAGATTAATGCAGGAAAAAGAAGAGAATTTTTAAGAGCATAGTTAAAATCTTCAGAGATTCAAAACATCAGAGCCATAAAACTAAAACAGGCTACTATTAAAAAAGAAGTATCCAGAGCTTCTAGAAATTAAAAATAAGAAAGCCAACATAAAAAGTAATTCAAACGGAAAAGCTGAACATCAGAAATGACATGACTAAAGTTCAATATACAAAGCTAGAAGATTGAGCGGAGGGATTTTTGCAAAATACAATGCAAAAATAACAATGGGGAAAAAAGTTTAAAGGAAAATTAAGAGTCATAGGTGATAGTTCGAGGTCCAAAATCTATCTATTAAGAGTTCTAAAAACAGATAACAGAGAAGATGGAGGGAAGCATATAAAGACTACTAAAGAGAATTTCTTTAAAGTGAAGAAAGGTTTAAGTGGTTAGATAGGAAGGACGTGCTAAATATTTTACAGGTGTGGGGGATGGAATAATGTATGGACAAATCCTGGAGAAGTCTGCAACATTTGAGAATAAAAGGAAAACCTTTAAACTTCTAGTATGTGTAAGCGTTTTTGAGGGCAGGGGTACAAGATTCCTTACAAAAGAATAGTAATTAAACTGGCATTGGGCTTCTTCTATGTACCATGGAATGCTAGAAAGCAGTGGAAAGAAATGTTCTAGAAGTACTGAGTGAAAAGGGCTTTGAACTAAAGTGCTATACCAATTGATTCAAGTAGACTAAATAATGCCCCACTCAAAAAAAAAAAAAAAAAAAAGTCCGCATCCTAACCCCTAGAACCTATGAATGTGTCCTTATATGGCAGAAAAAAGACTTTGCTGATGTGGTTAAATCAAAGGTCTTGAGACGAGATTATCCTGGATTATACAGGGGGGGCCCTGAATGCAATTACACGAATTCTTATAAGAGGGAGGCAGAGGGAGATTTGACAGCTAGAAGAGGAGGAGGCAATGGGACCATGGAGGCAAAGAGTGGAGTGATGTGGCCACCAGCCAAGGAATCAGCAGCCGTCAGAAGCTGGAAGAGGCAATGAGTAGATTCTGCCTTGGAGCCTCTGGAGGGAGCACTGCCCTGCGGATGCCCTGATTGCAGCCCAGTGACACTGATTTCAGACTGCCGGCCTCCAGAACTGTGAGAGAATAAACTGCTGCTGTTTTAACCCACCAAGTTTGTGATAACTTGTTAGAGCAGCCACAAGACACTGATACAGTGAGTTATTACCCAAGTAATACACCAGAAATTTCAGGCGCAGTCTGCACAAATGAGCACCTTGTCTATGACAGCGCAGAAGTTACCAGAAAAGCTAAAGTAGTATTTTGAAGCCTATCAAAAATATAAACATCCAAAGATTCAAAACAACTTAAAGTAAATCCAACATTAAATTATTACCATTAGTAACCAGCAAGATTGAGGATAAATACAGATTTTAATCATCAGTAGTTTATTCTTCATCTGAGAATTTATTTGAATTAGCCTTCCCTGTCCCAGTATTTTAAAGTCATGTGATATCCATGCCAACATCTAGAACAGAATTATTCCAAAAAATCCTTTTTGCAGAGCTATTCACTGTTCCAGTCTTTGTGTTTAGTGAAGTAGTGTGGCAAATATCACAGCAGGAGTTCAGATCATAAATGTGTTACCAGTATATTCCACCACCCACCCTCCTGATACATTTAGAATTTTCCTTCCTTTATATAAATCCAATACAGCCGCTGCCTCTACCATTGCTCTTTAAGGCACACACATGTGTTGGCACTGACAATACATGCTGCTTTAGAAAAAGGCATCATGCATTATACAGCAATGGGGATTTACTACAGGTGGCCCCACTATGTACAATGCTGGAAATCAACCAAGTCATCATTTCATAGCACTCCACTCTACTTGTAATAGACTGTTTCCATATTTACAAATGCCTCTTTACTTTAATTAATTAATTCAATATATTAGGGGAGCCAGAAAGCAAGTGACGTTTTAAGTGAACGTTAAGCATGTCCCCAGCATTGTACGATGTACTATAGTACATACAAAAATAGTAGAAAAAATGGCTCCTGCCGAGAGGAAACTTGCCATCTGCTTGGGCAGAGAAAACTCCACACAACAACTGGGAAGCTATGCTTAAGAATACCTGATGAATGCCAAGACCACTCTGGTGCTTCATTTTACTTCTTCCTATACGAACGAATGTAGCTAGAATACAAGGACTCTATCCAACCTTTAATGAATGAAAGCTCCTGAACTGATTTTCTTCATTTTTCAACTTGATGCCAATTTATTAATTCATCTAATGAAAAATATACCTGTCATGTGTACTGACTAGGACATGATTAGGACATTCCCACTGGTTCGTCTGCACCCATACTCTACTTGGAGAGGGGCTACTTAGAAAGCCGAGTTGTAATTAGAAGGTTGCTTAGGGAGCATGGACCCAGTGCCAGGGGAATTATGTGGATGTTAATAGTGTCAACCATATGGTCCTTCCAGAACTCTCCATGGATGGCTAACATGACCTTACACAATCAAAGACAACCACCTTTTGTGACGTGGCACCCGTCACCCCAGCCTGAGTAAGTGTATCTAAATCAGTAAGACTTTGTCCTCTCAAGCATTGTTGTAACTCTGCTGGCCATAGGTTAGCATTCTAGGTAATGCAGGTGCTTTCAGGAACCGACCTAAGAATCAAGCATTTCATACAAAGAAATCTTAGAACACAGGCCTAGAAAGAAGTGTGTTTGCTTATAATCATACCCGCCAGAAATCATTTTTTCTAGAACCCTTTCCATTCCAGGTCTAAGCTACCTTCACACCTGCTTGTTAGCAGGACAATTTAGCCCGCATGGTGGAGAGCAGTGCATGTTCCTCCAGAGCATGGCATTATTTATTGACTATCTGCCTCACTCACATCTGTGAGACATGGAAACTCACCAACGGTTTACAAGACCATCAGTTTTAAATAACACCATCCATCACAAAATGGAAAGGAGTGATCAACATTCCTTCAACTGCAATGCATTATACAAGGGTCAGCAAGTGGGAGTCACGGTTGGCGACACAATTGCTGGCCTCAGGTAGCAAACCCATCCTTCCAGCTGTTCTGATCCATATGGGTTCAATGAACCTCACAGTGAGAGTGCAGCCTCTTCTCATTGGGAGGATCTGCTATAACTCTTCCTTCCAAATCCCATCATAAAACAACTATAAGGTAAGCTGACAACCATTTATCTAAACTTCATCTGGAAGCTAACTGCTGACAAAGAGGAAAGTACGCACATTAATGAGAGGACAGATGTGATGAGGGAAATTAAGGTGTTCTTATCTTGAAGAAACCAAAGATTTAAAATGTAGGAAAAAATTAAAATAATTTAGTCATTAAGTCAAAGCCAGATGGAAAGCCACTAGTGCTATTTTCCCTGCTAAGCATATTCCAGGGCTGTCTCTGATAGTCCTGACACTCAATTTCTTACAACGCATAGCTATTAGGATAATATTCCACAGCCTTTCAGTTATCAGAATCAAGATTCTCACTGCAATTTTTAGGGCCTGCATACGAATTTCAATACAGTAAGTAGTACCTTTTCTTCTTGCATTGTGGGTCCCAATTTTAACTTTGCCCCACACCAGCAAATGTTACATCCCCGAAATCTCCCATTGACATTTGACTTATAGCCTACATAAAAACTTAGAATATAAGACAGTTTATGAGAAGAACTGGCATGCTCCCTTAACATCTCTGACTTCTGTTTTCTTCACCTGTAAAATGGGATCACAATAACTGTACTTTCCTTAACACAGTGATTCTTAACCGGGGTGATTCCTACCTTCCAGGGGACATGTGGTAATATCTGGAGACATTTTTAGTTGTCACAATTTGAGGGAGGGGGGTGCTGATGGTGTCTAGTGGGTAGAGGTGAGGGGTGCTACTAAAAATTCTTCAATGTACAAGACAGTCCCAACAAAGAACTGTCTGGCCCAAATATCAATAGCGCCCAAGGTGAGAAACTCTGCCTTAATATCATGGAGTTATCATAGAGATCAAAGCAGATGCTTAGTGAAAGATTTTATGAACAGTAATAATAATAATAAATCTTAATTCGTAGCTAGTCCTTATTTCTCAACACAAATTAAACCATCACTGCCAAGTTATAAAATAAGTGTGAAGGACAAATGATAGCCAAAGGAAAAATATCATCATTGAAAGGTGTAAACCTATAATTGTGGTGATATACAGCCTGCCCTAGTCATACCACTAAAAGCTTAGACATTGGTCTGGGTCACCAAGATCACGTTGCTGTCTCTAGTCTGAGCTCGAGTGGATCATCCACTGGCTCTTGGCATGAGATCATCTGGGAAGCTGGTGGATGAGCTCTGAAGCAAGGTCCACTGGGCTGGGTTCATCTCTACTGGGCTGGGAAAGCAGAATATAAAATATAGGCCAGCTGCTTGATCTTGAGTTGTCAGGTGCTCCAAGAAAGAGTCTCTTAGGAGAAAGGATGCCGGTGATGCGTCACTGATAAAGTCATACTGGGTTTGGAGTTAACTGGGCAGAATAACTGGCAGAGAGGGACATGTAAGTGGGAGACAGAAAGCACAAAATTGGCATTATCCCTAAAGCATCTTCCTTTGGTAGTGGATCACACCATGGCTTGTTTGTTCTCAGACTCATTCCTTGCCCTTCCCTGTTCTGTTTGGGAGGTGGGGGGGTTGTGGGGGTAGTACGGGCAGTTTTCCCTAAGCTCCCCTATCAGTGCATGTTCTGCAGGGTTTTCTAATAAGAAATTGGAGGACAGAAGGAAAGGAGAAGACAGTATTTCAGGTCCTCTGTGGTTTCAGGTTCCATCAGGTGCTCCCAGGCGCTGAGCTGTGGTAACACCACTTCCTCCTCCTGTCTCTCCAGTCTAGGGATGTGGCTTCCTGCTGCTGATAATTTTTAGGGTGCCTTCTCATCCTCTTTTTACCTTCTGGCACCTGTGTAACCAATTCCCTGCACTAAATTCCCTCTGATTTAAATAGAGTGGCTCCTTTTTTCCTGGTTGGACCTTAAATGATATTTTTCAGGATAGAAAGTGGAGCACAACAGTGTGACACCTGGAGCTCACAGTTATGCAGCTATAAGAAGGGCATGGCGACAGAAGGATGCAGACACAGCTAACATTCACCTGCCCAGCAAATATTGGTTGAGCACCCACTATTTGTTGGAAACTGTGCTGGATATAGGAATTTGGTATGAACAAAAACATGTACCACTTCCAACCTCCAACAAAAAATAATATAAATAACTATAAAATTATTATATGATACTGAATTGCTCTAATTATAGTTTGTTTTTTAATTCAAGAATTCTGGCAACTCAAATAAATACAAGAAAACAATACAAGTTCTTGCATCAAAATAAGAGTTGAGCTGAGGTTCAGCCTAATAATATATTGGAGTAAGAAGTTATAACTCTCCAAGTTTATCATTTCTAATATGAATATCATTAAGCTGCTTTTCCAAATCCCAAAATAATAGCCAATTCACCTACCTTTTGCTCCTTAGAGTGATGCTTGGGGAGCAATGTATTTTTTTAGAGATTCCTTTTCAGTTTAAGGTCGTTTATCAGAGCCAGGAAAAATTAATAGGCCTTGGATTAGAGGTTTCCTCAATGACCAGGTGATCTTGTTAGCCAACCAGCTACATAGGAATATTTATGTAAAGAAGGAGAAAGCAGTTTTAAGACTGGTCTAATGATTCGAGACATGAAATACATTCATTCTGGGAGCTGTTTGAAGGATGTAGTGCAACATAAATATAACTAAAAAACTAAACTGTTGAGCCAACTGAAGAGACAGAATCAAATTCTACTCATATACATTTGCATGGCTCCCCTTGAAATCAACAAGGCACTACGCGTGCATCTAAGGGCACTATATTTACATGTTTTCCCCATTTCTGATTTGGAGTCATTTTTTTCTGTAATGATAATAGAATAGTATAGAATAGAACAGAAGTTTATAGATTAGTCACCGTTTTTACCTAAGTTTGTTCCCATCTATTTCACTAAATCCACAGTGGTCTCATTAATCTTTAATTGCCGTTTAAAAAGGTAAATTGAGGCACTGATAAAGTAAATTGTCCCCAAATTGTCTTATAAATCAGTGGCTGATTAAGGAATCTGAATTTTAAATTCTACACAATACCACCTTTTCTGAAGATGCAAGAATGATCAAATTTCCTCTGTATAATAACACCTTTGGGCTTAATCAGCACAAGACCTCTTCATTAAGACTCCTTTTCTAGATATATACACAAAATAAGATTCTTAGGAAAATGAAAATAAAACCTTTGGTGTGGCATAGGTTTTGTTAAAAACATAACTTCTTTAAACAGAAATAGTTAACATCAGCAGCTGGTTAGCAGCTGAATAATTGCATTAAATATATTCACCTTCGAGAAGACTGTAAACAAAGAGATATTAAGTAATTTTTTCACAAGTACCCTGCTGTGATACCAGCTGATCAGGTTTAATAGCAACCAGCATTTCTACTAATTTTGCAAGAAAGATATGTTAGGGATAATTTCATCTTCTAGAATGAGGGTAAATAATCTGTTCAGCAGCTAGTTTACAATGACACTATGTAGCACAACCACCAGTGATCAAGTTAGAAATGTAATTTTTAGAGCTGTAGTATTTGCAAATTAAAGGATTAATGTTAACTTCAGTCAATACAGAAAATAAACTTGATTAGCAGAATGCATTAATATCAAAACAGCTTTGCAGATAACATGTTCTCTGCTATATCCCAAGGTGTCTGTCAGTCTCACTCTCTTTCTCAACAGAACCCCAAAGGAAAACACTTTTCATTCTAATTGTATTATTTTAATATTCATCTTGTAAACAATGCAATGTTTTTACATGAAGGTAAAAATTCAGGTTGCTTTTTAAATAAATCCCCAAGGAACTAGGGAATTAGAAAATCTGGTTTATGTTTTAATTGATAACAAAGAACACCAGAGGAACCACAGGCATCATGACGTCATGATTTTCTTTTTATCATTAAAATGTACAATTATATAAAGGTGGAAGACTCAGCACTTATTCTTCTAAGTAATATACAAACCCTGAAATGCATTTTCATATGGCATAAATACACTATAAGTAAAATGAAAATAAAAATCTATCAATTTTTAAAGTTTAGCCATTTGTATAGATACTCGATTATATTATTTTGATTATTTAGAAGCAAAATTGAGGCCAGAAAGGCATGAGTATTTCAGTAGCCCTAAACATGGTAGCAACCAACAAAATTCAAACTTTTTTTCAGATGTGAGAATAAATGACCAGTACAGTGCTATAAGGAATCTAATCATCCCTTCCTAGAGGGGCTTTGCAATTTCATAATCATGGTCATAATCTCTAGTAAAGATCCCGCACTTAATTATCAGGATATAAAAAATACAACATAATGGAGGAGTTACCAAGTTATGATAAATGTATCTGTCTTTAAAGGTACAGATAATATGACAATAAGATATGATACCTGTTTTAGCTATCATATTTCTATTCAGGGATAATCAAATATATAAGGAAAAGTTTTTCTCACAAAAGAAAATGATAGCAATTATTTTTGCAAAGTACTTAACACATAAGAGGAAGGAAATATTTGAACACATTTAATTTAATATATTTCTAATTCCTCAGACTCCCGCCTCTTTAGTCTTCAAAACCTCTACAAAACATAGAAACTCAATTTATTACAAAGGATTAGACTAATTTAAGAAAAGAAAATCACAAATGTTTACAACCTGTTTAGAGAGAGTTTAGAAGAATAGAATTTTATTCGTAAGAGGTACTTCCTGTTCTCTATTGAAGTGAGAAGTGTGCATTCTGATACCAGCCTATATAAATATTTCTTACTCTTATTGTGCACTAAATTTTGATACTGATAAAGGGCTCAACACACTTTATATGAAGTTACTGATGGTTTGCCATTTTTTAATTTTTAAGTGATCAAATTCTGAGAATGCCATATAAATTGTCACTTGTGCAATTCTTCAAGCCCAACTGGTAACAAGGAAGAAAAAATAATAATTTAACAAGAGCTTAAGTGAGCAGGAAGGTAGTGCCTTTTCTAGTAAAGACAATCTCAAGCATCTCAATACTATATATTTCCTTACAATAGCGTTGTGTGGATAAAGCCTGATTTGTAAAGCATGATTTGTACTGGAAAAAATGAGATCCTGCAAGAAAAATAAAGCACTGATATTCTTTCTGTTAGTCCAAGAATGTTGAAAATTGATGACTTTCAGTTTGTCTTAAACTTAAAGAGACTTTTCAAAATGGAAAAAAAAACCCTTTTAATTAACTTCCTAAAAGGGGATATTCTACTCAGTAAAACTCTTTCACAACAAATTTTATTCATAGACAGACTTCTGTTGTGTTCATGAAAAAGTAACTGCTGTGGGAATTGCCTTCCCGCTCTAAAGAACCAGATATCCACGCAAAATACATTTAAAAATTCTTTCAGGCAGAGGACTGTGGTCCCTGAGCAATGGAAAATAAATGAGGGACACCCTATGGTTACCCCAGCTTACTTCCGAGAGGTGGTTTCTAGGCCATAGCACAAGGAGAAAGAATCTAAACAAAGTCCAGGAGCGTCACTGGCTAAGGTGATGGAAACTGGATTTGGGGAAGGATTAGGTATCTAGACTTTGAAGGCTACATTACTGGAGATCTGCAGAGGAGTTCCTGGAGCCTTTAGCTGAGTACAGATCTATCCATGATGTCAGGGAAAGAACTACTGGAAAGCAGTAAGCAGAACAATTACTGGGGCTCATACACGGGAATAGTCACATTTTACACCAAGCAGAGTAGAGACACATTATAACACATAGGGCATCAAGTACAGTTCTCTGAAAGGTCAGGCCTTAAGTAGTGGGACTAAAATAACCCTAGAATAAAGGCTGCTCTGAACCAGCCATAAGGAAGCTTAAAATCGAGACTCAGAAGGATCAAACTGATTCAGACAATTTTGTCCAACCTTCTTTTAAGTGTCTTTCAGCAATCAACAATTTAAAATTCACAATGATCAGAAGTTGATCAAAAATGACCTGGCATGCAAAACATATGACTCACAATCAGCAGAAAAGTCCTTCAGTAAAAACAGATCCTGAAAGGACAGAGATGATTAATTAGCATAGATGGGCTAAAAAAGACCCAAATAAAACATCTTGACATGAAAAACATAATATCAGAAATAAAAATATACTGGATGGGATTAACAGAAGGTTAAACGTTGCAGACGAAATAATCGGGAACTTAAGGATGTAGAATAAAATTTACCCAAAATGAGAGAGAGAGAAAAATGACTGATAAAAATCAGTGATCTGTGGGACAATAGTAAGCAACCTAACATATGTGAAATTAGAGTTTCAGAAAAAAAGGAGGAGGAACAAAAAATATTTTCAGAGTAATGGCCAACATTTTTCCAAATGTGATGAAACTATAAACTCACAGATCCAAGGAGCTCAACAAAGTCCAACCAGAATAAACAGATACACACAATAACACATAACATGGCACATGAGAATCAAATACCTGAAAACAGTGATGAAATCTTAAAAGCAACCAGAGAGAACATATGCAATCCGTACAGAGGAACAAAATGAGAATTATCAAGAGACTTTTCATAAAAAACCATGCAAATCAGAAGACAATAGAGCAAAAATTTTAAAGTATTTAAAGAAAAAACTTGACAATTTCGGGGGCCAGCCCTATGGTGTAGAGGTTCAGTTCAGCATACTCTGTTTTGATGGCCCAGGTTCATGGGTTCAGATCCCAGGCGTGGACCTACACCATTCCTTAGACATGCTATGGTGGCAACCCACATACAAAATAGAGGAAGATTGGCACAGATGTTAGCTCAGGGCTAATGTTGCTCAAGAAAAACAAGAGGAAGATTGGAAACAGATGTTAGCTTAAGGCAGCTCTTCCTCAGAAAAAAAAAAACACTTAATAATCTAGAATTCTACTCCCAGTGAAAATATCATTCACAATTTGTCAAAATAAATATTTTTCTCAGACAAACAAAAGCAGAGAGAATTCATCACCAGGAGACCTGCACTATGAGAAATATTAAATGAAGTTCTTCAGGAAGAAGGAAAATAATTCCAGATGGAGATTTGGATCTACACAAAGGAACGGAGAGTAATGAGGCATATATTTAGGTAAATATAGGACATTTGTTCTCATTTTTAAATATCTTTAAAGATAATTGGCTGTTTTAAGCAAAAATAATAACAATGGATTATAGGATTCAGAGCAAATGTAGAAGTAAAATGTATTATAATAATATTATAAAAGACAAGAGGAGGAAAATAGAAGTATATTGTTATAAGGTTTTTACACATGAAGTAGTATATTACTTGACAGTAGGTTGTGATAAATTAAAATCATATATTTTAAACCCTAGAGCAACCAGAAAAGAAAAAAGGAAGGAAAGAAGGAGAGAAACAGTATAGCTAGTAAGCTCATAGTGGAGATAAAACGGAATCATAAAAATGTTCAAAAAGAAGACACTAAAAGGAGTGAAAGAATAACAAACATATGGGACAAAGAATAAAAGCAAATAACAAGATAGTAGCTTTCTGCCCAGCTATGTATATATAAATGTAAGTAGTCTAAATGCTCCAATTAAAAGGCAGTGATTGTGGGGCCAGCCCTGTGGTGTAGTGCTTAAGTTCAGCACACTCCACTTTGGTAGCCTGGGTTCATAGTTCAGATTCTAGGCACAGACCAACACCACTCATCAAGCCATGCTGTGATGGTAACCCACATAAAGTGGAGGAAGATTGGCACAGATGTTAGCTCAGGGCTAAGCTTCCTTGAGCATAAAAGAAAAAAGAGAAAGACTTGTCAACAGATGTTAGCTCAGGGCTAATCTTCCTCAGGAAAAAAAAAAAGGCAGTCGTGAAATTAGATAAAAATGCAAGACCCAACTATATGCTGTCTACAAGAAATCCATTTCAAATATAAAAATACAAATAGCTTAAAAAGTAAAAAGATGAAAAAAAGATACCACACAAACCCTAATCAAAATAAAGGTGAAGTGGCCATGTTAACATCAGATAACATAGATTTCAAAACAAAGAATAAACAAGGGATAAAGATGGACATTTCATAGTAAAGGGATTAACTGATCAAGAAAGCAGAATAATCCTAACTATAAATGCAAGTAAAACACAAATTCAAAATACATAAAGCCAAAGACTAAAGTATTAAAAGAAGAAATAGACAAATCCACAATTTTAGTTGGAGACTTCAACATTCCTTTCTCAGTAATTGACAGAACAAGTAAACAGAAAACCATAGTAAGGATACAGAAGACTTGAACCACACTCTCTGCCAACTTGACCTAATTCACGCTAATAGAACACTCCATCCAACAACAACAACAGAATAAACACCTTTTTCAAGTGTACTTGGAACATTCACCAGAATAAGCCATACACTATGCCATTAAAAAGTCTCAGTAAATGTGATAGGATTAAAATCATACAAAGTATGGTTTCTGACAACAATGGATTTAAACTAGAAATCAGTTTTTAAAAATCTGGAAATCTCCAAATAATTGAAAAAGAAATAACAGACATAAATCACACATGGATCAAAGAAGAAATCATGAGTGAAGTTAAAAAAAAAATTGAGCTGAATGAAAATGAAAATATAACATATCAAAGGTTATAGATGATGCTAAAGCAATCTTTAAAAGTAAACTGATAGCATTAAATGCCTATATTAGAAAAAAAGGATCTCAATTCAATAGTGTAAGCTTCTGCCTTTAATAAAAAAGAAAACATGTAAAAAAGGAATTAGACCTACAAGAAGGGGGAGGAAGGAAACAATGAGATCAGAGCAGAAATCAGTGAACCAGAAAAGAGAAAAACAACAGTAATCAATGAAACCAAAAGCTGATTCTTTGAAAATATCAATAAAATTGATAAACCTCTAACCAGACTGATCAAGATAAAAATAACAGACTAAAATAATAGTAAGGAAATATTATGACCAACTTTATAGCAACAAGTTAATCAACTTAGATGAAATGACAAATTTCCTCAGGAAGATATAAATAACCGGAATAGTATATCTATTACAGAAATTGAAGTTCTGGATAACAACTTTCCCACAAAGAAAACTCCAGGCCCAGATGGCTTCATTGGTGAATTCTACCAAACGTTTAAGGAAGAAATAATATTAATTTTACACAGACTCATCCATAAAATAGAAGAGAAGGAACTATAGCCCAAATCATCTATGAGACCATCATTACTTTGATTTCAAAACCAGAAAAACACAAGAAAACTACAAACTGATTCCTTCAGCAAACTGAATCTAACCATATAAAAAGAGTAATACATCATGACCAAGTGGGTTGGTTTAATTTTGAAATATCAACCAATATAATTCACCATATTAACAGATAAAGGAAAATCATACAGTCATCTCATAGATGCAGCCAAAGTATTTCATATCGTTTGATATCTATTCATGACTTTAAAAAAACAACTCAGATAGCTAGACATAGAAGGGAACTTCCTCAATCTTATAAAGAGCATCATTGAAAAACCTACAGCAATCATACCTAACGGTGGAAAATTAAAAACTTCCCCATAGGATCAAGAACAAAGTGAGGATGTTCACTCTCACATTTCTATTCAAGATTTTACTGGAGGTCCTAGACAGTGCAATAAGGCAAGAAAGCCAAATAAAAAGCATACTGATTGGAAAGGAAGAAGTAAAACTGCCCTTATTTACAGATGACGTGATAGAACACATAGAAAAATCTAACAAATCTATATAAAAGCTTCTAGAAATAATGTGTGAGTTTAGCAAGTTTGCAGAATACAAGGTAAATAAAGATCTATTGTCTTTCTATATTCTAGCAATAAACAATTGGAGATTTAAATTTAAAAAATACATTTATAATATAATAAAAGCAAGAGTTTCCTAGGGATAAATTTAGTAAAACATGTGAGATCTGTTCACTGAAAGCTACCAAATACTGTTGAGAAAAATTAAAGAAGATGTAAAAAATGCAGAGAGTACCACGTTTCTGGATTGGAAGACTAAATATTGTTAAGGTGTTAATTCTCCCCCAAACTGATATCTCAATACAATCTCATTCAAAATCCCAGCAGATTATATAGGCATTGACAGGTTGATTCTAAAATTTATATAGAATTTCAGTTCTATATAATTTAAAGGACCTGGAATAGCCAAAACAATTTTGAAAAAGAAAATGTTTGAAGACTTACACCACTTGAGACTTATCGACTTACTATTAAACTACAGTAATCAAAAATTGAAGAACTACTGTAAATCTAGATATGTGCAACTGAAGAGAAAGTCCAAAAATAGACATTGACAAGGGAGCAAAGGCACGTCAATGGAGAAAGGATAGTCTGCTCCACAAATGGTGCCAGAAGAACTGGACATCCACATGCAAAAAAAGGAATCTAGACACAGCCCTTATACCTTTCACAAAAATTAATTCAAAATGAATCATAAATCTAAATGTAGAATGCAAAACTATAAAACTTTCAAGATGATAACATAGGAGAAAATCTAGCTAACCTTCAGTTTGGTGGATGACTTTTTTAAAAAAATTCATAAGTTAGACTTTAAAATTAAAAACTTCTGGGGGCTGGCCCACCCGTGGCCGAGTGGTTAAGTTCGCGCGCTCCGCTGCAGGTGGCCCAGTGTTTCGTTGGTTCGAATCCTGGGCGCAGACATGGCACTGCTCATCAAACCACGCTGAGGCAGTGTCCCACACGCCACAACTAGAAGGACCCACAACGAAGAATATACAACTATGTACCGGGGGGCTTTGGGGAGAAAAAGGAAAAAATAAAATCTTTAAAAAAAAAAAAAACTTCTGCTCTGTGAAAGATGCTGCTAAGAGAATAATGGTTAAAAACTGCAAACATCTCAAATGTTCATCAATAGGAGAATGGATAACAAATTG
Source organism: Equus asinus (assembly GCF_041296235.1). Taxonomy (NCBI): domain Eukaryota; kingdom Metazoa; phylum Chordata; class Mammalia; order Perissodactyla; family Equidae; genus Equus; species Equus asinus. Next base: position 138,851,710 of record NC_091791.1, on the reverse strand, counting down.
TAGTATACCTGCACAATGAAATATTACTCAGCAATAAAAAGGAATGAAGTCTGGATACATGGAACAACACAGATGAACCTCAAACCATTACACTAAGTAAAAGAAGCCAGACACAAAAGACTCCATATTTTCTGATTTCATTCATATGAAATTCTAAAAAGGTAAAGCAAAAGTAACAGAAAGCAGATCAACAGTTGCCAAGGGTTGAGGGTGAGGACAGAGGATTGACTATAAAGAAGCACAAGGAAACTTCTTGGGTGCTGAAAATGTTCTATATATTGATTGATTCATATATTTGTCAAAGCTCACTGAATTGTATGCTTAAAAGGGGGGAATTTTATGATAATTATACCTTAACAAAGTTGATTATTTTAAAATACATCTGCAAATGGTATCTCCCCATCACTACTACCGTTAATAGGTGATGCTCTGTTGCCATTCTTACAATGACCAGAATTTCATCTGAAGTTTTGATGCTATATAGAGTAAGTGGTGAAAGCCAGTTTTCATTCAGCCAGCCAAATACAGAGGGTCTACCATATGGCAGCCACAATTTTAGGTTCTGAAAAAATGAGAATACAAATAAAATACAGTTTTATCTTTAGAAATCTTACTATTTAAAAATAAAACTATCACATTTAACATTTATGGTGTGCATATTTTATGCTACGCACTATTTGTATGTATTAATTTGTTTAATTCTTTCAAGAACCCTATGGTGTGGATGGCATGATTAATTCCATTTTACAAAAAGGAAATTGAGGAAGAGAGAGACCACGTAAATTGTCAGGCAAGTAAATGGCAAAGCTGGGGTTTGAACCCAAGGAGACCGAGACTACAGCTATGCTGCCCAATATAGTAGTCACTAGCCACGTGTGGCTATTGAGCACTTGAACTGTGGTTAGTCTGAATTGAAATATGTTGTAAGTGTAAAATACACCCCATATTTCCAAGACTTAGTATGAAACAAGAACACAAAATACCACATTAATAATTTTTAATATTGATTATATGTAGAACTGACAATATTTTAGGTAGACTGGGTTAAAATAAAATATGCCATTTCCTTTTACTTCTTAAAATGTGATTACTAGAAATTACATTCAAAATTACATACATGGGGGCTGGCCCCGTGGCTGAGTGGTTAAGTTCGTGCGCTCCAGGGCAGGCGGCCCAGTGTTTCGTTGGTTCAAATCCTGGGCGCGAACATGGTACTGCTCGTCAAACCACACTGAGGCAGCATCCCACATGCCACAGCTAGAAGGGCCCACAACGAAGAATATACAACTATGTACCGGGGGGCTTTGGGGAGAAAAAGGAAAAAAATAAAATCTTAAAAAAAAATTACATACATGGCTTACATTACATTCCTACTGGACAGCACTGCTCTAGATTCTGAGAATTTAGCTATTACTTTCTACTTCTTTGGTGACAGACAAACTTAAGAGCAATTATGAGATGATGCACGTGTGGTGAAATGGAGGTATGGACAAAGTATTAAGGAAGTATAAGAAGAAAACCATCAATTCTGATCAGGGATCGAGAACCTGGGGAAGGTGTCTCAGAGGAAGAGTATGAACTGAGCACATCTAGCAAGGAATAGATCCGTCCAGTCCCATGTCTCACATTTGTCTAACATTTTGCATTTCACCAAGTGATTTCCTATAAATGAACGCATTTCCTGAACACACGCATGTGTGCGCACACCCATACACAGTGAACTAGGCTGGGCAGACATTATTGTCCCTGTTTTACAAGCAGAAACTGAGTCTGAGAGATGAAGTCGCTTCCCCAAGTTCACTCTGCTGGTAAGTAGCAAAGCGAGGAGATTAAGCCAGGTCTTTTGAGTCCAAGATCAGGGAGTTATCTACCCATCATGATTGCCTTAAGGTGACCTGAGAGCAATTTCAAAGAGAAAGAGCAAAATTATATGGGAAACGGAGAAGACAGTGTATACTAGTGCCGGCTTTTACCAGTTCACGAAAGCCAGGTGTGCTCATCTCTTCCCGAATGATGGGAAGTCGTTGCTTGAAATCCACCATGGTGGGAGCATGTACACTACAGAATTTGGCAAATACTATAAATGCAGACTTTTCCCCACCAAGAGCCAGCTTCCTTTCATACCACGGAATGCACAGTAGTGGGTATAGTGGCCACTGGCTATAATCGGAAGACCTGTGGAAGCCCTAGCTCAGTCCTGGGCTCTGTGAGCTTAGGCAAATGGCATAACCCTTCTGAGGTAGAGCATTCTTGACCATGAACAGGAACACTTCAATTTCAACTCTAAAATAGAAGTCAAATCTCAAACTCTGGAAGCTGAGAGCCCTGCGTTCCCATCCCACCTACTGCTTGTGGAATGTCCAGCTTTCCTAAGCTCTCTGCCAACCTTTGTTTCCTTACCTCTAAAAGGTGATAGCAGAGCCGAGCCCAAAGGCACTTGTTTATGGAAGTTTAGCTATAGGTATTTACTGTATTCAAAATTAAAACTGGGAAAATTCGTAAATATTTATTCATTCACAAAAAATAATAAATCCATTACATGTTAACACAAATAACACATTTTTATAAAAATATCTATTTTCTACAACAAAAAAATTAGTGAAAACAGTACCACTGTTTTACATTTTTGTAAATCTGTTTGTCTGGCTTTAATAGAAGACAACTGGATTCTCAGGTCTGTTTCTGCATTCAATGTGTTTCAAAAAATCACGTTGTGATGCTTCTGAAAAACTCCACTGTACACTAGTGGAAGAATAAGAGTGGAAAAGGTAAATAATGTCTTGTACTATTATGAAGATCCTTTGAACCTCATGGAACCCATATAAGGCTCTCAGAGAACTCCAGGGTCCCAGAACTACGCTTTCAGAACTGCTGGCCTCATACAAAGCACTCAATGGCTGTTAGCCATTTTTATTCATAGATTCTATTCCCCTATGGGTTATTGTGAGGGTCAAATGAGAGAATGTATTTTTTAAAAGACTTTGAAATCATGAAGAGCTTACAGCATGAAAAAAACTTCAATCCGAGAAGTTGGTGTCTATTCTTGGGGACGTATTTTCTTTCACCAACTGAAATTTAAACTGAAATGAATTTATCAGAGCCCTGCTTTGCTATTTAATGACCTAGAACTGAATTAGTCCTCAGAAATGCTTATAGAAAGAAAGAACGAAGAAAGGGAGGGAGACGGGGAGGCTGCCTGACTTCCAAGATTTCTTACAGGCTTCGGGATATGCTGATGGAGACATTACTTTAGCTCCTCATCCTAAGACTGGCAAGCTCTGGGAGCCCTGGTAAGTATCCCCACGTGTGCAATCACCAAGGCAATATACAGTGCCCGCCAGCAACATATAGTGCCCACCAAACATACAGTGAGGAGAAAGAGAAGGAACAGTCAAGATTTTCAGCTTGAAAGCTGCTCTGGGTCTCATGACAATAGGAAAAGTGTATTAGTCGTGACCACTTCAGAACTTAGCTCAAACAGGCTGAAGGCAAAAGAAAAAGTATTGATTCACAAAAAGTCTAGGGCTCACTGAAGAGAAAGGTTTCCATCTCTCTCTTCTTCTTCTTTTCCTCCTCCTCCTCCTCTGTCTTCTCTTCCTCCTCCACCTCCTCTTCCTCCACTTTCTTCTTCCTCCTCCATCACTCATACTCTCCTTCCATCCTTCCTTGCCGCTCTGCTTTTGCTTCTGTCTCAGAAGCTCCTGGAGACAGTTCTTAACTGCAAGAAGTCCCAAGAGAAAGCTCTTTCACAGCAGCCCAAACAAAGCCCTGGTTTGCATCTCATTTGCCTCCCTTGTGTTGCTGCATTCAGACTTACAGCAGGACAACAGGAGTAAATTTACTTGAATTGTTAGCAATCCCAAACTATTTCTAACTGCCTTAGGCTCATTGCTTTGAATTTCATTGGGCATTATATCACAATACGAAAAATATCCACTTATAGACTGCTATAAATCAATCCATCCAAGGTGTCTATCCAAGGCAATTGCTTACTTAGTATGTCTGCAGCACTAACCTGCACAAACATGATTAGCGAAGTTTATTAGAAAGGTATTGGCCTGGTCGCCCTCCGGTCTAGCAGGACAGAGGCAAAAAAAATACTTTGCATATATAAGTCACACTGTGCTTTGAAAGAAAGACATATTTCCTGTTTCATTAAAATTTATTATGTTGGACAATCACAAGATGTTTACTAGAGTCTGGCCTCTGCAATTTATTAGAGCCACAGGGAATAGAAATGCTCTCTTGCAAACTGCAGTAGCACAATAGCATTTAATAGCCTTATTTGACAACATCAGTTTGGGTTTATTACATTTGGCTCATTTTCAAAATTATTTCGCGTTGAGTTTCACATTTTAAAGGGAGAACGAAGGGAGAGGGTAAGAATAATCTTTTAATAAGAGGAATTTTAAAACTCAGTGAATTAGGAGAAAAATGTTTCTAATCCAGTGCTATAAACTTGGCAAAAAAATTTTTTTTAAAAAGACCAGTTGCAAAGCAATAAAGTATATCTACTGCTGATCCACACCATGCCAGCTGCTGTTTCAAGAGTCTGGCAAAACTAGCCCTTGTCCACTTCTTTTATTCCTAGGAACATACGGCCTTTCTCGAACTTGGGTGGTGATTTCATAAAGAGTGCTGTTTTTATTTACTCTCAATTAATCATGCTCAACTGTAAACAAAGTGTCTGTTTTAGTTCTGCTGACAATTATCCACTTGTCAACATCTCCCTCAAGTACCTTCAGCATCTGGCTGACGCAGGAAACCTCTACATCAAAATGAACGTTTGTCTCAGTAACCTCAGGAATTCACCGGTTTCTTTAGCCCATCAGCAGTCAGGGCTGTATTCTAAGAAATGTCACCTACGTACCTTGATGAAGATGTACATAATCAGACGATAAAGGGTTTTTCCGGATTTCCTTTCATTCTCTGTGTTTGCTTTGGCCAAAAGAAGGAAATGATTACAACTTGGGCATCTTGGGGGGGGGGGGGGCTGGGCATGGGTCTGTGACTTTAGATACTTTTACAAACCACCCACCAGGCACATGATGACAGCTCCAGAAGTTGCAGAGAAATCTGGCCTTCCATTAGTAACATTCCACTAGATCAACAGAACCAAACTGTGTTATAATTGGTGACAATTTCTATGAGGAATGCATAGGCGTTTTGTTGCAGTTTCACTAGGGTTTGGAAGTGGCACGACTTTATCCACTGCTCCAATAACCCTTTTACTTTGGGACTCCTTTTCCTTCCACTTAAAACGTGTAGAGAACATAGGGGAAAGTCGCCATGTTTGAGGGAGAATTTCTAGCGCGTTCCCTGAAGCTCTCCTTAGAGAAGGGAGCCCCAAAAATCTAAACTGAACACGCACGTTGTATATCCACTCAGCTGTTTCCTCCATGAGAAAGGAGAGAAACCATCTATGCCGAGGGGGGCGGGAGGGAAGCTGGGGGCTCCGACAAACCAGTCCTCCAGGAGAATGTTTGGCTAATTTACCTAGATTTCTCATCTCAGAGATTAATTTACACCCACTTGAAAACGGAAGAGCTTCAAATCACTTGGCATCACTCCCTGGAAGCTGGATTTCTGACTGAGGAGTAATGGCGAGCCCGAGAGGATGTAGCCCACCAAGACAAACCAGGTGTCCAGCACTGCCAGGCCAGAGTCCAGATCGACCAAAAGTGGCCCAGAGACGACGTCAAATCCAGAAAAAATTAATGTCCTCACTGAGGGAAACTGAGGACCAGGGGGGGGGGGGACCCGCTCAGCAAGGGCCCCCCGGATCGCTACAGAACCAGGTGGTTGAGGGTTGGGGCGAGGGCGGGGGGAGGACTTGGGGAGCAGGGGAAGACTAGTAAAGGGGTCTGCTTCGCTCCTTTCTGACAAAAGCTGATCAATCCAACTGCACGTAATTGATTTTAATGAGTGGGGGAGTTTCCTTCGCATTAACGATTGCCCCGGGTCATCAGCCTGCGCGGGCGGCGACTCCCGGTGCGGATCTCGGTCTCTCCTCGCGGGCCAGCCGGCCTCAACCCAGGCTCCCACCACGCTGCCTAACTTTTGGTCCCTTAAAGAGCAAAGAAGTCGGAGAACCGGGACCTGCCCAGACCGCCGCCCCGTTTCACCTGGTAATTTATGCACAATTAATTGAGATATCTTTTATACTTGATGTGTTGCAAAATTAATGCCTAATTTATGTAATTAGTCAATTAACTCTAATTCCAGCATATGTTCCCAATGCCCAGAAGGTGTTCTGTTTCCAGGTACTTATTTTGATGTCATGAAATGCAACTAATTAATTTTACATGCATATTAATTTGGGATCTCTTTAGCAGTTCCCTTTGTGCAAGTAATTTTAATATTTGTCTTTCTAACCTTTTGCGGTAGGGTGGGGGGAGGGCAGGTGGGCGTGAGCCGCACGTGGGCGCGAACCAGACCGACGACCTGAAGGGTGGCCCGGGTCGAGGGGAGGGCGTTCCGGGAAAGGCCTCAAGCGGCCCAAGGCGTGGGTGCTGCCCTCAGCAGGCCTTTAGGGGGCGTCATGGACGCTCACCCCACGAAGTGCATTTTGCTTGCGTCTTTGGGAAACAGCGAGCATTGGGGCCTGGAGGCGGAGGGGCCTGGGCGCGCTGAGCAAAGGTCCTAGAGCCCTCCCACGTCCTGGGACAAATCGCTCCGCGCCCAGTCACCCGCAGTCCCGGGAGCGAACGAGAAGCTGGCATTTTTTTTTTTTTTTTTTTTTTGCGGTCTGAAGGACGACTCAGATTTCCAGGCCAGTCCCGGGAGGCAAAAAGCGAATGGGTTGCTCTCTGGTCGCGCACCTTTCTCCCAGACATCCCGCTGTTCCCGGAGTCGGGGGAGCCGGAGCGCGTGCGCTCCCCGAAGTTGCGTGTGGAGGGGAGGGGAACCGCGCCTCCATCTCCGGCTGTGCTCGCCGCCATCTGTCCTTCTCTACCCGGGAGCGAAGATCAAGCAGGGCGAAAGTTTACTTTCCAAGTTATTGGGTGGCACATTAAAACTTTTATCCTTTTTGGACAAATTAATGAGCAATTTAATTAATAAAATCAGAGAGTAGTGTAAGTGCTATGATAATGAAGTTAAATGAGTGCACAGTAAAATATTCACTAATCCAGCGCATTGCCAAATACCCCCTTAATTCTGTTTAACACTAAAAGGGTTTTGAGCACCATAATGAGATTCCTCTGTCTGCTAATTAATTGACACGCTCCTGAATATTCATAGGAGCTAGCACCAATACGTTCCTAATTGCACCGTGGAATAGATCTCAGAGGAAAGTAAATCGCCATAGACTTAATTAAAATAATGTATTCCAGATCCAGGACGGGAAAAGATGAGACATTTGCCTTCGAGCGCGCTAAGAAAGTGGCACCTGGTTGGTGGAGGGGAGAGATATCAAACGTCGGAGCCCAGCCTGAAATAAGCGGCGTGGGACACGCAGGGAGGCCTTCTGAAAACAGCAGCTGCCCGGCGGCTCCGGAGGCCGTGGCTCCCGGCAGCGTCCGCCTTCCTGCGGCCCTCCGCGAGGTTGCCCTATCCGAGGCAGCGGCCGATGAGGCAGAGTGTAAGACCCCGACCCGGAGCCAGAGCTTCTCTTTCCTCCCTGGGGTCCCCCAGGCTTGTCCGGAATGCTGTCTACAGAGGCGCGTGGGGAAACATCTTTACTTGGGAAATTCCCCGGGAAACTTTTCCCAGAGGTTGTCGAAGCCACAGCCGTCCAACTCTCCCAACCCAAGTTGCGGTCTAAGAGAAGTCGCTGGCACTTCTCTTTGGGAGGGCGATAGTTCGGGGGAGAATACCCGGATGCTTTGGATGCTGTCCTGTCTCTCCCGGCTCCCACTCCCAAAGGAAGCGCTGCCGTCCCCAAAACCGCGCCGCTAAGTTCCTGGGCGCTTGTCCCTTTCTTGGCGAGTCCTGTGTCCGAGCTCATCTCAGCCGAGCTTCCCTCGCGGGTGGGAGGGACAGCCGGGTTGCAGACCCTACACGTGGGCTCGATGGCAGAGCCCTTTTCACCAGAGCCATGCACGTGAAATAAACTCTCTTCTTTGGAAAGACGAAATTCCCTCCACCCTCCTTCTTTGTGGAAAAAAAAAATCACCACAGGTTAGAAACTAAAAAGAGTTTATTTGAAGACATACAAATGCATATTTATTATACACATGTAGGCATTAACAATGTAAATTACACCGCCAGCAGTTGCTGGTTGTTTATTCATTAGATCTTTAGAAAATCTACATTGCCTCCAGACAGCGCGATGATAATATGAAATACACAAGCAGTTTACATAACCAACTTGGACGCGGAGCTCCGCGCACCGCGGCTCGAGTCATCAACAGGTCGCGGAGATCCGGACGCCAGAACCTAAGTTACTAATAATTACCGAAGATCTGGGGAACCTATGAGGCCCGCCGCTCCCTCTCTCCTTTTGGAAAGGGGTGAAAGATGTGGAAAAAGAGACGGGTCTGACTTACTCTATACGGTTCATCTGTTTTACTCTGTGTGTAGTTTGTTTTCTCTTTTTCAAGTAAAGAAAATAGGTGAAAAGAGGATGAACGGACGGAGCCGAAAGATCAATGGCCCTCCCAACTCCGGGCACTCAGGAGAGCCAGTTAAAGTCTACGGACCCAAACGGCTCTGGGGAGGGGGGCAGTGAAACGAGAGGTGAGAGGTTTTCTGTACTGCTGGCGCTGGAAGAAAAGGCAGCCTACCTTAGTTATCCGAAGCCATCAGCTGCACCAATCAAATCGCGATGGCCACCATAAACAAATAGTTAGCACTCCAAAGAAACTCACCTGCTTCATCAGCCTTTGCGGAATTATTTAGTGCTCGGTGGTTCTGGACTTAGCCAAAAGATGGAGTGGGGGGAGGCACTTTAAGAGAAAAATGCAGTGCAGATTTAACATTTGTTTTAAATATATAAATATTTTTATATAGATATATAGCTCCAAAATTCTTCCCTGATAAAAATATTAAATAAATGAGGGAGAGGCCAGGGGTTGCTTACTAGGGTCGCCGTTGCTGGGGGTGGGGGCTGTGAACGATGTCAGTCACAAATAAGTGCCAAAGTCTCCTAAAAACTGCGGGGATGCCGTGAAAGGTCGAGTTAATGGTGTATCCCACTCTCCGGAGCCGTCCTCTGATCATGGCCTAACGCTCCGTCGCAGAGGTGTGCGGGCGATGGGGCTGGGGTGGAGAGATTTAAGTTTTCTGTTTCCTTCCTTCCTTTATTTTATTCGGTTGGGCCAGCTGGGTACCTAAGGAAATGCACTGCCAATCCTGGACATTCTGTATTGCTGGGAAGGGAGCCAGTTTGTTTATGGACCTAAACTCTGGTGTGCGTTCCGCTGAAGAAATTGAAACCAGAGTCTGAGAAAGAAGGGATGAGGGTAGAGAGGGAAGGAGAGAGAGAGAGAGGAACGCAGAAGATGGTGGATCTATTTCTGAGGCGTTGAGAAGCCTTCGGGGCAACCTGGTTTCCCCCTACAGCTTGTCAGTACACTGCCACCCAGCAGGAGGGAGCAAATGGGGCGCCCGGAGCGGGGGCGTGCTGAGGACGAAGGCGCACGGCGGGTGGTCGGCACCCCCGGCAGGGACCCGCCAAGCGCAGCCCTTGTCCCAGGTGAAGCCGGCCTGAGCGGAAGGACCCGGCGGCCCAGGGAAGGCGAGCGGCGGCCAGCGCTGCAGGCCCCGCCAAGCCCCGCCTCCCAGCCATTCTTAGCTGGGGGAGGCCAGTAAGGATCAGCCGCTGGCTTTCTTTTCTTCCTTTCTTTTTCAAACCCGCTTTGTGGGTGGCAGCTCAGCGGGGGACGCATGGAGACAAAAAACAAAAAGCCCAAAGAGAGAGAGAAAGGGAGAGGGAGAGAGTGGGAGAGAGAGAGAGAGAAATCAAATAGTTTTAACCTTCCCAGGAACACAGCGAGTTATTATATCTAAAGGCTGTTGTGGTCCTCAGCGAAACCTGCTTCTGCCATTAAGAAAACACATATACTGCACACGTCCACCGGGTTAAGCTCTCCTCCTCGTCAGCCTGAACAAACAAAGCAGAGCGCGGGGTTTTAAGGCTGAAGACCTACAGGTTATCCGGTTTCAAAACAAATTAAAGCGGGAGAATGCACCAACAAATATTATGCACGCAAAATATTCCTCATCGCAGATATCTGCAGTTCCCCCAGAATCGATGCTTTTCAAATTTGTGAGCAAAGTACATTTAGCCTACTTTAATTTACCTTAATATTCTATTGCAATCAATATCTTATTTTTTCCAAATAACATATTCAAAGGAGGTTAAAACCGGTTTCCCACTTAATGGAAGCTTTAAAATACTTTATAAAGCTAAAACTCACCTTCCTGTTTTTCTTTCCCAAAATCCTCCAAAAACTAACATTTTAAGAGTGGGTGCTCACCCACAGATATCAATATTTTTCCCCCACATCTGAGCAAACAATTCCTGACAAAATTAATAGGAAAAGTATAGGGTGATTTCCTCCCCCTCTCCCCTTAAAAAAAGACCCTTCGCTCCACCCCGCTATTAAACAAAACACAATACCTTTTTCTGGGTGGTACTGCACAGAAGTTGATTCAGTTTTGACAATGTTGTTTAGCTATCATTTGCTATTTTGAATGAATGGGAGCAATCCCCCCTTTTACAACATTTGTTTCCTATTATGGAGAGGTGCAGCAGTTGAGGGCAGACATGTGAAAGTGGCTGTTTGATTCTCTTTTTCATCCCCCTGACCCTGCTTTTGTCCCTCCTCACCCTGGGAATGTCACGCCTCGCTACTTCACTTTGAGATGCTCGAGAAAGTGGCTTTGTTATTCCCTTTTAGACATACACAAAATTGTTCTCATTCCCCCCGCTGTAAAAGATACTTCACATCGGGACTCGGTTCACAAGTGCAATGCAATTTGGCTTAGTCCAACCTTTGTTCTGCTTGTACAAATGAGCGAACAGTGCACACATTATACAGTTGATCTACTGCTGTCTTAACCCCAGAGTTAGGGGCTGGGAGAAAAGCAAGTTAATCCCTTCAATACCAAGGTGGCTTTAGCAATATTTCCTCCAATAATAATAATAGATTTGAACTGCAGCTTCTGTTTCACACAGTGCAGAGCAAAACTTATGGGACGTTTAGCAACAACAACAAAAATCCTCCTACCAACCTTTTGCGAATAATTTTTTAGACAAATACATTTGTAGGTTCGGTAATGCGCCATTTAAAGCTGTGCAACTGTTTGTGCAAAGGAGGGATTGGATTTGCCAACCAAGGCTTTAAAGTCTTGAAATCTCAGAGCAAACCACAGCACGCAAAGACCAAATGGTATTTAGCAAACTGACTCCAAAGAGAGGGCATTATGGTGAGCAGGGCAAGAGTTGTTTTCACAGGCATTGAAATTCCCTGCTCACTATGGGTGGGGGCTGGCACTTCTTGGGGATGGAGGTCAAGCAGACTGGCACCTGACGCTGGCTGCTGTTTGTTTTGGGATTGAGGTGGAGGGAAAATTGAGCCTCCTGTACTCTCCAAGTTCCAGCAGCCGCTTGGGAAATACTTCTAAAATGGGGGGGGGGGGGGGGGGGGTGTCGCCACTCCTTTTCTCCCAACCCCAAGGAAAACAGATTTAACTTCAGTTGCCCCAGCCACAGCCAAAGGCCTTACCCACTGCCAGGCAACAGGGCCCAAGGAGGGGACACCTCAGAATTTGCCCCCCCCCCCCAAGTTTGGATGGGAGTAAAGAGGGAGCAGCAGGTGGAGACTGCTGCTTTTCTTAGAACCCAGCCAGATTGGACCGGGAGGGGAGAACGGATTGTAGGCAATGGACTCCTCTTCCAAAGTTGCTTTTCAACCTCCCTGTTATGAGTTAAGGTCCAAACTCCATGTAGCCCAGTCACCAACCAATGAAATACAGGGCTCCGAAGTTCCCTGCAGATATTCTTTTCTACTAGTTGGAAAAAGAGGTGAGCTCCTTCTGCCTGGCGCGGGGGTGGGTGGGAGTGGGGAGCGCTGGCGAAGAAGGGGGAGGAGAGGGCGCCGTGTCCTTTCACTGCCAGTTGGCCGTCGGCAGCAGAGCGCAAAGTGTGTCCCCTCCCCCGCCTCTCTTTCTTGGGCAGTTTGATTTCCCGCCAGACTCGGTGGAAGAGGCCGGGAGTGGAGGCTCAAACTCCCGGGGCAGTCGTGGGAGAGTCACGGCTGATAAGTTTCCCCTGGCGCGGCGCCCAACTGGGTGGGGGGGGGGAGGGCCTATGAACCCGGAAGACCGTGCCGTCTCGTGGCCCCAGAGCGGTAGAACTCTCTGAGCGGGTTCCCTCTGGTCCCCACATCCAGAATGTTAGGGCCAAGCTATGCCACGCGGGGTGCTGGCGGCGGAGGCGCACAGATTCCGGGGACAAACAGCCTCCAGGACACTCAGGACGACAATTTTTTTTTTAATTGACCGCTGACAGGCTGAGGGAGTTTGTTTTAGTGCTGAATACCCCGGGAACAAAATCCTTTTGAAAGGAAAGCTAAGTCGTTTCACGCCACCAAAGTGCAGATTTGGTGAAGAATGACTGATGGGACAAAGCGGCGCGGTGCGTTAGCGCGGGTTCCCAGAGAGTGCTGAGAATTTGGACCAGTGCGGGGGGCGGCCCGGAAAGGTGGGGTGCGCCAGAGGAGGCCCTAAAACCTAACATCGACACCGCGCCAGCCCGCCACCGTCCCCCCGTTTGGAGAAGATGGAAAAAGTGGAGAGGACAGGGAAAAAAAGTGAAGCGAAGTGAGGGACAAGGGTGCAGGAGGAGAGGGGAAAGAAAGATGAGAGGGAGCGAGAGATTCCGACTGGGGGCGGGGAGACACTCGAGGAGAGGGAGGGAACGCCTCGGAGGGGAAAGGAGGAGGAGAAGGGGCGAAGGAAGGCTTAGCAGAAAGGCTCCAGGCAGGAGTTCACTTTCCAAGCCGGGAAGGCGGGTATTGTTTTTGGCGCCTAGGAAACCTTCGGAAGCTGCCGGGTACTTTCCCTCCACCTCCCGCCGGTGTTTGGTAAATATTAACAAACCAGGGCGCGTTACTTTCTGGAGCGTGGATGGAGGGGCTGGCCGGGCGCGGAACGGTTTTCCTCTCCTAGAGCCCCCGCCCCAAACGCCAGCCCCACCGTTCGCGCACACACACACCTGTTTGACAACAGAAGGAATCAAAATCAATATTGTATTTGTCACCCCTCGGTCTCCTTTTTACTCCCTCAGCAGCCCGGGTGCCACTGAAGCGAATTGTGGATTTATGGAGGGAAATTAGCATAAATTATTACGAAATCTGTAGCCGTGTGTGGTCCAGCTTGTGGGAAAAGAAGCTATTGCGAACTCGCCAAGCAGAAAGGTGGTCGGTGGTGGGCTCCGCGGAGGCGATGAATGGCTATTGCACGAAAGAGATTTCCATTTGGTTCGCACATGGGTATAATTGACTTATGTGTATTTTATACAGTTTTCCCAACACCTCCCTAAGCCTCGGGGTCGGATGTGCCCCCTCCCCAAAGCTTCTGTTTGCTTTGGGTTCTGTACAATAGACTGTGGTGCACTTTTCAAGATTTCTGGAAAGTGCTCCCTCCCTCCGCCTCTTCATAATACCAGTCTTAAAACGTTGTAAATAGCATGCAAATTCCGCCCCTTTCCCTGGGCTTTGTAGAGCTTCAGTAGGAACCAAGATACAATTTTGTATCAAAATACACCTTTTGAATGTGTATCTCACAACTCCTCACCCCACCCAAGGCAAACTTGTGCTGTGATGTCCGATTTCCTTAATTAACCCTGGGCATGGGCAACGTGCCTCACCTCCCGTTCTCACCCTAGCCAAACTTTGAAGATTTCTCAGACACAAATTCCTACTGGTATCCTTGCATGTCCGACTTAGTGAGGACAACTTTCCCGGGAAGGTGGACAAAGATTTCTTCCAACTTGGATTGTTTTTTAACCCAAACGTCTCCACTGTTAGAATTTAGTTAATCTTCTGTTTACCCCGAGCAATGATTTGGACAGCCATACAAAGGCCCTTTGCAAGGCAACCAAATGCCAATTGTTAAAACAAGAAAACATTTCTCTCTCCCCATCCCCCACCGTCAAAACGCACATACACCGGGTAGAAAAGAATCTTCCTGGCTGTTACGGGGTGGGGGGTGGGGCGCGATCTTTCACTCCTACCCTTCCGTATCCCAAATCCAACCACTCTTAATATTTTATCTATGTTTCTGTATATCAGTACGCACATATTTGCTAAGAGGATCCTAAAAATCCTTGGGGGCTTTGATGCTGGTACCTGTCTTTCCCAGGAGCGCTCCTGCCTCGCCCACAGGAGCGCTCTCTTTTGTACCTCCGGTGCAACTGCCTTCTGTAGCAGCAAAGTTGTGGACCAACGCCTCTGTGTCTGGGAAACACAAGCCCTCACTACTATTCTTCATCAGGGGTCCCCCAGGCTCCCGGGCTCCTCAGCTCCTCCCATCCCAGGACAGTCGAGCGGAACCCGGCCCCATCAATTAATCTCCAAAACGCCGCGCCTCGTTAGGAGCTAAAGCGCACGCAGCTCCGGGAAATTCTGCTGCCTCGCTCCGAAGCTCGGCAGAGGTTCCACCCGGTCCACCTGGTTTATCTGCGGAGGGTTCATCTGCCTTTCTCCAGCTGTATCCCAGAGACAGGTCAGCGTCCCTCCCCCACCCCCTCGCACCCACCTCCTCCTCCTCGTTCTTTTTTCCGAATTAAGAAGATGACATTATTCTTTTCTTCAAGCACTTCTGTTAATATTGAAAAACGTGCGCTTGCATTTCAAGCGAGGCAGCCCAGACGCGAGAGCCATTTCAATATTAATGAAACTGTTTAATCTCCTAAATTCATCGTGTTTAAGTTACGTTTTGGTGAGTTATTGACTACCTCCGAAACTGTGGTTTAAAGGAGAGGTGTGTGTGTGTGCGTGTGTGTGCGCGCGCGCTGAAAGATCTTTTTTTTATGCTAACCCCAAACAGCTCCACTAATAATGCTCTAATACCACGAAACGTGTCAAAACTTAACACCCAGAACTCTACCACCACCACCTCCTGAAAAAAGAAGTTTTCACATTTCTGGACCGAAGATGATTCAGTGTAGGCTGGTGCTATTGAGTTAACAACGCGGTAAAAGAAATTTCTTTTAAAAACCATAAAGGTCGGAGAATGTGCAGAAACCCGTGGGAACTCCTAGCGTCTACTTGCAGAAGGCGTGCATGCAGGCGGGGTCGACTCACTATTTCATAGCAATTTGATGATGATGACGACGACGGTGATGATGATGATGATGATAATTCATTGAACCTCCCGAGACGTCTCCGAACCGAAGGGAGCCTGCTGCCCGCACCAGGCAGGGTGACCCGAGGCACATCCCGCCCTCTTCTCTCTCCAAAAAAAGAAAACTCGCTGGGTCTTTGCAAGTCTAGAAGGTACTGCTGTTTCAGTGGGACCACAGGCAGCTTGTGCTGGGCTTTCTAAACTCTAAGTTCTCACTATGCAAAAAGGCGGCGGGGGGGGGGGAGGAGGGGGGGAGAAAGTTCCGGCTGTAAAATGCAAACTTCCAGGCAACGCCTAATTCCTAAAGTTTCAAACCACCTGGGGAAAACGAGAGACCACGCGGCTCATCTGATGATAAAGTGTGTCAAACAAACTCAGGCCTCCCCAGGTCCACACACTGTCTGCCCCAGCAGCCCCAGAGCCTTCATCCTGTGTCTAATCAAATTCCTGGAGGACTTTTAGAGTGAAGACCGTGCCTGTTCACCCAGATACACTATTTTAATTTTTTTTTTTAATTTGGCCAATACACTACGATTCAAAAAGGGCTCTTACGCGGAGCTGTCCGATTATATTTTTGTAGGTCTTTTTAAAACCTCATCACTTAAAGGTACACACCCCCTGTACAGAGCTAAGGCAGCAGCCTAGGAAGGTCAAATCAAACTCTGACCTGCCTCGTGGAGGACTCGGGGAAAGGGTGTATGTTCACTATAATAACTCATGCAACCACACCGGGTTATGCCAAGCGCAGGAAAACGGTCTGCTTCAGGGGAAAGCCGTGCCTGAAGTTAGCTAACAATACAAACTCGATACAATGCAAAGGAAACAGAATACCCCAGCCAAGCAATTTCCATGTCAAACATCGTCTGCGCGGCAGCTCCGTCTGTGAACGTGAGTGGTCGCCTGAATCCCCGCTCCGCGGAGGCCGCCTCCTCATACCTTCACACCGCGCACCCAGGCTGGCGCGTCCCGCTCCCCGCCGGTGGCCGATGCTCTTCCCCCTCGGTCAGTCTTGAGCTGGAAGTGATTCCTATTGGCCAAGGTGTCCATGTAAATAGGTGTGAAAGAAACCAGAACTGGCCAGGCTCTCCCGTCTCGCTCAGTCCCCTCCCTCTGCAGCCCCCGCTCCCCCTCCTCTTCCTCCTCCTCCCAAGGCGATTGTCATATGATAGCTAAGAAGTGGCACATTAATGAAGCGCCGCTACAGGGGTCTTTTCTGCTCCTGTCACCGCTTAAAACTATCAGATGGTTCGAGGGAGGACATGGAGGCAGCCACCTAGCTCAGTGGAGCCGCGGAGCCCACAGCAGCGCCCTCCGGAGCCCCGAGGCCGCCGCTGCCACCGTCCGCGCCGGGACTCCGCAGCCGAGCTCGGCCGCCCGCACAGCGCACTGGCCAGAAGCCCTGCCGACCGGGCGGCGCGGGGCGCTGCGGGGCCGAGCTGCGGGGCTCAGAGAAGTACGGAGCCCAGCGGAGCCCGGACACTGCGCCCCGGCTGCGCACCGGGAGGCACGCGGCGAGCAGCAGCTCCATCCTGGATGCGGACGCGCAACTTGGAGCAACTTTAAGGTGAGCCACTCGCGACTACGTCCCTGCCCCGGTGTCAGCTTCAAGTCCGGCTTACCTCCATGCTCCCCTCGCCGGCCTCCCCTCCCGCGCCCCCTGGCCGCGCCCCACTCTACACGCAAAGTTGCTGGTTAAAGAGCGCGGGCGCCGGCTGATCCAGCGCCACAGCCTCTACCGTCCACCCCCGAAGTCTATACTCGGCCTGGCTGACCTCGCAGTGTCTGTCTGTGCATCCATGTCCCTCCTGCCCCCATTATCTTCCCTCCTTCCCAGATCCGAGCAGCCGCCGGCCCGCGCCGACCCAGAGCAAGAAGGGGGCAAACAAGAAGATGCCTCGGCCCGGCCGAAACACGTACAGCGACCAGAAGCCGCCCTACTCGTACATCTCGCTGACCGCTATGGCCATTCAGAGCTCGCCCGAGAAGATGCTGCCGCTGAGCGAGATCTACAAGTTCATCATGGACCGCTTCCCCTACTACCGGGAGAACACGCAGCGCTGGCAGAACAGCCTGCGCCACAACCTCTCCTTCAACGACTGCTTCATCAAGATCCCGCGGCGGCCAGACCAGCCGGGCAAGGGCAGCTTCTGGGCGCTGCACCCCAGCTGCGGGGACATGTTCGAGAACGGCAGCTTCCTGCGGCGCCGCAAGCGCTTCAAGGTGCTGAAGTCGGACCACCTGGCGCCCAGCAAGCCAGCCGACGCTGCGCAGTATCTGCAGCAGCAGGCCAAGCTGCGCCTCAGCGCGCTCGCGGCCTCTGGCACGCACCTGCCGCAGATGCCTGCTGCCGCCTACAACCTGGGCGGCGTGGCGCAGCCCTCGGGCTTCAAGCACCCTTTCGCCATCGAGAATATCATCGCGCGCGAGTACAAGATGCCTGGGGGGCTGGCCTTCTCCGCCATGCAGCCGGTGCCCGCCGCCTACCCGCTCCCCAACCAGTTGACTACCATGGGCAGCTCACTGGGCACTGGCTGGCCGCACGTGTACGGTTCCGCAGGCATGATCGATTCAGCCACCCCCATCTCCATGGCTAGTGGCGATTATAGCGCCTACGGTGTGCCGCTGAAGCCGCTGTGCCACGCAGCGGGCCAGACCCTGCCTGCCATCCCAGTGCCCATTAAGCCCACGCCGGCCGCAGTGCCCGCACTGCCCGCGCTGCCCGCGCCCATCCCCACCTTGCTCTCGAACTCGCCGCCCTCACTCAGCCCCACGTCCTCGCAAACAGCCACCAGCCAAAGCAGCCCCGCCACTCCCAGCGAAACGCTCACCAGCCCGGCCTCCGCCTTGCACTCGGTGGCGGTGCACTGACCCTCAGCGGCCGGGGCCCCTCTTGTTCCCCTCCCCGCCAGCTCATTCGTCTTCCCCAGCTCCCAGTCCTGCTTTCCCCGACCTGGGACTGCCACCCTAATTTGTCCGTTTCACCTTTGGCCAACCCTCTCTCCCCCAAGAGAACTTTGTTTTGGACCCAGGAGACAAAACACAAACTTGCAGCTGGGATTGGAGGCGCGTGGGAGTTGTCCTCGCTCTCACAAGATGGGAAGGCAGGGGGCACCTGAGCCAAGCCGTCCCATCCCCGGGACCCCTGAACCCCCCTCCCATGTAAGAGGCAGGGGAAATCCTGCCTCCCGCCTTCGCGGAGAGGAGCGCGTATTCTCCCGGTCCGGATCCGCTGGGCTCGGGGCTCGGCGCGGTTAGTTCTAAGACCAGAGAAATCGCTTCAGGGGTTTCCTGGAAGAGTTGTCCCCTGAGGGCTGCCGCAGCATAGCTGAGGGCCGGATCTCTGTCTACGTCGTGGAAATCTGCCGCGAAATGGGACCACTTATCTTCCTACCCGCTCGCCTCCGCCCATCCGGCAGGGGCTGGGCGGACCACAGCTTCCCGGAGCAGCCGCCCTGCCTCCTCGGCTTCTGCGGAGTTTTTTTTTTTGTTTCGGGGTTTTGTTTCCTGCCTGAGGCTCCAGGCGCTGCGAGTTAGGGGAGAAGCTGCCAGGCTGGGAAGGGGACGCTTGTCCTCCACGCAAGCGAAACAAAACTCAAAGTAACCTTGTATTGTTTACAAAGCGCCCGGAAAATGTAAACAGTGAACTTGAATCGGTATTGCTTGGCGGGCGAGCCGGCAAAGCCCACTTTACAAGTACCTGTTGTAATGTGAATGTTTACCTTTCATTTCTGGCCAGGTTTAGGGGAGGGAAGGGGGGATGGGAAAGTTAATTGGGATGTTAACTTTCCGATTACTTAGAGACCTTTTTAGCTATTTATTTTATTGTTGGAAGGGGGAAAAAAGAAAATGAAATAAGCCCAACCAAGAAAGCATCAGGGCAACCTTAGAGGGACCTAGATAGCTGACTGGCAACATTAAGGAGAAGTCACCGAGTAGGACATCTTTCTAGGACGAGTCTTTCTGTGTGCTACAAGAACTTTTCCCGGAAGCTAAAGGGCTGCAAAGAGATGTAAATGCTTGTGAATAGGAATGATTATACACTGTGTAAAACGCACTTTTTGTTTGCTATATTCCTTTAGAATCTTAGGTAATTTGCTGGAAAACGAACTGTTGTTCTGGTGTGACCTGCTTAAGTTAAAAAAAAAAGTTGTAGTGTCATCAGAGCTGTACAATTTTTACCTTTCCTTTTTCTCCCCCCCTTTACAGAATTAGCATGGCATTTTAAATATTGATGTTCTTGTTCCCAGCATGCCTGTTTTAAGACAAAGAATTTTAAAAAGGTGTCTACATTAAATTATGAACCTAGTCCAAATAATATTTTCTCATTAAAATATGTAAATTCAAATTTTAGTTTCGTGTGTTTTTGAAGAGTCGCTGCAAACAATAACTTTACAATAGAGATGTAGTTCTCGAAGCATGTTTTCTGCAATCCGTCGAGTAGCTTGTCTTTTTCATATCTTATTTTTAAAACAGTCAAACCTCCTCTTATGCACTTGCATATTGGGGGAGGAATTATTCAGATGGACTCTTGAAGATATTTGTGCAGAGGGATAGAGGAAACAAACTATTTCTAACATGGATCAGGTGCACAGGTGTAGTGGTGAAAGAAAAACTTAGTGAAAAAATACAGTACATGTATTTTTGTCTATCTTAAAATATGCATTTTGCAAAAACTACAGCACTTATGTAAACGTAAGGCTTAGGTAGGAATCAGGTAGAGGCCATATGAAGATACAGAAAGTAAAAACAGACTTGCTTACTTAATGCTTATATTCTGATGCATCTTTTTTGAAGTGAGTATTCACTTCCTTGCTCCTTTAAATTATTGCAGTTGTTGAAATTTTCTTTTTCAGAAGTTATCTAAAAGTTCACCTTGCGTGTCAAGAAATCTGTTCCCTTTGAATTAAACAGATTTCACTCTTTCAGTTGGAAAAATAAGGTTGATGCATTTATTTTAAAGAAGCAAATGAAGTTATTTTAAATGTTTGACTCTAAGCATTTGCTTTTCTTCAGATTTTTGCAGAGAATTAAAATTTGCCAAGAATTTATGGCTCGAGGCCAAGGGAAACTTTCTTAAAGGGGTCACAATATTTCTGGAGTGAGGTGTGTATTTAACTAATGAAGTTACAAGACAAGGAAAAACTTAAATGGTGACTAACACTTTACTGTGTAAAATGATTAAACAGGAGACCCATGTGGAACCCAGAGAAACCCACAAAGAAATCATGATCATTATACTCCATAAGGAGAATCCTTAGCACCTGCCACCCTTACGTATTTAGAGGGTTATCTTAAAAAAAATTTTAGGATTAATGCAAAGGGTAATTAATCCTGTTGTGACCATTTTTTAAAAGGAAGGATCCCACACACAGCCAAAAAAAAAAACGTGGAAAATAAATGAATCATTGGACTGATTAAAATGCATGAAGCTACTAAAGCTCGTCAGACGGGGACAACTAAACTCATTCATCAAGCCCAATTCACAATTATATCAACAAGATCAGCTAAAGAAAGCCTGGAAAACTTATGCGCCCTGGGCTAGGAAACTCTTGAAACTTTGTTCTCAACAAGGAATCATCTACATTTAAAAAAAATTAAATACATTTCCTGCAAGATAAAATTGAAGCCATCTCTGCAATATTCTAATCTCATCAAATTTACTAACACTGAGTTCAAACTGAGAATGAAGGAAGCATAAAGGGCTAACATGGGCCTCCAACATTTTAAAAATTATCAGCTTAAATAGTCAGGTAAAATATTCTTCCTATCACAGAAAGTAGAATTCAAGGATAAGTAATGTGTACAGACATTCATTTAATAAATGGAAGTAAATAAGATGCAGATCCTATTTCTGATTTTCAGCAAAGGAGTGATTTCAACTCAGTATTTGAAAATGTTCTTTTCAGCTGGTAAGTTCGTCATGGTGTATTGCAAAGAATGAAATAACTTGGGCATTGTGAGTCTTCCTTTCACAATTGCAGGCATCTTTTCTCAGACGAAGTTGAATGAGTAAAGTAAAAAATCCATTGATGATATTTTGACCTTGATCAGAAATCCAAAGGCAGCCCAAACACACATGCCTCCACCCTACTTCATCCCCAGCTTTGAGACTTACACCCTGTTTAGCTGAAGTGCCCCACAAATAAGGAAGTTTATAACTATGATACCTTCAATGGCTCTCTTTGTCATGTTAAATCTTTTCACCTGGCTCAAGTCCAAAGTCAATACACACAGCTTTAAAGTAAAACTGGAAGAGACAACACCATGCAGCGAGAGGTATGTTCTGGGTCTTATCCTCAGAATTGAGTTAAGTTATATTATTTTCTATTTTGTAAATTAGGGCAGTACTGACTTTTTAAATTTAGGTTTTTGATTTGGAAACTTGGCTATTCTGTTACTTTGGGTTTTGAACATGGTTCTGTCCTCAACTGTGTTTTTAAACGGCTTTCCCTGATTTGAGGGAAATGCTTACACAATGAATGAATTTTGTGCACTTTCTCAAGAGAGAAGCTGCAGAAGTTCTCGCTGCTCCTCTCGCCTGGGTTGGGGGTTTTGAAAAGCCTGAAGACTAGCAGAAGCAGTGCTAGTCGATGATCCTCAGAATGGCTTAAATATTATAGCAGTGAGTTTAATTCCTTTAAAACAGATGAGAACATTGAGTGTCTGGGAAGCATAAATCTGGCCAGATGCTTGAGTCGGGTGAAGTTGGGGGGTGGGAGGGACCAAGAATCCAATGCAGAGATGCAAACACAAGATTTTACATTAGTTTATGCAAGGTTGGGGGGGCGGAGAGTGAGGGATGGTTCACACTCTTACGAATGGAAACTCCCTTTGTAAAAGGTATCCATTTAAGAAAGGAAAGAATCCGAATCAGTTCTGAAATTCTTAATATAAATGTCAATTAATTTTTTTCTCCTAAAGCCACGTATGCACAGAGACACCCAAACAAAAACAAAACAAAAACAACCCAACCCACTGGCTGTGAAGCCTCAAAGGGTATGCATTTGTTTCGTTTAAACTAACAACAAATTATCTAATTAATATGTTTCAATTACAGCATGAAAGGCACAGCCCCTGGACCGCCCGCCGTGGGGGCACAATAGCCCCAGAGCCCACTCTTGGAATTTACAATAACTTCACATCTGTTTCTTTATTTTCCACTTTTTGAGTCTAAAACTCCTCTCAAGATCACTTCAAACCATGGCCTGAGTTATGAAATATGTCCCGGTGTTAAAGGGGGATGAAACTTTGCCCACGGATGCTTCATTTGCAAGCAAAAAAGTGAAAGCCCATTGAAGAGCATTAAACAAATATATTAGAATTCTGTCACTTTATGCAATTGAGTAGATCAAATGAAGGGTCCCGGCCACTTCATTCACTCTCATTCACTCGAATAGAAAATGCAAAGAATAGCAACCCGAGACTGGGCCACCGATGTAGATTTAGCTCCTTTTTACTCGGAGACAAAAAGGCTGAATTTTCACAAACACATTGCTGACTCGGGGACTAGGAAACCGGCACTGGAACCCCTTTGGAATTTAAATTCATTTTATCTTCCTCTCTCTTTGCAGGGATCTGTTTGCACTACAGTGCGAGATGCAGCCGGCATCCTCTGGCTTCTGAAAAAAGGGGGGAGGGGAAGAAAGCGAGTCGGGGTGGCACTGTGGGCCTCAGGATTCCCAAGGAGCTCTGGGTGATCAGCTAACACTCAGGTCTGAGATAATAACTCTGACTTAAACAAATCTTTATCTACACCCATATAAACATCATTCTATCACACGCATCTCCAAGTCTCTTACCTCCTTGCTTGACATGGATTACATAAACAGCTGGTTTTCAAAGACCAGGATTGCGTCTGGGTCATCCAGTTTTCTTCTTTCAACCAGTGTCTGGTCATAGGTGTCACAACAGACTTGAAAGCCAAGCTTTCAGCCTCACCTGCTCAATATTCTGTCTGTCTCTCTCCTTCACTCTTTCTCTCTCTCTCTCTCACACACACACACACACACACATCCCATTTTCTGATAGCTACCCCATCTGAGCACCGTGATGGTAAACTTGTAATGTAATGTCGGGACCAGAGATACCCTTTGGTTAGAATTTCCAAGTCAGAAGCTTCTTACATTTTCATTTCCCATTCTCAAGGGGAAAACAACAAGCCACATGTGTCAGTGTAATTAAGATAATTTGTGCCGATACTTCTCTCTCTGTCTTCGATGTTTAACATTTTTGTTTTGGTGAACTTTATAGACCTTTATGTGTCAGCATCTTAGAAAACTTATAGTGACTTTAGAGCTGCTTTTAGAGACAGAGCAGGGAAAAATAAAGCAGCAGACTTCTCAGCTTTTGAGGTATAACTGCAGAGGGATGGACCAGTTTTTCTCAAATTTGAAGTCTAATTGAAATCTGATCTGAAGTGGAAAGTATTTAGAGGGTTTTCTATGGTATTTAAAAATTTTGCTTGGTACTTTTTCCAAGTACACCAAAACCTTGAACACTTCTGATTTTAGCTTTAAGATTTGTAAGGTCATATTTAACACTATTCTTCAAATATGGGATGTAGCTCAGACATACAGATACAAAAAAAATTATTGAAGAAATAGTTGGTTGTTTTATAACCATAAGCTATCCAACTCACCAGAACTAATAATAAACTAATTGGAATTATCCATGAAAAATTGTAGTGGCTAAATAAAACTTTCCTTGGAAGATTTTTCTTCCAGAAATTTTCAAGAAAAATGGACAAAAGGGTCTTCTTTGGAGGCAGCCTCCTTTTGCTGGTGTCTGCAAATAACCAATGTCAGATCAGTTGCAAGCTTTTGAAGGAACAAACTCGGAGCATTAATTAGAACAGATTAAGCTCACGCACGGATAAAAAGCATTCTTTAAGTATCTGTTGTTTGGAGACATTGTGATTCTGATTTGTGCTTTGCAGCCTGTTTATTTTTATTTACTCAGTTAATTTCTTCCCCAGAGCGTTCCCTGTTGACCTGAGTTTACTAAGGTATAAGTACAGAAAGAGTTGTTGGTTTGCAGAAATAATTGTTTCCCAACTCTGCTTTTGCTATAGACTTTTCTCCCCTCCTTCCTGAAATAGAATGTATTGGTCTGATGATTCCAGCACATACTGGCATACAGAGAAACTGTTCAATAAAGGATCTTAATTTTGTCCCACTTAGAGGAAGCTTAGTATTTATTAAGTAGTATCTAGAGTGTTTTGCATTAATTAGAGCAACTCCTTGGAGAGACATGACAGCCGAGAATGGTTTCACACAACAGGAAAATTCCTAGCATCTGAACTCCCCCACTAGACATGCTACAGTGGAACAGAGAGCTACAAATGTCTGGCTCACTTGGAAATACCAACACATATTTATTTTATTTATTTATATATGTTTGATAGACTGAAGGTCTATGTATAACAATAAAATGATCATTGAAAAGTTCCCCATCACCCTGGGTGCCATGATATTTATGTCAGCTTACAAAAAACAAAAATCAAAAACTGAAATAATGGTCTGTCTCAAGATTCCTGGCGTGATTTCATATCAGAGAAAAACTGACAAATGACTACCCAACCTTTCCACGTTCAACGATTAGTCAGACTGAATCAAATATTTCTGTGACCGCCTGGAAGATGCTGACAATTCTCATCCTTTTAGTGTGTGTTGGTGGGTGGGGAGAAGGCAGGGAGCACAGGCAAGGATGAAATGTTATGACTATCAGATTATTCCAGATCGTGTATATGCAGTGATTCCGGTCCCCAAGACAGAAGAACAACTGACTGAATGGATGGGAGTTCTGAAAATAGTCCTGTTCGTTTAGCTTAGGTAAAAACGCTGTGCCTTTGTTCCAGGTGTCAGTAAATAAGAGTACCGGCTCTCGTTTGAGCCGTGATACGATGGTTGTACAATTAAAACATGTTTGAAATACATTTAAATTTACTTGTGGATGCTGCTGGCTTTAATAAAAATAGAACCCCTCCCATAAAACAAGAAAGTGAAAATGATTAACTTGGACGTAAAAATATAAATAGCAATTTGATTAATTGTATTGCTAATTATTCTTTGCTATGTAGCCAAACATGATGGAATTCTTACCATGACAGATGCTGAATAAATCATTTAAAATAATTACTTGGAATTTCTCTGTAGTGAGAAATGGTGGAGTTTATGGAGAGACTTATGTTGATTTCTAAATATATAATTGGTTTTGTTCTGTTCTATTTCATTTAGAAATTTAATCTTTACTGTAAAAGTACTCCAACTATATTATAGAAATGTTTTTCTGTATTTTTATTTTGCATATTTTAAAATAATCCATTTCTCCTTTCAACATTTTCCATAATTATAATCAGTATACTACATACATTTGTCTATCTTGCTTTCCTCCAGCATTATATCCTAAAAATTTCCCATGTTTTCATAACACGGGAATACACAGTTTTCTTAACCATAGATTTTAATGGTTGTATAGTATGCCAACTGAGTGGCATACCAAATGCCTGATTGGGGCATTTGGAATGTTTTTAGGTTTTGTTTGTTTTTGCTAATACAAAGAGTGTTTCAGTGAACATCTTTTATACCTAACTAAACATTGTTTTCAGTGACGTAAAATGCATTAGTGCTGGCATGTGGAATTCCCTAACAGCTCCCTGCCAGTTCAATAATTAATTTAATTTAGGATTTCAGCTATCTGCCCTCTACCCAGGAACCCAAAACAATATTGCCTTGACTTGGAATCAAAAAGACACTGAATGTCAAGAGTTGGAAAGGTTCTGAGAGATTCCAGGTAAACCAATTCCTTTATTTCGCTCCTTTGGTGAATCCCACTGATCTTTTCCGTTAGCCCACTGATATATTCCTTTATCTACCCTGAAACTGAAAACATCTTCCAGACTCACCACCACAAGTCTAGAGGGTCCAGGCCCACAGCAGGTGTTGACTGTGTCATTGCTTCTGTTCCTTTGAGATGGCTAATTCTCAAGATCAAAGATGGTGGGAGGAGTTGTGGTGGGGATAGCAAAGAAGAGCAAGGAATCTGAGCTTCCGACTTTGTCTCCTTATTGCAGTACTGTGTTTTGACCTCTCTTACATGATTCTTTCACGTCCGACTTCCCCACTCTAGGTTCTTGAGATCTTATTTGTTTTTGATAGAGTGGCTTAACATTTTGTGAGGCACGACACAGATGCCAGTCAGGTGCTTGTCAGTTGAAGAACATCCGGGCAGCCTGGAGGAGACCCAGAAAGAACAAGCAAAAACAAACAAGTGCCATAACTATTGGCTAAGGTTGAAATTCTCCTGAATTGGAAGAATGTTTTTTTCATGGGGAAAAAAAAAATCATGGAATCAAAGGAATTTGTTCACAATTACTTTTCCATAGTCCTCAAACCACCCCAACCACAGGGATCCCCAGAGCTGATCACTCCTACCCTCGGCTTGGCTCACTTAACACAGAGAAGAGAGAAATAAGAGAAGGGAAAGAGGAAGGCTGAGAGAAAGAGAACCTAGGTGAAGATCTGATGTCTCTACTAGCATGGTCCTTTAAAAAGGTCTCCCGGGACGTCTTGACCGCATGTCGTTGTAATTCCATTCAAGCCAATTTAACTCAGTCTGATTGAATTCAGGTCTGCATATATTACTAAGCATCACAGGATCTGCACAAACCAGACCTTTCAAGGAAATATTTTGGTCAGAAGACCTGAATTTGAGTCCTAATTTGATCACCTTTTACCTAAACGGTTCTGAGCAAGTCTCCTTAGCTCACAGTCACCCATCTCTCATATGAGAATAAGGGTGCCCTCAAAGGCTTGTCTCAGTGACCAAGTGGAGCAAAGTAGATGAAAGTGCTTTGAAGTGTCACGCAAACTGAAATTACTATTACCGTCCATGACAGAGGAATAGTCAAGTAAAAATAGCTATTAGAAATTGGCCTGCCTGAGAAAAATTTAGTCTTTAACTCTTCAGGACAGACTGCAGACTCACAGAGAGAGATTTATTTTTCATGCAATTTTTAACCCCTAAATTTTCACTGTCTGCCCTCCTGTTCCTACCTCCCTGAAGTAACGTGGCAGTGAAAAGGGGGCGCTATGGCAAGGAAAATTGTCGCTCCTTTTCTGTATACTCTCCCAAAGTGGGGCTTTTCACAGATTTTAACGTATGATGTTAACAAACTGTTATTGAGATTGCTGAGAAGATATGAGAGGGAACAGTGTGACAGCCAGGCACGTAGAGACGGTTAACATAAAAATTGGGGCACTTTCACTCTTCTTTTCCCCACCATCCAATGGCACAATCTACTTCCCTGCCACTTTAAAAACTTTAATAGGGGCCGGCCGAATGGCGTAGTGGTTAAGTTCGCGAGCTCCACTTCGGTGGCCAGGGGTTCACCAGGTTGGATCCCGGGCGCGGACCCACACACCGCTCATCAAGCCATGCTGTAGCAGCATCCACATACAAAAAAAAAAAAAAAAAAAAGAGGAAGATTGGCACAGGTGTTAGCTCACGGACAATCTTCCTCAAGCAAAAAGAGAAAGATTGGTAACAGATGTTCACTCAGTGCCAATCTTCCTCAAACACACACAAAAAATTTAATAAATGCTATGTGGCATTTACCATGCCCTAGGGGCTGTTCTAAGTTCTTTACAAATATTAATTCATTTAATTTAATCCTAATAACAACCTTAGGAGATAGGAGCTTTTTTAATTACGCTCACTTTAGAGATGGGAATATTGAGTCACAGAGCATTTAACTAATTTGTCCAAGATTACCTAGGCAGTAAATGGTATCAGTGCCCAATGGACTCTCAATAAAAGCTGGTTTAATATAAAGATACTTTTGTTACTGAAGGCAGCTGCTCCGTCACTTTCTAAACTCAAGGGCTCTAGCAAGCTCACTAAGGTCTGCAGGGGGAGAAGGAGCGTTCCCCTCTGCTGGCTTTAAGCTGACTGGCTCAGACACAAGATGATTTTTGCAGCTGCTGATCAAATTGGTCTTTTGTTACTTCTCTTACCCTTCCTAGCTTTGCTGTGAGATATGATTCACTACATTGCATTTTCATCTTAAACTATCTTCTATTTAACTTATGTGTATGGGGGGACCACCTTCAATAAAACCAAAAATACCCCCTCTATGAGAGCTCACAGCAATTTTTGATCTTTGATCTCAGGTCAGACGCTAAAAAAGTTACAATGGAACTTTGGAACGCCCCCCCCCCCCCAAAAGATAGGCCTCAAAATATATCCAACCAAACTGAATCCACACAGAGTTAACTCAAATCTTTTGGGAATGAGGGCAACCAATACGAAATCTAAGCAAGGATGTCTTCTTGTAGTTCGAAGAAAATTACTAACCTATGTGTCTTTTTCTTCCCTCATAGACTCTGTCAGATCATAACATAAATCAGAAGGGGGAAGAAGTATAATTTTTGTACTTTCAACGTGATTTTAGAAAGAAGGAAAAAGGAAGGAAAGCAGGGAGTGGAGAGGGAGGGAAGAGAAGACTCATGTAACTTTCTCTCTCAGTAAATATGGCAATTCTGTTTGTTGTTGTTGAGATCAAATATTGAAGGGGTCAATATTTGTGTTTTCTCTTAATGCTCAAATTTCTTTAGCTGTACTTTCTAAAAGTGTGCTTGGGTACTCACATATCTTTTCCAATCCAACTACCAGGAGGTTGGCAGTTATATCTTTGAATAAGCCTGCATTTTTAAGAAGGTTGTGTGTCTTTGTGTTGACTGTCCAGCTCTGGCCTCCCTTTGACTACGGGCCTCGGTTATAAGTGACTCCTGAGGACACAGTCTGTTTTCACACTTGGGTGGTGGGCTCTCGGTTTCTTATGTGTTTGGGGTCTCAGCCTTTTCTTAACAGAGTTTGCTTGCTGTTTGTGATTGGGCTGAGAACGGTGGTGAAGCTCACCCAAGCTTCTGGATCACCTCACCTTGGTTTGTTGGTTCAACTTGCCAAATAAGGTTTACATGCTGTGTTTCTGCCTGCACCAGACCCCCCCCCCCCCCCCCCACTACAAGATGTGCCAGGGCTACTGCTCAAATGACCAGGCTTCCTCCTTGAGTCACTATAGCCCATCTTTAAAAATGGATCGATCTGCAAAGCCCAGGGTCTTTTTGCACCTTTCTCCCTTATTCTGTTCTGTTTCCATCTGAGTTTCGAAATGCCCATCCAGGCAGGGCTCAGCCAGTCAACTGCCAGTCCTCTGGGTTTGGCGTCCGTGAATGCCCATATTCCCGGGGCTTTTAGAGACTAAATAATCTAGTTAGAAGATGTTCTTGTTTTTCCTTCACTTATCAACTTTTCTTACAGAAAAATTAAATGAAAACCCTCTACCACTTTGGAGTAGAAGTGTTCTGTGATGATTTCTGCTGCAAATTGTTATGGTTTTCAGAGTGATGCTGAGGTATCCATGCCCCCACCAACTTGGTGGTAACTGGAAATTGATATGCTGTTGGGGAGGCTGACTCACATGACCCTCCCTGAACCTTATAAAAGCATCCTATTTTGGAACCAATAAACTTGGCAAAGCAGTAACCTTGTTTTTCTTTCCTAATTGTTCAAAGCAACATGTGTGGTCCTACATGGCATATGATACAAGCCGTTAATCAGTATAAAATGGCCTAAAAGGAGAGGAGAAGTAGAAAGATATTCTCACAGTTTATCAAGTTTGGGTACTATCTCCTGCTAAAATAAAAATAACAGTGCTGTCCCTAAAGGGAAGATCACAGAATCAATGATTTAAAGAGGAGGTATTGAGCAAATCCCTGAAACCCTCTGAGCCTTATTTTCTTCCTCTGAAAAAATGAGACTTATATTAGGAACGTTGAGCTGGCTATGTACCTATCCTCTCTCAGCTCCAAATTCAGTCCTCTATACATTTTTCTGGAAATCTTATGCCCCAAACTCCTTTGCCAGCTGACTTCCTGCGAGTTTCTGCAAACAGAAAGTCCTAGAGGCATGTTGGAAGGTGAGAGGAGGGGAGAAGAAAGCTCCCTCCTGATTTTGCTGTTCCTGTTGGCTTCCCTCCCACAGCAGCTTAGGCTCCAGCCTCTGCCTTCTTGCAGCACTCGCAGGGCCAGCCCCACCCTGCCCCCTGAGGTGTGCCAGCAGAGATCTGAGCACCAGCTCCTCAGGGTCCCTCTGTTGACCTCCAGAGGCACCAGCATCAGCTGGCCAGCACTCCCTCCTCAGGCCTGGGTCTCAGCTCTATGGGGCCCCTTCTCTACACAACTAGGTTCCGCCATCTCCAATCTCTTCCTTTCTGTTCTGTGGTTCCAGGAGTGGTAGCTGCTTCCTGCAGTTACCACCTTGATGTTCTCTCACTGCTCCTTTTTTGTGCTCCAAGCCTACCAACACCCAGGTAACAAATTCTCTCTATAAAATTTCCTCTATTTGAAATACCTGGTGTGGTTTCTGTTTTCCAGACTGAATCCTGAGTAATAGCATGTTTTATGATCCTGGGTCACTTAATCCATCAGCTCCGTGAAAGTCTATTCTTTCCCTCAACCCGCGCTTATTGAACATGGAGCATGGGCACTCCACTGCACAAGGAGTTGTGCAACAGGGAAATGGTTACACATATATGCCCAACAAACCCTGATCATCAGGGAGAGGAGGAGAGCGCAGACGTGGAGAGTGTGTCTAGGTGAGAGAACAAGTTCTGTGAAGGTTCTGAGGAGGAGGAAGAGGAAGAGGAGGAAGAAAAGGCCTTGAGAGGATTGGGATTTAGGACTGGGTGAAGGCAAATAGCTGAAACTCAAGTTTACTAGCATAATGACTTCAGGTGGCATATCTGGTAGACAGTGAAGAGGTCACTTGGTGGAAAAGGAGGCCTCATGGTGGAGACCAGAGGGAGGTCAGATTGGGTGGAGAAAGAAGATAGAATGCTCTTGGGGCCAGAATGAAGTTTCTGTGGAGTTAGTGGAGACCTTAGGAAATTTACGAGCAATGAGGCTACATTGAAATGGCCTTGGGAGGAAGGCAAGAAGTGATGAGTAAGATGGATGGAAGGGAGTAAAGCCCTTGGAAAAGACATCAGAATGCTCTTCAAACATGCCAGATGAGTCTCCCACAGTTCCTTTCACCCAATAAGAACCCTCATTACTTGAATGCTAACTATGTATTTGTACTGTTTGATTCACATAAGTTATTCTCCTTTAATCATCACATGAACCTTATGAGGTAATTCTCATTATACAAACAGGAAACTACTACCTAGAGGAGTTAATAAGTTCTGGTAAGTGGCTGAATAAGATTCAAACCCTGGTTCTGCCTGACTTTAAATCCAGTACTGTTGGTGATCTATTCCACTGCCTTTCTAATATATAGCTTGTCCTTCAAAAAATATTTATTGAATAGGATACTGTTGAGGCTACTGTGACAAACAGAAGGAAGTGACGGTGAAATAATTTAGAGAGAAAGGGATGGATTTGAAAGACATCCCCAATAAACTAGAGGACATGGTAACCAACTAGATACTGAGAGGGAGAGGTGCTGGGAAGGACAGGTAAGAATCAAAAGAATTAAATGGCAATTCAATTAGTCAGGATTCCTTGGGCTACAAGTAACAGAAACCCAATTCAACTGGATGGTTCTCACAAAAGTTCCAGGAAGGAGTAGGATTTTCTCTCCTTGGGTCATGGCTCAGCCCTAAGCCAATCACTGTAGCTGAAGAGTTGTAGTACTCTGATTGGCTGGATATAGGTTATATGCCATCCCCAGGACCAAGGCAGGAAGCTCTCCTACACAGATCCTTCAGACTGAGCAGGGTTCCTATGGAATGTTCACTATACAATGACTAAAGATCCTAGTCTGCTTGACTAGAAATGACGTCCCATTGATGGAAATAGGGGTAGTTGAGAGCAAGTGACGTTGGGAGGAAAATGTTGAGTTTGGGTAAGGATCTGTTAAGCTTTGGAGCCTCTACCAGCTCCAACAAAGATGCAGCCTAATCTTGAAGATGTCCAGTTATAACCTGAAATCACTCCCATGTTCCTTCAGAAAAGCCTAAATCTTTTTAATTTTAAAGGTAAAAGTGTGAATCTTGGGAATTTTGGATCATCCATTGGTATCAGAAGTTTAGTGAAAGGGACAAAAAAACATAATGATTAGATTTATAGAACCTATATACAACAGTGAATGTACAAACTATTCGTTCAGGTCATGCCATTTTCATGTCCTCTTCATAAATCTCATGGTTTCGCAGCATTGGGCTAAAAGGGGGGTTGGCAAATTACAGTCCATGAGCCAAATGCAGCCTGCCACTGTTTTTGTACAGCCCATGAGTTAAAAATAGTTTTTACATTTTAAATATTTGGACATATGAAAATATTAATGTTTCATGACACATGAAAATTATATGAAATTCAAATTTCAGTGCCCATAAATAAAGTTTTATCGAAATTTATTCATCATAAATATTCATTCATTTAGATATTATCTGTGGCTGCTTTTGTGTTACTGTAGCAGAGTTTTAAGTTGCAACAGACACCACATGGCTCGTAAAGCCTAAAATATTTATTTTCTGGCTCTTTAAGAAAAAAGTTTGCCAACCCCACAGCTAAAAACTTTGAGTGCCAATTGGTCTGTGAGGTTTTCGCTATATCTACATTTATGGAGTGGTAAAAGAGCCACAAATCTGGCAAAAGGTCAAGATGAAGTCTAGATTTTCATCAAGTAATTATCCATTTAATTTTGAATTTGGGGGCTATTAATAAACTTATTCAAAGCTTGTTACAGGGGCCAGCCCGGAGCCAAGTGCTGAGGTGGCGTCCCACATGGCACAACCAGAGGCACTCACAACTAGAATATACAACTAAGTACTGGGGGCTTTGGGGAGAAGAAGAAGAAGAAAAAGAGAAAAGGATTGGCAACAGATGTCAGCTCAGGTGCCAATCTTTAAAAGAAAGAAAGAAAGAAAAAATTCACAACATTTGAAAAAAAAACCTTGTTACAGAACTTGGATCAAATACTAAGAGTCTATCACAACTCTCTATATGTGCTTATATTTCTGTAGTTGCTCATGGGATCATCTCATATATTTTTACAGGCTGTATAGTTTACAAAGTACTATGAAACACACCATTGGTTTGATCTAATATGTAATACACTACATAGTTAGCTGATGGTAAGGCCTGACTTCTTCTAGACATAACATTTGCTAGGGATTAGCCAATTAAAATAGTCTGCAATAAGGTAGTAAACAAACAAATGAATATGCTTAGGAACCACGTTACTTGTTATGTCATGTAGGCACATTCCAAGTGGAATGGAGATTAGCTGCTTGCCTTCCCAGCATCTATTCTTGCCTGTCCCAAACCTCCAGTTTCAGTTTAGTAATGCATGAGGTAATAGGAAAGCTGCTTCTATCAAATAACCTAGACTTAGCCAATCAAGGCATTCCCAGGCACAGTGATTGGTCAGAGATAGGCATGTGGCTTTAGTCGATCCAATCAGAGTGATTCTCAGAATTTTGACAGAAAGACAGCCATCTTGGGAACCCCAGGGAAACCAGCTTAAGATGCAGCCTGTGCTGCAGAAGGAAGAGTGGAGAGACAGAAAGAAACAGTCTTTTGGACATTATTGAGTCACTCTGTAGAGCACTGCCTGATGCTGGTCCTGCCCTGGACCTTTGAAGTCTCATGAACCAGTAAGCTCCCTTTACTACTGACGTCAGTTTGAATCAGGTTTTTATTTAATTCTGTCTAAAATACACCAAGTAACAAAGATTCTTTCGTTCCTTCATTTATTCATTCATTCATAAAACATTATGTGTGAGATTTTTTCTGACATCAAACGTTGTGTCTTTCCCAAACAACCACAACCAATTCTTCAATTCTCTAACACCGACTGCGTGTCCTATAATTCAATTTAATTCTGACGCTAGCTACCCAAAGTTAGCACAGATCCCAGAGATCAAGGATTTAGTCCCACAAGACTGCCCCCACTTCAGACGCCAGCTGCAAATGGAGTCCCCAGGCTATCTGCACTTCTGCTCAGCTGATTGCAAATTCAGGGGTTCCCACAGCAATCCCCTTCATGTTTGATAATTTGCTAGAACAACTCACAAGTTTATTATAAAGGATACAACTCAGGAATAGCCAAATGGAAGAGATGCTCAGGACAAGGTATTTGGAGGTAGGGAATGGGGCAAAGAGTTTCCGTGCCCTTTCTGGGCGGGCCACCTTCTTAGTACATTAATGTGTTCACCAACCCGGAAGCTCCCCAGCTCCATCTTTGGGAGGTTTAATGAAGGTCTTATTACATAGGTATCATTGATTGGCCATTGGTGATTGAATTCAATCTCTGGCCACTCTCCCCTCTCCAGAGGTGGGTCTGACAGTTCTAACCCTGTAACCACTTGACTCGTTTTTCTGGTGACCAGTCCCCATTCAGAAGCTATCTAGAGCCTCCCACTATGAGGAGGCTCATTAGCATTAGCATTTAAAAGACAGTAAATTCCAAGCCTTTTAGGAGCTCTGTGCCAGGAACCTGGGACGAAACCAAAATATATTTTTTTTTATTATGCCACCATTATGCTTACTCTTGTCAGATATTATGGTCAGCCCTGGAAGAGAGTCAATCTATACCTTCAAGGAACTCATGGGGTCACGGGGAGAGCAGTGCACAGATATAATACATGGAGCTTAAAGCAATGAGCTATAAAATAGTATGTGTCAGGATAATGGGTATCCTAGATATTTTTAGGCATCTCCAATAGTGACTAGACTAATACAGAAAAGACATTATCCCTGGTCTAGGTCACAGTTTTGTGGGGTTTTTTAAGTTAATTTTTATTGAGTTTATGATAGTTTACAATCTTGTGAAATTTCAGTTGTACAGTATTGTTTATCAGTCGTGTTGTAGATGCACCCCTTCACCCTTTGTGCCCACCCTCCACGGGGTCACAGCTTTTATCCTTTTCCTCAGATGATCCTCAAAGGGTCTTTAATTACTAATAAATTAGTCACAGCAAATCAATCCAACAAAAGATTCTTCCCTGAGGTTCCAATGGTTTCTCTTCAATGCTCCACTCAAAACACTGTCTATTTTACAGGTTTTGAGACAAGCCCAAATTATCTTCCCCCAGTACATCTAGGGATTTCTTCACAGGTATATTAGTATCTTTCAAAAAAAAATTCCAAGTTTTTCCTTTGTGCATTTTTCCTTTTACTAGAGCATCCTTCTACTTGAGAATGCAGCCTTCTGACCTCCAGGAAATCTTCAGCTCTGTCACCCCAAGAAGGTTCCTAAGCTCAACTGTGCCAACAGCCCCTTGGATGTGTGGGATTTCCGAAGATACCAGTTCCCAGCTCTTGTGGCTGGGAGTAGGGGGAGGGGGACCTAGATGCCAAGCTGCCAAGCAGTCAAATATCAGGGAGGGTGTCAGCCTAGTTGCTGACCAGGATCCAGGAAAGAAAAGAGGTTGGAGTAGTATAAATTTAATAACGATAATGACAAACAATGTGTGGCTTAGTGAAAGGAGTCTTGGAATGAGCCAGACACAAGTTTACTTACTGACTGTGTCACCTTGGCTCAACTACCAAGCATTCTGGAACCTCAGTTTTTTCCCCTGCAAATAGGAGTAAGAATTTCCTCTTTGCTGAGATATACACAGTAAATGAGCTAACATCTGTATGATGTGCGGCCCATGGCTGTTGCTTGATAAACAATTGCCATCTTTATTTATAATAAATACCATACTACCCTATTTTTGGTTATTGTTTTGAAAAATTCAAAACGTGATGTGTTCTTAGCAGTTCTAGACTGTCTGAGTGCTAGACCTGTGCTCTGTTTGAGTACCTCGTGTGTGCAAGTTTCTCTGGGCACATAAGTCATGCCAGGATGTAGCTCCTCACCTCAAGGAGTTCACAGCTGGGCCACGGAAAACTTAAATCAGAGGAAAAGATGAAAATGATTGTTCAACGCAGCAACAGGAAAAGTTTAAAAATAAAACCCAGAATGAATTACCAAACACATTAAACCAAGTGTTATATAACCAAGAAGAAAGAGGAGTTGCAAGTCAAAATACTTCAGGCAATTTTAGTTTTCATTCCAATTTGGAACTTATAAAATTCTTCCTTTTTTTTTTAAGGTGGAAAAAGAGCTATTTGGATTTACTGACATCATGTTCCCTAATGATTGGTCTTTCTGATTCAGAAGTTCTATCAACACTCTGATGTTATGTCTCAAGGATGCAAAATCAAGGGGAAAATGCTCCACACAAAACAAACCTCAGATGTCCTAGAACAACCCTTCTTTTCCAAATTTGGTTCTTATTTTCAATTCCAAAAACAACACACAAGGCCTTAGAAGGTACAAACTACCTCATGTTCATGCATGCGACCCTGGAAGTGAGAATTTCAGGTGCCTTTGATCACGAATTGGCTGAAGAAAACATCTACCCAAAGTTGCTCACTGAAGAGCCAGTTGTCCCTGCCCCCACCTCACCTCAAACCTAAGGAAACCTCCATCCTGCATCAATTTACAACAGAACACTTGACACGACTTTATTGGTATATCTTTCTTATGCATTTGACCAATCAAAATGATAATTTAGACAAACTGGAGATGGCAGAGTGCATTATCCAGCAATATCTCATTATTATGCAAAAAATCAGATATTCACAGCAACTGTCTCATCTATTTATTGTTTGGTTACTCATCTGGAAATTTTAATACTTTCTTCAGGGGCAGGGACTGGCAATAAAAAAATAGACCTATATATCAAACCTTTAACTTCCGGCCATCATTGTGTGCCATAATACAGATGGAGTGGCTATCAGCAAGCTTTACTGTGTTGGTTTATTTCCTTCAACAGAGAATGTGGATTTAAATGGGATAAAGCAACAAAGTCGACTTAAAACTGGAGGGCCCCTTGGAATCTTCCAGTTCTTTTGGAAGCAAAGACAATTGGCTACAGTCTGCCTCCCAAGGAATTGGTGCCTAGGGCTGCCGACAGCTGTCTGCAAGATCAGAAGTGTGGGTGTGAGGAGAAGGGATAGGAGCTGTTCAGGGTGAGGGATGAGACCACTGCGTCTCAGAAAGGCTGCCCCCATCATGCTTTGTAGGACAGTGTTTGTATGGGCCACAATCCCCTTCTTGCATATACAAAGCTTGCTGTATGTATGCCAGCCCTGTTCTCTTTGCAATCAATAACTTATTTAATCTTCGTCACAAGTCTGTGAGCTATGTGCTGGTATTTCCTCCATTTTATAGATGGGGAACTGAGGCACAGAGTGATTACATAATTTGCCCAGCTGGTAAGCCACGAAAGCAGGCTTTAAATGCAGGCAGCCTGGCTCCAGACTTTGTGCTCATAACCACTATGTTCTGCATGCCAGTTGTACAGCCGTGTAGCAGCTCTCGGCTTCTGCTTCTCATCGTCAGCGCCAAAAGAGTAAATTGGTGGAGAACAAACTACAGTCCGCCTGCGAGAAAATCATATGAACTATTTGTGAAAGATCAGATTCTTAGATCCAGATCAACTGATTTAGTAACTTGCATTTGTAACAAGTTCCCTAAATGGTTCTTAATCACGTCAAAGTTTGAGAACTGCCAGAATAGATTTTTCTGGACTAGAGTCAGAAAATAATCTGGATTTGGATCCCAAAACCTACTGTTTATGAGCTTATAACTTTGGAGAAATCACCTGAGCTTTCTGGGCCTAAGTTTCCTCATCTGTAAAACAAGGACAAAAATATCTGCCCTACACACTGCACAGAGTTGTTTGTAAGAATGAGATGCGGTAGAGCATGTGAAAGACATTGGCAACTTGAAAAGCATTTCCAAATATGAGCTATTATTATTGGTCTCTCATTGTTTCATCGTACAAGACTTTTCTCCCTGCTAAAATGATAATCTCTTTGAGGGGATAGGCACTGTAACTGTTCTTCTTTTCTGTCCCATAGTAATTTGCACCATGCCCGGCGTGTAGTAGCTACCCAACAAACACTGGCTTAGTTCAATACATTTTTAAAAATATATAAGCAGGTCCACAGAATCAACAGCATCTATTGTTTGCAATTCTAGTGACCAAGATTTGTACTCTATGCCCCCAGAGTCCTTAAAATATTGTTATGTGCATTGTCACGTTTGATTCTCATGAGACACGTGGTAAAGAGGGTAGTCAATGGTGAAAGCTGCATTTGACTGGAAAAGATGAAGCTCAGGTTAGATGCTTTGCCCAAGGTCACCCACTTAGTAATCAAACGACAATTTCCACAATTTCCTGTGACATTATACAGCACACTCAAACAACGTGCAATTGGAACAGCTCTACCAACAAAAATGGAAAGTACCAA
This sequence comes from Equus asinus, assembly GCF_041296235.1. NCBI lineage: Eukaryota > Metazoa > Chordata > Mammalia > Perissodactyla > Equidae > Equus > Equus asinus. The sequence goes on along the minus strand of NC_091791.1, from coordinate 138,813,104 downwards.
GTTTTAGAAAAAGGAGAACCACTATCAATGAAGAATATTATCAGGAGAAAAAATGTTGATGGTAGTGGGGGAAAAATGTTTTATTTGCATATGGGGCACTCTGATTTCTGACGGGTAGGAAACTTTGCCCATTTGGCAGGAACGGGGCACAAAGGGCAGGGGGATTATCTGGGAAGCTACAAAATTGTTCCTCTGCTGACTTATGAATTAGACTAGAATTCATTTTCTCCCCATTTGGAAAACCAGTAGAACCTGGAAAAACCAAGATTCTACAAAAAGAGCAAGAGGAATCCAAGCAGTCTGCTTTCAAAACCACTGTTACTTTTGCAGTCACACAGCTGCCAAGGAAGGAAAGAGGACATGGGACTTCAACATCTCCCACTTTGGGGAGGGATTCCTTTGGGCTCAGTTAGACTCCCTTTCTACCATCAAATAGTTTGCCAAAGGTAATCATGAATAAGTTTCATCTACTGGACCTGGTCCAAATTCATTTAACATTGTAATACTCTTAAATTTTCTAGTAACAAAGTCTCTTTGGGTGATGCAATACATTGAGATTTATGTGAGGAATGCATATTGATAGGATGATGCTTGTTTATTTTTCACTCCATGCAATGGATGTGAGGTATCCTTGTAAAATGGGTAGTTGGGACTTGGCTTTGATACCGAGCAAGTCACAACCACCAGAGTGATCCTTTTAAAATTTAAGTCAGATCATGTCACTCTTTTACTTAAAACTCACTGAAGAGTTGTTGTTGGAATTGAGAATCTGGTTATAAAATTTATATGGAAATGTAAAATACCTAGAATGGACAAAACAATTTGAAGAAAGAATAACTGAGTTGGAAAACTGACACTACCTGATTTCAAGACCTACTGTTAAGCAACATTAATTATGACTTTGTGGTATTGTCATAAAGATAGACATAGACCAGAAACAGACCCACACATATGTGGTCAATTGATTCTCAACACCAGTGCCCAGGAATTCAATGGGTAAAGAATAGTCATTTCCACAAATGATGCTAGAACAAGTGAACACTTATATGAAAAAAAAATCTCGACCTTTATCTTGCATCATTCACAAAACTTGACTCGAGTTGGATCATAGACCTAAATGTAAAGCTTAAAAGTATAAAACTTTTAGAAGAAAAAGTAGGAAAAAATCTTTGTGACCTTGGGGTAGACAAAAATTTCTTAAAGGGGACACAAGAGCTCAAACCATAAAAGAAAAATTGAAAAATTGGAATTAAGAAAAATGAAAAGACACAAAACATATACCTGATAAAGACTTGTATCAAACATACATAAAGAACTTTTATAACTCAATAATAAGAAGACTAAAACTAAGAGGCAAAGATTTGAACAGACACTTCACCAAAGTAGAGAGATGATGGCAAATAAACACTTGATATATGCTCAAAAACTTACTCATTAGGAAAATGCATATTAAAAACCACCTATTAGAATGACTAAAATTTAAAACCCAACAATACTAAGTGTGGATGAGGAATCAGGGTTACAGGAATTCTCATACATCGTTAATGGGGATATGAAACACTCACTTTGGAAAATAGTCTGTTTGGTAATTTCTTATAAAGTTACACATAAACAACATAAAGGTGGCCCAGCAATCCACTCTTAGGGATTTACCCAAGAGAAATACAAACTCTGCATAAAGTCTTACACACGAATGTTTATAGCAGCTTTATTCATGATGGTCCCAAACTGGAAACAATCCAAATGTTCTTCAACTAGTAACTGGATAAAAAACAAGTATGTCCATACAATGGAATCCTCCTCGGCAATAAAAAGAGTGAACTACTGACATGTGTAACAACAGGGATGAGTCTCAAAAGCATTGTTCTAAGTAAAAGAAGCCAGATGCAAAGATTACATGCTGTATGATTCCATTTATGAATTTCTAGAAAAAGCAAAAATAGAGGAACAGAAATCACATCCATGGTGGCCCAGGGCTGGGAGTAGGGATGGGATCGACTCCAAAGGGATGTGAGGGAACTTTTTGGGCCTGATGGAGTTGTTCTATATCTCGATTATGGTGATGTTTACTCAACCATATACATCTCAAGTCATCAAATTGTACACTTAAAATTGGTAAATTCTACTCTATGTAAATTATACCTCACTGAAGCTGACTCTTCCCCCCAAAAATTCTTCAGGGCCCCCCATTTCCCTCAGAGGAAATGACTGTAAGCCAACAGGCCCTCTATGATCTGACCCCACCACCCCAACTTCAGAACTCATCCACTTTCAGTCTCTCTCTTGCTCTCTCTGCTCCAGCCACAGTAGCCTCCTGGCCACGAGGTCTTCTGGGGACATGCCAGGCTTGTGGCCCTCTCTAAGGCATTGCACTAACTCCCTCCACTGTCTTTAAATCTGTGGTTAAATGTCACTATCTCAGAGAGGCTTAATCTCTCAAAGAATATTCTTTGGAAGGGCCTCAGTTTCCTCATCTGTAAGTGGAAGAAGCTGAATCAAAGGATCTCTTTGAGAGCTTTCTAGTCTAACATTCTACAGTGCTGACATTTGGCTTTTAGGATGCAAAACTCCCCACAGGTGAAAGAATTAAATGATAAATGGAAGGTGAGTGGAACAGAGTTTGGGGGTGTTCTCAGGGGCAACCATCCCTTCTAGCTGTGAGAATTGAAAGGGGCTTAATAGAGGAATTGACTCCTAAAGAACAGGTGGGCTTTCTTTACATGAAAACAATTAACTGGACAATTGGAAATATTGTTCTAGCTTCTCTTTAGAGTAAAATTCCGGCTTCTACTTAGTTTGCATAGTTTGAACATATTCTCCTGCTTTGAAAATATTCTAGAAAACTGCCATACTGCCAATGATTCAGAATCTCTCCTGTATGTCCGTGGTGCCATTTTTTTACTCACAGGCCTGCTGGAGTTATTGGCAGTTAATGAGATAAGGTGCACACTACATCAATGCTATGCCAGACATCAGGAAAATTGACAAACTCTCTCCCTTGTTGTTGTGATATATCTGTTCACCCACCTTTTGTACTATATTCGATCTCCTGAAGGGCAGGATTTGAGGCTCACTCAGCTTTGGATCCACAATGATGGAGCACTGTAGGCTCAAAGAATGAATGTTCCTTAAAATTTTGAGCATTCTGCTTGTATTAATGTGCACATCAGGGAAGAACAATTAGCAAGGTCGTTAATCATGACTCTATTTAATTGTAAAAGCTAATTGTCTGTTAAGGTAAGGCAAGCCTTATTTCCTTAATCAGAGGGGTTACAACCTGAACATGTTGGGGAAATTTCAGATGCTGATATGAAAGACAAAATGGATGAAGTTCAAACACAAAGCTGAAATCCCAAGGTCTTCTCATTCACTCCTGTCTACTTGCGCTCTTTAATCAAGGTAGACTCTGCAACCTAGTCAAGCTTTGCAAGGGAAATACAGACAGAATCTTAGGCTGTGGGCTGGAACACTTTTTCTGCAACAGATGTTTATGCTTGATACGGACTGAATGTGTCCCCACCTCCTCCCAAATTCATATATTGAAGCCCTCACTCCCGGTGTATCTCTATTTGGAGATGGAGCCTCTAAGGAAGTAATTAAGGTTAAATGAGGCCACATGAGTGGGGATCTGATCCGATAGGATTAGTGTCCTTATAAGAAGAGATACCAGAGAGCTTGCTCTTTCTCTCTCTCCACACACGTGCCCTGAAGAAAGGCTACGAGAACACACAGCAAGAAGGCAGCTGTCTAGAGGCCAGGAAGAAAGGTCTCACCAGAAACCGAATTGGCTGGCACCTTGATCATGGACCTCTAACTTCCAGAACCTGAGAAAATAAATATCTGTTGTTTAAGCCACTCCGCCTGTGGTATTTGTCACAGTAGCCCGAGCCAATTCAAACGGTTCTCTCTGCACTATAGTGCACTTGGTTACGAACAGGCCTAATCTTAAATTCTCTGCTTTATTGATTCAGGACCTCCTCTGTCCCGAGATATGAATTAGGCTGGGCTTTCTGAAATCGCTCGTTCCCAAAATGACCTGCTCTCTCCTAACACTTTCCCTGCTACGGTTCAACTAATACATGGAACTGAGAATTTCTCTTTTTGCTCTACATTTTCCAGTTGGCAATGACTTTCATCTTCCATAGCCAACATCAATTTAGATTTTAAAATCACATTTTATGGTAATTTTGGATGATGGAAAATTTTAGAATAACCCAGTGACAGTGTAGGTATATACTCATAAACTTTGTATATGTATGTTTCTAAGGAGAGCTGGAACCAGCAAACAGCATTCAAAAACCCCTATTTCCAAACCCTACTTAATACTCTTAGTCTTTGAGGATATTTGTGGATATTGTTATAGAAGACTTTTTGGTTTTGTATAGAATGAATCCAAATTCCTCAGTTCATAGTATTGAGTACCACGTGGCTAACTCTCATCCCTGCATTCATTCGAAATAGCTAAGTAAGTTATGAGGCTAATGTCACCCATCTCCTCAACCTCAGGATGCCCAAAGCATTTTTGTTCTCGACTTTCGCTTTGGATCACAATGCAAGTGCCATTTGGAGCCCCAGTGTTCTGAGTTAGGAGCTGGGAACGTTCTCTTTAGTCTATTTGGAAGGCTGATTTTTCAGTTATTATGACAAGGTTCTTTTGCACTATGTTTCTCTCTTACTTGGAAAGCCAAGGCAATATAGTATGGTGGAAAGATAGGACTTTTGGAATGAGAGTTAGGTACTCAACTTTGTGGCTTACTTTTCTTTCTAGGGTCAGCTTTCTTACTTGCAAAATGGAGATACTAATGCCTAGGTTTGCTGTGCTGTCAGCAATGACAACACTAAGACACGTCCCTGGACATTTTTGGGTAGTGCATCAGTCAGAGTTCAATCAGAAAGCAGAATCACTATAAGAGATATAGGATAAAGCATTCATTATAGGGATTAGACCTTATGCAATTGTAGGAGCAAGTGGAGAAGTCTATGCCAGGCTGTGGCCTCTGTGTCTGGTGTTGGGTCTGAATTTGGCATGCTCAGCTGGGTTGGTAATTTGGAAAGAGGACTTGACCATGAAGTGGAGAACAAGGGAAAACAAGAAGCCAGGAAGGTGTACTGGAACCTGCATCTGTCTCTCCAGGCGTCCATCCTCAATGATGTGGATGACCTATAGGAAAAATCTAGTATGTTTTGTCACAGAGCTGCACATGCACCTAGTCCAAGACTTGGACAAACTGAAGAAGGAAATCTGGTGGGAGCCATAGGAGCTGTGGGCCCAGGTACAACCCATACCCACGAGAAGAGCTAGCAAATCATGACAACCTATCGAGTTACTGCAGTGCCTAGCACCCAAAACCAACCTTCAAGGCCTAAAAGTTAATACTACTTCATTTCTGCCTTCCGAGTCTCATGCAAATTTCTCTTATGGCTAATCCTAACCTGGAACCCTATAGGGAAAGGAATCCTGGGAAAATGAGTTCCAATTTAGCTAAGTTTACGCAGTACAAAGTCACTACAGTAAGGATTTCCATAATTTTTTAGAGAAGCAGAAATGGATTTATTACAAGGAGCACTATGCTTAGATCTGTGTGTTTTGGGGAGAGAGAGAGAAAGCATGAGAAACATAAATATCCTTGGCTCTGCTAGTATGTAAATAGTATATAGCTTATCCCAAGCAGCATCCTGGTCATCTTCCTAATGCCCATGAGGTATTGTTAGAAAATAAAAACCTTGAACCTGCAAGAACCAATCGATAATCTTCCTGGACAAACTAACTAAGTAAAGAATCTTTCAGGAAAGTCCCTGAGCCCCACCTCTTCTTGTCTAGATGTAGCATGATCTATATACTACCCAAACTCAGCTTCGTGCAGTGAAGACTGTGGACTATATAGCAAACTGTCAACAGTGCATTCTACTTGTTCAACGAATGTTAGTTGAATCACAGAAAAAAGGACATAGGATTAATGTCCCTTCTAGTTTTTAACCGCATAACTATATTCAAACCCTGAATTTGTTAATTAATACAACTTATATTTATTTTGGTTTTTTCTTGATGGAGAAATGCTCAGTGTAAAATATGCAACGCATAAGTTATTCCATCATATGATAATCAGTTATGGAAGATATTGCTGGAACTCAAATAGCCTTATTTATGTGGAAAGATGTGCATGAAAACAAACTAATAAAAACGTATTTATAAATCTACTAGTATGCGATCTCCATTGGCCTGTCAATGTGTTTTATAACGTCACTTTTGAAACTTTTAAAGATATTTCAATTTATTTATTGTTTTGAAGGAGTACTACATTTGAAAATTAGGTTAAAATAAATAAAAGTATACAGTAAAAATTCCTTCCATGCTGTCCCCCATCAGCTCAGGTTCTTCTTGCCACCCCCAAATAGATAAGCGTTATTATTAGTTTCTTATGTATCCTTCCAGACACTCTTATGCATATACGAGCAGATACAAACACACCTGCCTCACCCTCAACCTTTTTAGACAAATGGTAGAAGAGTCTATACACTGTTATTTTCCAACTTCCTTTTTCTTTTTGCTTGTGACATCTTGGAATTCTTTTTGTATCAGTGCATAAGCATTTCCTCATCCTTTCCTCTAGCTGCTCAGCATTCCATTGCATGTACATACAGGAATTTACACTTTCAAATTTTATCTTCTATTTTCACCTCTCTGGAGCTTGATTTTGCCTTCTCCGTCCATGCCTTCTGGAAATAACTGCCATTCAGCAACTGGCAATTCTTCCACTGTTCAAAGAGAAACAACCCAAATGATGCCGACCCCAGGATGGGAGCAGTTCTGGTATTTTCTCCATCACAGAGAGCCAATAGATACCTGCTCTGTCAGCAAGCTGCCTCCTTGCCCCTCAGCCAGGCTCTGGATGTCAGTAAACATGACCAACGCACCACGCTTCCCTCACACAGCTTGAACTTTAAGGCTGTGTGACACTGTGCCCAGCTGTAAACTGGTAGACCAGTTCCACTGGCCCATGCACCGCATTTGCCCAGGAGCCTGCGGCTGGGCCTGGCCACGTAGCTCCTCTTCCAAGGTGAGGCTCTCTTCATGGTCCTAATGTAGTCCTAAATCCATACACTTGCTTTAGTTCTTCCTAATTACACCAACTGATGAAAAACTCTCAGCCCAAGAAAAAGACCAAAGGGACTGCAGGCACTTGTAGCTGCCAAACAGGCAGGTTTTTATACCATGGCCGCTGGGGAGATGCAGAAAGGCCAGATGGCATGTCACAGCATATGTTCCCTAGGAGGAGGACAGCATGAAGACACTCTGCATATGGAAAGCCTGGGGCAGAAAACACCATGGGGAAGCCAGGAGAAACACAAAGAGATCAAAGCACAAGGCCTGGAGTTACTCTGGGGAGTGGGTGGCCCCAGGTGGCTGCCTCCTGGTCACCTCTGTGGCTGAGTGCGCCCTCCTGGAGGCAAGGGCCTTCCCTCTGTAGCGCTGCTCTTGCTATCTGGGATCTGCCCTCTCTCACGGGCACGCTGGAGAGCAAGCACACACTTCCCCTCTGTGCTGGACGGTTCCCTTCTGAGGAATCCACAGGGTCAGAAAGGATGGACGCTTTCCTTTCAGCTTTTAAGTCCATCAATAAAAATAGCATTCTGTGGTGGTTAAGAATTCACCTCAGGCCTTTCAAATGGGTCATCTGTAGCAGTAATTTGGTTTCTAAACTGAAATGAATACGTGCATGTATGTATTTTGCAGATTTACATGCCCCTGTGATTATAGCGTTAACGATAACTCACACGCTTACATTCTATCAGCTTTGGAAAGATTCCTTGATTCATTTTGAAAATTTGGCAATAAAACCCTCTTGCTTAGAGTCCAAGATGCACTTACCTTACTCATACTAATTATAATAATAGCTAACACTTTCTCATTACTTAGTAGGTGCCCACACATTGCTAAGTACCTTACATGCATTATCTCATTTAATCACCATCAACAACCCTGTGATGTAGGTCCTATTATTATCCAAGTTTTGCAGGCAAGAAAGCTGAGAGCTAGAGAAGCTAAGTGACTTGCCCAAGGTCACAGTGCACATCCAAAGAGGAACTGGGTTGTGTAACTCCAGAGCCATCACTGTCATCACGAAAAATCACCCTGGAGCCTGGTTTTCATCATAGATTATTCAACAAGTTGTGGGGCTTCCTAAATTTGCCAAGAGGATCGGGGAGAGAAAAATCTCCCCTTTGGGGTCAGCCATCTACCAATTATAGGATTCTCTCCCTTTATATTCTACCCATCCGTGTCAGCCGTCCTCTCTTTCTTCTGCTTCTTTGGTCTAAAATGGAAAAGAGGAGTTAAGCAGTTCAGAATATCTCCCATTTCAAAGGTATATTTGCACTCCAGTTAGGGGTCTCCAGGCTCTCTGTGAAGCCCTCCCAGCTCCACGGGGCAGAGTCCTGGTTTCCTGCTCTCTGCTTGGCTCAGCTTGCTAGCGGAGCACATTCTACTATATTACAGTGGATTGTCTGTGACTCTCTTTTCTTCATAAGCTATTGGACAGCAGGAACTAGGTGACATTCATCTTGGTATCCCCTACATCTGGCGCATAGCTGTGGCTCAGTAAACAACTGAAAGGTATTGATCACACCAGCATCAGGGTAGTGATGAGATAAATCCGCGAGCCTGTTCCCCTGTCATTGTATATGCACATGGAGCTCCTAAGAGGTGGAGAGAGCCAAGTTCTACCAAATCCCTCTTTCCAGAACTTGCTGTGGCTTGGAGGCAGGATTCCTTTGTGGGACTTGAAACAACCCAGTCCATACCACAGCTCCTTAATGGGCTCAGAATAAGGGAATTTGTTGCCCCAAAGAACTCCATCAATGGTAAAATATGGAATTTGAGACCATCCTGGTCTTCACTTTCCCCATCTCTCCTCTATTGTAGCTATAAGGTGGAAGTCAGGAAAGAGTGAGAATTCCATTTCTGAATGTAATGATATGATATGAACAGCTAGGTTTTGTTGATGAAAATACCTATATTCTTGATCTTTCTCATCAAGATAAAGACTGGTTGTATCCCACAGGTCAGTTGCTTTTGTATAAAATTTCAATTTAAATTAGGACTTGGTGAAAAATTTACAAGGACTGTTGGAGTAATTCTGAAGTTAGAATTTCAGGCATATCTGATTGTTTTTCAGAGTGAGTAACTTTTCTTAAGGATCATAGACAAAGTACCACTCTCAATCATCTTGTCAGAAATTAGAATGATTTAAACACCATTTACATATGTCATCAGGAAAGTCCTGCAGGAGCATATCTGTAGACAGAATTTCTGAGAGAGAACAATCTTAGGGTGGATGGAATCATCTTATGCTATCATTCTCCTTCCATTACTCAAGAGCTGACGCCCAGCCTGAAAAACTCTCACGCTCATGCTTGAAGATCCAACTTCAAGGCCACCTCCCCTGAGAAGCCTTCCTTGACTCCACCCGACAAAGTTGGTTAATCCCTCCTTTGCGTTGCCAGAATAATCCACATGTTCACCTATCATAGCACTTACCACACTAAATTGGGATATGTTTGTCTCTCCCAGTGGACTGTGAACTCTCTTGATATTTTTATTGTTTTTTTATTTTTTGAATTGGAGGAGGAAAAGGTGGAGGGAGGAGGAGGAGGAAAACATACAGAATAAGTACCTTTCCTTCCCAGCTCAGATCCCTAGTACGTCCCAAAAGCAAACTCTCGCGAAAGTTTTTTGTGTATCTTCTCGAATTTGTCTGTGTAAGTACAAACTTGTATGTGAAAATGTTCCTTTTTAAAAAAAAAAAAATGCAAATAGATCATTTCTCAATCACCATGATGTTCTGGCACCACACACAGTGCTAGGAATACAGTAGATGCTCAATATGTGTTGACTAAGTTAGGGATTATCAGAGTTCCTGGTATCTACATAGCCCTTTGGCTGTTTGAGTCTCTCCCTTCCTCCCCCTACCACTTCCCCTCTTCAGATATTAGGAAGATAAAACCCAAAGCAGTCAATTCTACTACCTAGAAGCAGGTAATAAACTCTGTAATATAAAGATCACAAAGTAAAGTGTGCCCCTTGCTTAGGAGCACATATTAGTAAGGCTGTTGTTAATATGACTTCTATTATTTATACTTGAACAACTACAGTGCTATGCTGATTGATGCCATCATTTCAATATTTTGCTTTGTTTTGCCTTTTTTTCCCCACCTTAGTATCCCCAGCAGAATCATAACTTTTCACAGAGGCATCTAATTTCTTAACCTCGAAGCAGAAGAGAAACATTTTTCAAATTCTCCTATGATAGTCAGGGAGGTGTTGCTGATTGTATGTACTTAGACGAATTAAACTCAGACCTTCTCCGGTTGGACGTGTGAGCTGCCCAGACAAAGATGAAGGTTAACGTAGTTTAAGGATGAAATATAGACCATCCTGTGCAAAACCACTGTGTTGCAGTTTAATTAAAAGAATTCATTAAAGTGGTGCCCCATCCAGGGTAATTAGTATGCGTAATTTATGCATTGCCTAATACACAAGGGCAGTAGCCTGAATAATAAACTCAAGTTAACCTTAAGTGGAAGAGATTGAATGGTCAGATGTTTATTTAGCTCAGGTTTCCTCACGAGTTAAGGTTAAAGAGGTGAAATTCAGTTATAGTTAATTAATTAATTTCTCTGATTTTCTTCACGAAAATCCTGCCTGCTCAATCGGATGAAAGTTTTGTCAAGGGAGGACAGGGCTATTTTTATTCATCAGCTATTTTCTGACATGTCCTCTAGGAAGTTAATAACCATTTGAAAGAACAAATTTAAGGGAACTGCAAAGAGAGAGAAAATAAGATTAAAAAAAAGAAGAAGAAGATATGAACCTATCTGGGGTCTACACAAAGAATAAAACCAGGCTAGATTTAAAGAGGGTGTCACCAACATTAGCAAAAGGTCGGGCCTGACTAAGACAAGGGTGTCTAGTTTTTTCAACGGTGGGCTATGGGTTTAGGAATTCATGTATGTATTTGAGCTTGGCAAATTTTTAGTAAGCGGCAAGAGCCATGTTTGGTATGTGCATAACATGTCACAAATATGAAGAGTGCGGATGCAAGTTCTGTTTACTCCTTTTGCTAGAAATACTTCATCATGCCCCAATTCTGTGATGTAATTTTTGTGGAATGAAACTTGAAGAGTTCAAAATTATGCAATTAATTGTACTCAGCTTCAATTACAATGACTTATTAATCAGTCCTTTGGCAAGACACCTGGCACCTCACCCAGGGGTTGTGATGGGAAGTGGTGAGGCCTGAAGGGTCTGTTGTCATGTGAGCAAGCTTATTCAGTGAATTGTGATTGATTGATTGCTTCATTGATGGCTGCATGTAGGTAGGAGTTCTGAGGTTTAGGAGCTGCGACAAGTCAGGAAAGATCTAAATTAATTTGAGTTTTGGACTGGAAAGACAAAGGACGATAAAATCAACAAAATCTATCAATCATCTGATTTTTACTGAGCACCAATTATATGCAAGGCACTGGGCCAGTCTCTGGGCTTCCATATTAAATCTGAGCATAAGATGGAGGTGTCCCCCTACCCACTCCCTCCCCACGCCCCAGGACTAATGGTCTAGTTGAATGTTAAGACAGAAGCACAAATGAATACAACCAGCCACACAGGACAGTTGGTTTGAGAGTTACAAGAGGACTAAGTAATGAACATCCTTTATTTGAGAGCATTTCTCCCTTTGTGAAACTGCCATTCCCCCATTCCAAATTGTTCCAGTGGGCCGCCAACCATCCCTGCCCACTTGCCCACATGGTGAGCACATGACCCAAGCTAGGTCAATCAGGTCTCCTCTTCTGTAAGTTCAGATTTTGAGTGGCAAGAGACACACGGGGAAGAAAGAGAGTTGGCAGTGAGTCATCCAAGGACTGTCCCCAAGGGGCTGCTGAGATCCCTGGGGCTGCCATGGTTCCTTCCCAGGAAGTGAGTTTTCAGCTCTTTCATTTTGTGACCTTAACAGTGTCTTGGCAAAATCCTATTTGTTGTTTGTCAGCCAGAGTTAGTTTCTGAGGCATTAAAGCAAAGACGACGAACGCTCCTGCAGTTCCAGAACGCTTAAGTCTGCAGAGACTCAAGTGCTTGTTTCCAGTTGTAGCAATGTTGAGAAACAGTGCAGAGAGATGGTGAGGTGCACTGGATTCTGGTTTGGCTTGCTGAATACTTGCTGTCTACTAAGTACTGCATATACAAAATATGCAATCCTGCGGGATACACAACAAATATCCCCATTGTATAGATGGGGAAACTGAGGCTCAGGAAGGCTCTGTAACTTACCCAAAGCCACACTGCTAGCTAGCAAGGGGCAAAAGCTGAGACTTGAACCTAGGACTTCGTGATCCCAAAGCTTTTGTTCTTTTTTGCACACCAAGCAGTTCTCCAGCTTGTGGGCTTGGGCAAATCACTTCGCCTCTTTGCACTTTAGGTTCCTTAATGGTAAAACTCGATGATAACAGCTGCCCTGTGTCCCCTGCAGGGCTGTTGTGAGGATCAAAGGGGAGAATGTCTGCGAAAGCACTTTGAAGCCTGTTACACTATCCAAATACTTGTAAAGGCTTCCTATTGTTGGAACCCCAATTAGGATGGGCCAGAGATGGAGGGTTACAAGGAAGAGGCTGGTACAGGGTGTGACCATAGGAACGGGCCCTGGGGAAAAACTGGGGGAGTCTTGGGAGACAAAGAGTCCCAGGAGAGGTTGGGGCAGGTGCAGGGTGGCCGGGTTCAATCCACCAATCCAGAACGCTTAAGGCTGGGGCCAGGGGAGCTCCAAGTCTGAAATGGATGGTTTGAAGACCAATAAAAGGAAGTGGTATTTTGAGATAGTGAGTAAAGGAAAAGTCTTATCTTCAAAAGGTTGAGGCATTTTCACATGCATCATCTCATGAAATCTTCACTGCAACCCTAGGAGGTCTGTGTCATCCCCATTTCATAGATGAGATTCTGAAGCTCAGCAGAGTTAAGAAACCTGCCTAACGTCAGAGTAGAAAGGACAGGAGTAGATTTTAAACCCCAGCCTTACCCCGCTTCACCCACAATCCTTAGCTTCCTCCGATTCTCCCTCCCACCTCCTCTCTTCTTCCTCTCCTCGCCCACAATTCATTAGCTGGAAAGAAAATGTAGAGGTCCCAGTCTCATTGAATGAATATGCTGTATGACCTTGGATTAATCACTTAACCTCTGTGAATTTTAGGTTTCCTTATTTGTACAATGAACTGGTTGAACTCTAAAATACTCTGTAAGAGTCATCTCCCTTGAGGCTGTTTAAGAAAAATCCTTTCATTTGCATAAATATCAACGCTTTTTTTTTTTTTTTGAGGTATATTAGCCCTGAGCTAACATCTGCTGCCAATCCTCCTCTTTTTGCTAAGAAAGACTAGCCCTGAGATAACATCCGTGCCCATCTTCCTCTACTTTATATGTGGGACGCCTACCACAGCATGGCTTGCCAAGCAGTGCCATGTCCACATCCAGGATCTGAACCAGTGAACCCTGGGCCACTGAAGCGGAATGTGCGAACTTAAACACTGCGCTACTGGGCCGGCCCCTAAATCTCTACTCTTGAAGACCCAGCCCCAGTGCTTCCTAGCTGCATCCTAAACCATGGGTGGTAGTTTTATGTAACTGATTGCTCCACTCAGACAAAGGAAACTCGCCTTCTTGTAATTCTTGCAATAGTCTGAAATTAAGCCATAGGTACAGCACATTGTAAGATCATGGTTCTACTGATCGAGCCAGTATCCTCATATAGGGTGATCCAACTGTGCTTCCCTAGAAAGAACACAAAGTCCCCTCTTCAGTCTGATGTTCTCCATCTGGGAGGAAACTGCCCTTCTAGTTTCACCATGTGCCCCTTTGCCCCGTTGCCCACTTCTACTGAGATGCTGGACCACGTTAGCCCCAAGGATAACAGTGGACAAACAGGAATGAACATAATTACCCAGAATTGGAGGCAATTCTTTCCCATCCAATAACAAAAGCTCCTACTAAGCAACTATTTGCGTGACCACCCTTGGCAGAATCACTGTGGTCAGAGGAGATAGCCTATCCTCGTTCTAAAAATCTCAAAAAGCACCATCACCTGGAGAGCTTCACTTTAAGCAAGCTCACAAATTTTAGTTTGGAGAGAACTATCTCACTGAAAGTGTTGGTTTTTGTTTTTGTTCTGTAATTTTCTGTTCCTTTCCTATAAGATGGTAAACTCCATGAAGGTGGGGACTCTGCTTTTGTTCACTAGAATAGTACCGGGACCATAAGAGGCTATATATATTTCTTGAGTAAACTTACTCATACAAAATTGTCACAATTACAGGCTTGGAAAATTTACAAGGGGATCGGGAGATAAGGAAAAAGCATCCTGTTTCTCCTGAGTGGTCGTATATATACATCACTATACCTGAGCAATGGCCGTGTCATCATGGCTTACACACGTGGGTTTTGGGTTCAGACTAACCAGTTCCTTCACTGATTAACTGTCTGACTTTGTGCAAGTCACTGAACCTCAATGAGCCTCTTTCTTTATGCAAAATGTACATAACGACACGTGGGACTGTTTTGAGGAGTAATTGAGATCCTATCTTTGAAAGTCCCTAACAAATTGCCTGGTACCCTAACAGGTTCTCATTCTCTTGCTGTCTATAGTTGTGCTGTTCAATAAGGTAGTCATTAGACACATGTGGCTACTGAGCACTTCAAATGCAGCGACTGCGACGGAGGAGTTGAAATTTTGATTATACTTAACTTTAACTAATTTAGATTTAAACGTAAAAGTGGAAGCAGTGTAAAATATTTTTCTGTTAAACACAACTTCATCATACTGGTAGGCCTCCACTTTGTTGCATCACATAAGATACTATTATCATATTGCAGTGTGTGTATTGGGCACTGACATCATTTCTAGTATTATACAGAAATACGTTGCTAATCCAGCCAGTGGACAGATTGATTCAGCTCAAGTGATTGTTTTTCTATGTACTAATGTAACGTTGTAATGTGTTTATTTGAATATAAAATGCAGACAGCTCAAGTTATAGTGATTCCTGTGTAAATCATAATTGGTAATTAAATTGAAATCCTTATTTTAATTATAGTGTAATTAAATTATGCTTCTAGTTTAAAAAAAAGTATTGACAAATTTTAAAATTTGAAATGAAGACATCATCCTGATGTGGAATTGAGTGGACATGCAGAAACTGGTACTATGACCAGGACATTAAAGAAACAACAGACTGGAAGAAGGTATGTTCCAGATTTCAAGGCATATGGCCATTGCACTTGGCTGCTATGGAGCAAAACAAAAAACCCGTTACGTAAAAAATAAAGATAACCAAGTGGACAACACTAAGAGCCATTAAAAACAAACACTCAGTGAATTTGATGTTTCCTCTCAACAGCTAAAAAAAATGGAAGAAATTAGTTATATGAAATCAGAATTAAACATCCAACAAAAATGTTTCAAACAATTTTTAACATGATCTGAGCTTGTAACTTTGGCCAACTCTAAAATGACTTGAATTCTTTCACGAAAAGAAGAAAATCATTTTTAGATGGAGAAATGGTAAAAAATTATTTCAGTTATGGAAATTTTGTTAGAAAATTATGAGGAAAAGACTGAAAGATATTTTGTGAAAAATGTCGATTAAGTCACCAGACTTAATCTGTAAGATTTCTATAGAATGGCGATAAGATTCTATAGAATGGAAGACCTTTCTAACAAGGTCAAAGATCAACTGATTTGAAATTGGAAAAATGGCATGTACTTTTTTTTTTCTGTAGCTTTAGATAAGTTATATGACGTAAGAGACATTACCCAGTTAACACGCTGGGTATACTTTTATCTTGAAGAACTTCCAAAGTTACTTAGAATGTTGTCTATTCATAACCTTAAAAAAAAAAATCAGACTCAATGGGTAGGTAGTTTTAGATGTTTTCCAAATGCCAAAGAGGAGTTTCAGCTAGACATGAAAAAATTAGTTTCTAACAAGACAGATGATGGGCCAGGTATGTTAGATCAAAAATTTGGACTTAGAATTTTAAAACAGGGGACTAACTCCCTTTTGCTTCCTCCCATTGTGTGATACATAATTGAAAATATTTTTGCTGAGCTTTCCTGTGAAAAGTATCGCAAATAGTTGTTCAAATCATTCAGTATGTAAGTGCCATAAATCACTAGTTTATGGAATTGTTGAAAGAACTAGAAGACAATGAATTAAGTGATCACGTGGTCTTTATTGACACTCATTGCTTGAGTTGTGAACGACTTTTATAAAGATTTACAGTTCTGGTAACTCCAGTTTAAGATTTTTCTTTGAAACAAAAGGAGTGTTTACCACATTCAATAATTGAACTAAAAAAAGGGAGTGAGTTAGGTTTTCTCAACTATACCATATTGCATAGGAATGATTTAAACTTAAGTTCTATGGAAAGAAAAAGAACTTATGTTGAAATTGAAATTTTTCATATAGCAAATTAATGTTTTCACAGATTTTTTAAAACATAAGTCAAGGTGCCTGTTTCAATTGTGATCAACAGTGTTAGGTAAATTAGCTGCAAAAACTATAAGAACAATGTAAACATCACTTTGTTAATATTGATAAATTTAGAATTGCTTTTCAATTTAGGCAATACTCCTTTGAATTCAATGTTAATAATACTGAGTTGATATAACAGTTAGGGAATTTACTTAATTTGGACAGATGTAGTTTTAAAATTAATAAGGTTTTGCTTCAAAGTCAAATCAATTCTTTGAAGCAAAAAAAAAGAACCAATTTTACAAATATTAATGTTTTCGAGCCCCTGAAGTTCTGAAAATGCCCTTGGTTTACCCTCTTTCGTTACTGATAGTTTGGTTAGTTATAAAATTCTAGGTGGGCAAACACATACTCTCAGAATTTTTAAGATATCATTTCACTGTCTTCTAGCTTCTGATGGTGGTGTGACGTCTGATTCGTGAGTCTTCATATGTGACTTGTTTTTATTTTTTTCTCTCAAAGCCTGTAGGATTTTTTCTTTATCCTCAATATTCTGAAATTTCACAATGATATGCCACATTTTTGCCATTCTTTTCTGAAATTCTTATTCAAATGTAGGATCATAATTTTCTTGCATTTTCTCTCATTTACTTCATCTCCATTTTTTGTTTTTGTTTTTTCTTTTTTCCACAGATTCTCAAGTTTATATTCCAGCTTTTTATTGAGTTTTCATTTACATATAATACTTTTAATTTCAAAAATATATTTCTTATTCTCTAATCATTTTTCAAAAAAATAACACCCTCTTCTTGTTTCCTGAGTCCTCTTTTACCTCAGAGAATATTAATAAGATTTTTTTTTCTTAAGTTTTCGTCTTCCTGCATAGCCACTATTCTTCCCAGTTGTTTTCTGTTTGTTATTTTGGTTTCTGTCATTCACTTTATAAGCTTCCTCAGTTTACTAGTCCTTAACTGTTTCTTCATATTTAATAGTGGGATATTAAGAAAATTGATTGGAAAATCTGTGCAAATGCGTGAGATTTGCTGACTGCGGTTTTTATTAGAATACCATAAATGGTACTCTGACTGGGCCATTTTGGGGGGGGGAAACTTTGATGCCAGTATCTTTAGGACTTTTCTTTTAGGCCAGCTGGATTCTTAGAGTAGAGTCTTCTAATCTCTTGCCTAGCATCTAAAGCTGGCTGTCAGCATTCTAAGAATAGAATTAGTGAAAAGAGCTGAAGAGGGAGAAGTTAGGTTTTAAAACTCACCACACAAATTTTCACTAAACCTCCACCCTCAGTTGTGCCCAGCTCCCCACAGTCCTCAGTCTTCTCACTACGGAGAACAAACCTCAAAACTTCTGCTGGGCCAGCGGTGAGGCTGTCACCCTAATGCACGGAGTTGGTGAGGAGATCTAAAGGCTAACTGCTTTTTCAACAAACTTTCAATGACTTCCTGTTTTTAATCCTATCTTCATGCCACTTCCAGAGGTACCTAATACCATCAATCTCGGAGCCCTTTACTAGACCAAGTTGCCTTCTATTTCTAGTTTTATGTATGTACTTTTTCTAATGAATGAGTGCTGAATTTTATCAGATTTTTTTCTGCCTCTCTGGAGATCATCATATGATATTTCTCCCTTATTGTGTTAACGTAGTAAATTACATTGATAATTTTGAATCTTAAAGCAACCTTCCCTTCCTGGGACAAACACTACTTGGTCATGATACGTTATTTTTTAATATATTGATAGATCCAATTTTTTAAATATTTCATGAAGAATACTTACAGCTAAGTTCATGAAAAATATTTGTTTTTTATATTTTATATTTGTATTTGTATTTTATATTTCTTTTTTATAATGTCTTGGTCATTTTTGTTATGAGGCTTATACTGGCTTCATAAAACAAGTTGAGAAATCTATTTTCTGAAGGAGTCTGTGCAAGATTGATATTAATTTCTTCTTTAAAATTTTGATAGAATTTCCCGGTAAAGTTAGCGGGGCCTGGCATTTTCTTTGTGGGAAAGATTTTTTTTAATTAAGGTAAAATTGGTATATAACATTATATAAGTTTCAGGTGTACAACATTATAATTTGACATCTATATATCCTACAAAGTGATCACCATCAAAAGTCTAATTACCATCCACCACCATACAATTGATTCCCTTCATTCATTTTGCCCAGCCTCCAAGCCCCTTTCCCTCTGGTAACCATCAAATCTGTTCTCTGTATCTGTGAGTTTGTTTTTATTTTGTCTTGTTGGTTGGTTGGTTTTGTTTAGCTTAGAGCCACAGATGAGTGAAATCATATGGTATCTGTCTTTCTCTGACTTATTTCACTCAGCATAATACCCTCGAGATCCATCTCTGTTGTCACAAATGGCAACATTATTTTTTTTATGCTTGTGTAGTATTCCATTGTATATATATATATATATACCACATCTTCTTTATCCATTCATCCATCCATGGACACTTTGTTTGTTTCCATATCTTGGCTATTGTAAATAATACTGGGATGAACATAGGGGTGCATATATCCTTTTGAACAGTGTTTTTGTATTCTTCTGATGATCAGGAAATCAGATATCTAACAAGGGGTTGATATCCAAAATATATAAAGAATTCAACTCAACAACAAAAAAACAGACAACATGATTAAAAAATGGGCAGAGAACCTGAATAGGCATTTTTCCAGAAAAGACATACAGATGGCCAACAGGCACATAAAAAGATGTTCAGCATCACTGTTAGTGAAACGCAAAATCAAAACCACAATGAGATATCATGCCACATCTGTTAGTATGGCTATTATCATAAGACAAGAAGTAAGTATTGGCAAGAATGTGGAGAAAAGAAAACCCTCATACACTGTTGGTAGGAATGTAAATTGGTGCAGCCACTATGGAAAACAATTTAGAGATTCCTCAAAAAATTAAGAATAGAACTACCATATGATCCAGCTATTCCACTTCTGGGTGTTTATCTGAAGAATACAAAGACATTTATTTGAATTCAATTACTTTAATTTACATAGAGATTTTTTAGATTTTTTTCTATTTCTTCCTTTAACAATTTTAGTAAACTGTATTTTCAAGGAATTTTTCCATTTCATCTAAGTTATTGAATATATTGGCATAAAGTTGTGTCAAATAACCTTTATTAACATTTTAATGTCTGTAGAATGTGTATTGATTTCCTCTTATGCTCACAATTTGCCTTGAATATATTTTTCAACCTTTTTGTTTTCAGTTATCTGCATCTTTATATTTAAACTGTTTTTTTCTTGTAAACCAAGTGTAGTTAGGTCTTTGCTTTTTTTAATCCAGTCTGATTATCTTGACTTATTTTTTTTTAAAGGTTTTGTTTTTCCTTTTTCTCCCCAAAGTGCCCCGGTACACAGCTGTATATTTTTAGTTGTAAGTCCTTCTAGTTGCAGCATGTGGGACGCCACCTCAGCATGGCTTGATGAACAGTGCCATGTCCATGCCCAGGATCCGAACCAGTGAAACCCTGGGCCGCCGAAGTGGAGTGCGCAAACTTAACCACTTGGCCACAGGGCCAGCCCCCTATCTTGACTTCTTCATTAAGAACATTTATTCCATTTAAATGCAAGGTAATTGTTAATATGATTGGGTTAAATCTACCACATTGGCATTCATTTTCCATTTGTCTCCACTTTTGTTCTTTTTCTTCTCTCTTTTCCAGCTTTCTATTGAGTAAACT
The DNA here is from genome assembly GCF_041296235.1 of Equus asinus. NCBI lineage: Eukaryota > Metazoa > Chordata > Mammalia > Perissodactyla > Equidae > Equus > Equus asinus. Next base: position 138,792,858 of record NC_091791.1, on the reverse strand, counting down.
GTGAATACTTCCATATTTTATCTCTTCTCTTGACTTTATGATAAACCTCTTTTTGGTTTTGTTTGTTTTTTTCTAGTGATTGCTCTAGAAATTACAATATGTATCTTTAACTTATCACAGTTTACTTTTAAATACTATTATACTACTTCACGGGCAATATTGCCTTTAAGAAGTTCCATTTTTCCTCTCTATTGTCCTTCGTGCTCTTGTTATGGTTTTCACTTCTACATATATTATAAACCTTCATTACATTGTTATTAAAGACATTGAATTCACATACAATAATAAAAGATTTTACATTTACCTATGTATTTATTCTTTCTGATGCTCTTCATTTCTTCCTGCAAAATTGGGCTTCCATCTGTTATTGTATGAATACCCTTTTTTGGCATTTCTTTCAGTGAAGGTCTGTTGGAGATGAATTCTGTCATCTCTTGTTTGTCTGAAATGTCTTTATTTTGCTTTCATTCCTGAAGAATATTTTCACTGGTATATAATTCTAAATTTTTAAAAATAATTCTAGATTTTTTTTCCTCCAATACTTTAAAGATGCCTTTCCATTGTCTCCTGGCCCCATTGTTTCTACAAAGTCACCTCTAATTTGTATAGTTGGTTCCCTTTATATAATGCGTCTTTTTTTTTTTTTTTCTGGCTGCTTTCAAGATTTTTTATTTTTGGTTTTCATAAGAATTTGACTTTGATATCCCTAGGTTTAGATTTTTTGTATTTATCCCGCTTGGGCTTCTCTGACCTTCTTGAATCTGTGAGTTGGTCTCTTCCATACATTTTGGAACAATCTCTACAATTGCCTCTTTACATTTCTTCTGCCCCATTCCTTTTCTCCTTCTAGGACATCAATTGTCTGTTAAACAATTTAATATTGTCCCATAGATCTTGGGTCCTCTGTTTCATTTTTTCACTTTTTTCTCTTTATATTTGAATTTGCATAACTTCTATTGACCTGCCTTTCCTTTACTATGTCCAGTTTGCTGTGCAACACATTGAATAGATTCTTCATTTCTGATCTCTTTTTTTCGTTTGTGAGATTTTCCTTTGGTTCTTTTTTATAGTTTCCAGCTCTCTGCTGATTTTCTCCATCTATTCATGGAGATGTTGGCCACCTTTTCCACTAGATCCTTTAACATATTTTTGCCTGCTTGTTTGAAAGTCCCTGTCTGATAATTCCAACATCTGGAATAGATAGGTCTGCTTCTATTGACCTCTCTTAACCACAGTTCATATTTTCTTGCTTCTTCACATATCTCTTCGATTTTAGTTGTATGCCACTAATTGTGTGTTAAAGAATAGTAGAAAATGCCCTAATATTTACCTCCAGTAAAGGGTATACCTGTTCATGTGTCAGTCCACAAGTGTGGGGGGTCTGAGTCCATTTATTCTGTAGTTGGACTTTGTTGCAGCTTTAGCGAGATTCACTCGCCTTGGCCCCAAATGTTTTGTTTTGAGGAAGGGATTAGAGCTTTCTCCTCAGCAGGCCTTGGGATCTGAGCACTGGAGAGACTCTGAAGATCTCTTTGTGCTTTATTGCCCAGCCACTCATGTCTTAGCTATAGGAGATCTATGTCTGCTTAAAGCCAGACTGATAAACTTTTGGATTGCTAGACAGTTCTTTTTGCTCCTCAGAAGATTCTTCTCTTTCTGCTATGTCCCCAGGCATTGGAAAGACTCTGCATCACTCAGAAAGGCCCAGAGTGCCCCGGATAGATATCTGCCAGCTCTCACCCTGCCTAAGGCTGTGAAGATTTGAAATGATGTACAAAAGATACTTGATACCTTTATCACTGTCCTTCTGCTTTCCAGCCTCCAAAATTTTGTTGCAATCATCTCCTTTCATATACTCACTGTCCTTGTTGTTTATTCTTTAAAATATATTTTTTAATACCACTTTAAAGGGGTTTTGGAGGGATTACAGTTAAATATACGTGTTCAATTCATTCTCTTTAATCCAACATCTTTCTATTTGCTTTCTGAGTCCATTGTTCTTCTTACCGTTATCGTTAAGTCTTTGCATGTTTATTTATAATTATAATTTACATTACTCCAAAGGGCAGTCCAGTTTCTATACTGTAATTCTTATCAATCCAGTTCTACCGAAATAAACCCAGCCTTTAAAGTAATTCAGTCAATATAAAGAAACTTTTATAGCTACTTAAAAGGGTTTAGTTACCAAGACGCTCTCTTCAACAAAACGTCCTGCTGATTGGAGGGAGGCATGTCTGTATTTAAGTCATTTCCTCATGCAACAAATTTATGTTTCCCACCTTCCTCCTACCCCAACTTTAAAACAAAAACACAGAAGAATTATTTACAATTGAGAAGAAACATGTGCATCATCAACTGTTCTTGCAAAAAACAGACTAGCTGTCTTCCGGAGCAAATGGCAACATCTGAGTGTCTTACCAGAGTCCAGCGTTGCACTGACCATCCACTTATACTGGAGCCAGAGGCTGGTAAACTCCACGGCAGGTTAGGAAGAGTGCCACTGGGAGGCTTATTTTGGACTTCTCAGCCTCCAACCACAATTCCTACGGACGTAAGACTCCTTTCTGCTCAGCCAAGTAACAAAGTACCTAAGGTTCAGGACCCCTTCCACATATAAGTAATCAACACGTTTCTCCACATCTCTACTGTCCTCTGAAGTTGGTAGCCTGGATTTATACATCGGGGTCTCCTGATTCACTTATATGACACGATCTGTGTGACAATCTACTTTTCCTCCCTTAGATGCCCCATCCTCATACTCCCCCACTCCAACTCTATGTTAGTGCTGGGTACCCAGGCCTCTATCTATCTTAAACTACTGAAACCTTAGACGTGACAGTGACAGATCGAGAGCATCAAAGCTCAATTTGTTAACAGAGACATGCTTGGTTGGCTCATTTTCCAAATAAAATTTGGTTCCACTTTAAAAGTCAAGACTGTCATAAAAATGCCACAGAAACTGAGGATTTAGCTTATATCATAGAGACACTTCAAAATTAGGATTTGGCTGTGTACAGCTTTAAAAGTAAAATAGGCCAAGGCACAACAAAGGGGTTACCCACGATTATCTCCCCCCCACAATAAGTAGTTTTAACTCACACTACATCCCATATTCAGTCAAGTCCAAAAAGGAAGTGGTCCACGTCTCACCATATTAAGTGCAGCATTTTCAATGTGTCCTTCCTTTTGTCATCGCTTCAGTGAGAGCCTTCAATTACATTTTACACTCTCTCAGTCCAAGCTTTGTGGGAAGTTTGGTTGCAACAAACTATACCATTGCCTCTGTCCCGTCAAAATGCACCTCACAAACCAGGGCTTCCAGGAAAACTCCCTGATACACTTTCTGAAACTTTTGATAAATGATTCTACACCAATGTGGCAATGGACGCTGAAGGGCTTACTATTCCCCTTTCTAGAGGATGAACATTGCATCTTTTGCTGGGGCTTGCTAGAGATTTGATGCCTCAAATGGCGGCAGGCTGGGAGGAAGAGATTCTTATCAGGCAAGGCTCTTCGTGACCCCTCATGTCTCATGGGCATCTTCTCAACCCAAACACTTCCAGCTGGTCCTTTGTCTCTCCCATTCAATAGAGAAACATGGGGATGAATCTTGTCCCTAATGGAGGCAGAGTTAGAGAAACTAAGGTGATTTCTTCGGCGTTTTATGAAGATCTGCTTCCAAGATGGCGCACTCACACCCCTGCTCTGGTGCTGGCTGTTGGCGGGAGGCCTCAGTTCTTTGCTATTTGTACCTCTCACATGGCTGCTTGAGTAACTTCAATGATGTGGCAATTGGCTTCCCCCAGATAGAGTGATACAAGAAGCAATTCAGAAGCTGAAATGTTGTGTATACTCTTGCTTAGAAGCCACACTCCATGTCCTATTTGTTACACTGGTCAGCTCTATCCAGTGTGGAGGATGAGGAAATCACACAAGAGCATGAATACCAGGTGGTGTTGACCACTGGGGGCCATCTTAGAGGCTGCCTACCACAAACATACATATCAAAAATTATACAATATTACGCATGCTGTTGCTAACCAGTTTTTTTTACTTACTAGTTAGTTCATCATCATTGTTACACATCCGTATCATTTTACATCATCATTTTTAGTGGCTACATAATATTCTATCATGTGGATATAATGAAATTTATTTAATTTCACAATTTTGAACATTTAGTCATCTCTAATCTTTTGTTTATCATATAACCAGTTCCGTGATGAGCATCCCCATACACTTATTCACATCCTATCTTCAAAATAAATTTAAAAGAAGGAAACACTGATATCCAAGACAATTTATTCTACTTGTAAATCAGCCATAAAAATGATTGCAAGTAGTCCCAGGCACATGGCCTTTGTAATTACCAATTTACAAAAGCTCAGAGTGGGTGTTTTTTTTTTTAGAGGTCTCAAATTAATTTTGGAATGTTAACCAGAGCTTAAGACAGACTAACCTAAACATGCAAAGGCCCTTGTTTTCTGTTTTGGGATGACAATTAATAAGCAACTTTTTGTTAAGTATTTATTTGGAGATGTTGCTACATCTAATTTGAAACTTTTTTTATTGTTACAAATGTACATCTAAGAGGCAGATTTTTCCAATGGTTTCGCCATTTGCTATGACATTCTAATGCCATGTATACTGATTGAGAAGATCTAGATATAGAAATTGATGTTCAAAGAAGCCCTCCTCAGGGCTCTTGTCAGCGTCTTGTCTCAATGAGGAGATGGTAAAGCAGTAAGAACTTTTGATTTAGATAAACTTTGAATTTATTATAGACCTGATGAACTTATTTCCTGTCACTTCAGAAAAAGTATACACAAGATCCCAAAACTTCAATCATCAAATACATTCTCAAAGAGACTTTTGTCACATGAGCTCAGAAGGAAAAAACTCAAGCCTCTATCACTTGGCTGCCATATTTACTCACGTACTTAACACTTGCCAGGTGGATTTGAGTCAATTTAAGAAACTGTAAATAAATATTGATACATCATAACAGAAGCTATTACTCAAATTCTAAGTAAACCACTGATTCTAATTTACTCACAATTTTGCAGTGGCATCATTCCATGGAGAAAATTAGATTTTTACATATCAGAGCAAGTCACAAAGCCAAAATGTCAACTTCGTACATCAGGCAATTACTTGTAGTGTTTATTTTGGGGGGAATTTTCTACATATATTTACTTAGAAAGCTGCACGGGTCCTCCAAAATAAATAGGGGCTATAATTCTTGCCAAAAAATCCACAGTTCCTAAGAGCTACTCATCAATTTCTAGCAGCGTTAATGAGGAAAGGCGCTGAGACAGTCATTCGTACTGTCTTTATGATAAGAGTAACCTACAGGGCAAATCGAGATTAAGCACAAGGACGAGTCAAATGGTTTAGAAGGCTCCTCTCTTTTTTTTAATCAATCATTTAAAGTCTGCATTTACTGCCTGGAGTGCTCATGGAGCACTAGAACCTTCGGGGAGGAGTGACAATTGTTACTGAAGACATCACTGAAATACTTTTTAGGGTGAGAATGGCCTGTTTATGGGTACAGAAGGATCTGATGTTCCCACACACTGGGAGGAAGATTCTCTTTGAGCTGATAGCTCTTTGTTGTGGGGACTGTCCTATGCATTGTAGGATGTTTAGCAGCATCCCTGGCACTCTGTTCCCAGGGTGACAACCAAAAATCTCTTCAGATATTGCCAAGTGTTCCCTGAAGGGTGGTGAGATTACCTCTACTTGAGAAACTCTGCCTTGATAGAAGGATAATCCTCTCTTAAAGATGCATTTCACTCTTAATGGCTTCACCAGGGATCATACCTGTCAAATGGCATCAAGGTGGGGGCCACCCCCAAGTTGGAAAACACGTCAAAGACTCACCTGAGGTGTCTGGAACACCTTGATGGCATTTCCCCACATGCATGTTTTTCAATTTGCTGTAACCAAGTTCTATAGATAGTGATTGAGTTTAAATGGCCAGGTGGCAGGATTCTGCTTAGTAAAGGTGGGTTCATTTGAATAGATCCCTCTCAATTAGCCACATACCAGGTGAATGTGAGTCTTTGCTCATTTTTCTTATGATCTGAGGCTTCATTTCAAAAAGGTACATTTCAAAATGATAAATTAAGGGGGCTAAAATAACCTTAAGTAAAAAGAACTTCTCCCTTTCCCAGTGTGCAAGAAATGGCATTGACATAGTTAGAATCTCCCAGGGTGGCCACTGGACATGACCTTGGGCAAGAGAAGTTAAAAGAATGTTAGCAGGACCAAAGATCAGTTTACCTCCTAAACAACAGAAAATAATTAAAAACAGACCAAAAGGCTTATTAAATTTCCCTCCTTGCAATATGGATTTCTTCCTTATCAGCTCAGATTGTTCTATCTCCTTTTCCCGTTTGTAAGCACGGAAAAGATTCCCAGCAAAGAAGAAATAATTGGCATTAAGTTGTTTAAATGTAGCACTAGACCTTTTTAGTTTCTGTTGACCTAGTAGGTGGGCCTAATTTATAACATTTCATAGTCCACTTATTGTATATTTGACCCAATTGAGGTAAAAATTATTTGAAAGGAGGAAAGTGAATTTAACTGGATTTAATTTGGAATCCTCACATCCCCTTGCCTAATGTCACAGCTTGTTCTTGCCTTTTCTTCACTTCTGATGTCCCATGGGCTCCCACTGACAGCCCAGATGCTTGAGAAGCCCCATTGGTGCCACTGTGGCAGAGTATGCGAGATATTGCCTCTCCACAAACCAGTTGGTAGAGCAGCAGAAAGCCCGAACACATCAGGCTCCCCATCATCCCAGGTGTAGACCTTTGCAACTGCCTGTTAACTATGCAAGTTGCCTTTGGGTGGCTCACCTGCCACATCAGGGAAGCACTGATTTCCTTTCACCTAATCTAGAGATTTCATCCAGCCCCTGGCTTATTCCACCCCTCTGCCAGATTCTCATTAGCATAAAGAAGAAGGAAAAATTTACTTCCAGACTTCATCTTATGACCTAGCCAGATGGTGGATAAATAAATAACAGAGCAAAGAGGAAAAACATACTTCCTTTTGCTTAATAAGATACTGATAGTATATACTGGTGTCACAGGAAATACTCAGATGTCAACAGCAGACAAGTATTCATGGTTCGGTAGAAGGAAGGGCTGCAGGGGGTCGTTTTCACTCTTAGCCTCAGGTTTTCATTGCACAGAAGACTGGAAGCAGTCCTGAGGGCTTGGAGAGCCTGGAAGAAGTCAAGGAAACTCAAGGCATTAAACCAAAGCGAAAGAGCTCCATCCTCTTGGGATGACCTTGGTTTGGTATTCTCTAGAGAAGTGACTGCCTAAAGCAAAATTCAAAAGGTGGAAGAGTTTTGCTTGATTGTAATGTCATCTTAACCCTTGCTGGACAGACCTTTCTTCGATAGGTCTGCTGGACACGCTTTTCTGACAGGGTGAGCCACCCTCTCAGAAATTTCTGCTTGAGTTTGGTGCCAGGAAAATATATATCTGCTGATGAATCTGAATGGTTTCTTTGGTCAGAAAAAGAAAACTGTGTGAAAGTACGTGTTTCCGCTTTTGCCTGAGTTGCCAGGAAACATGAAGCCCAAACCAGATGCTGGGGGCGGTGGGCTGGGGGTGGTGTGGGGAATGCTGTGTGTGCTTCCTTTAGATAATCTGTTTTGATACTGTCCTTACTCATAAGAACAGTGAGACCGGTAAAAGCCTAAAATACTTTTGGAAGAATCGAAGGCTAGAAATTCAACCTAAAGAATGACAGGCAACTTTGTATCTCCTCTCAGATTTCATTAAACACAGAAAGGCTCCATAATAGCATGAACTGTTTTCACTGATTCATCCAAGGCAAGCCATCTGAATCCAGCTGGGCACTATTCTGCCACTCTAGTTCAGGTTATTGAAAATACTTATATTTTTATTCCTTTCTTTGTTCTTTTCTCTGCTTCCTTCAATAAATATAGTTAGTATAGCATGCCCACAAAGTGGCAAGGCACTGTGCTGCCCACTAGAGATACAGGAGTGAGCTGGGGCCTTATGTGACGGAGCTTAGAGCCTAGTTGGGTGAGAGACAAGATCAAATAACCTCACAAACCAAACAGCAAAAGTACAATGCTATTACATTCTACAAGTAATAGACCTATCACGCCATCAGAGTACAAAACTGGAGATTTGACATAGGGCAGACAAGCAAGGAAGGCTTCCCTGAGGAGGTGATGACTGAGCTATGTTGAAATGAAGAGTAGAAGTTTGCTAATAATGAAAAAAAATAGCATTTACAGATCATGAAATTTTCTATAGGTTTTGTTGTTCTTAGTCCTCACTCATCATTTAACATACGTTTATTGAGCTTCAGTTCCTGCTGGAGGAGGGGTAGCCTTTGGACCTTCCTTTGAAAGAGAGAGACTGGTAGCACCACAGGTGGGGTACCTGGCGGAGAATCATAGCAATTAGTAAAGATCTGAATTTTTATATTTTTACAAATGTCTTAGTGGTATTAGTACTAACACTATATGTTACGTCACGTAAATATGAGGAAAACATCCTTTGAAACATCCGTCAATTACTTCCCCCTTTTGAGGTACTTTGGAGCAACGTTCATTCATTGATGTTATACTCTCAGGATCAGAGATCCTAGATCAGAGGATGGGTCCTAGAAGAATACTTCCAACCTCCTCATCCCACACATGGGGAAACCGAATCACTGCATCACTTTTTAAACATGCTACAATTCAACTCATCACAAAGTCAGGCCTTTCTCCCAGTTTGTCCAAGTTTGACCTCTTGTTGCGTGTACCACAGATCAAAGTTCAAAGACCCTCAGCAAATATTTAGGGTAAAATTCAACAATATGGTTGGTTGATTAGGCAAGTGGAACTTCTCTTCACCAAACCAGCATCTTAGAGGAGTGTGGCCATGCCTCTTGGTGACATAGAAAGAGGCTCTGTAGCACAGCATCTGGTTCCACGGCTTCTCCTCTGGGACAAATGGTAACCATGGTAGCTAGATCAGGTTCTTTCTTTTTAATTAATTTATTTTTTTCCTTTTTCTCCCCAAAGCCACCCAGTACATAGTTGTATATTTTTAGCTGTGGGGATGCCGCCCCAGCATGGCTTGATGAGCAATGCCATGTTGGCACCCAGGATCCAAACCGGCGAAACCCTGGGCCGGCGAAACCCGGGGCTGATGAAGCAGAGTGTGCGAACTCAACCACTCGGCCCCGGGGCCGACCCCGACCAGGTTCTTTTCTAATATAACAGCAGCACTTCTCTTCCAAGAGAGAAATATAGGCTGGGGTCAAAGAATTCAGAGACAAGGTGGATTTTTCTGACTCCTAATGTGGCCTCACTGATCACACCACCCGTTCGGCAACACTTGATCCCTAGGTTATGGCCTGTTTTCCCCTCAGCTCCTTCTGGAAGGCACCTGCATTCTGATAGCTCACCAATCCGAGTCTGAACTTAAAGTATGCCATATCAGGGACGGATCATTCATATTTGAGGCATACTTCTTATTTCTCTGAATTTTAAAGGTTATCTTCCAGAGGCTGGGCCTCCAAAGAAGTCATATAAAAAGATAATGCACAAAGATAATCTAATCGTTGATGAGTGAGATTATTAATGTCAGTCTCAGAATCAATGCCTAGATTCATTTTTTATGTGGCCATGTATGATCAAAAATTAAAAATAATGTAAGTAGCTTCAGATTCATGGCTAATTTTAGAACAAAATGAACACACAACAGAGTCATTTAAAGAAGAAAAAAAATAGAACCATTAAGGAATCAATTTCTTAATTTAAAGCCCTTAAGAAATAAGGACAAGGGAAGAAGATGAAACTAATTATAGAAGTATCTACAATAATCCAGTGAAATAGTTACCATTCTCATTTTCAGTTGAAGAAACTGAAGCTCAGAGAAATTAATACAGTTCCTAGACTCTGACCTTCTGAAATGCAGGGACTATATCCTATCTATTTGTCCATCATCCAGCTCCCCCGTCTCCCATACAGTAGTTGCTCAATAAATGTTTCATGATTCACAAAGTAAATTAACAGAGTTGGGACCTGGACATGGATCTGACTCAAAACCCCAGGTTTTTGCTGGTCATCATCCCTCTTTCACAGCTACAGTAATGAGAAAACACTGTTGATTAGACTAAATTCAGCTAGACTAAAAATAAATCAAAACACCATTTTCAGATTTTCTTAATTGAATTTTATAAACATTTATTGAACATCACTGTATACTTAGCCACACATCATGGGAGGTGCAAAAACACATGGAAATCATGGTGTTCGAGTTGGAAGACTTTCCATTCTGGCTGACAGAAGAAATCCAGATGATTCATAGACAAGTCAGAGAAGCATATGAAGGAAATATATAAGCACGTGTGAGGCAGCTAAACTATGTAAAGGAATGTTGGATTGAGTGAAAGAGGAAGAAACTTTTGTGGAGTTAGATATGGGACCTCGGTTCAAGAAGGAGGTGGAATCTTGAACCTAGACCTCCTGGGAAGTATAGGGAGGAAAGAGGGGCTTGGAGATGGAAAAAGCTTTGAGTGATGGTGTGGGAGGGGATGAGGAAGCCCCGGTCTGATGAGATCAGTTTCTTTTGGAGGGGTTATAATTCTAAATCAGAAAGGGAAATCACAAGTTTCATTGCCTTGAACCACCACTCCAGACGCTTGAGTTCAATCTGATAAGCCCTTGTACATTCTCAAGGGAGTGTGCAGGTACAATTTAAGAAGATGACTATGGCAGCACCACGCCAACAAAAAATTCAGAATACAGCTTTAAACAACTAAGAGGTAAAGGAATACAAAGTTTGGGGTGGTGGAAAGGAGAGAATTCAACAGTGATGAATTCCTTCAGAGAACTTTAGTTACTGCCACTCATGTAAGTTAGTCTTTTGGGTATTTTTTATTGACTCACAAATATGTCTTGGTAACATGAAGATAGGATCATACCTAGTTATGTCAGAAATATGAGGGAAAACATGTTTCCAGGAGTTCAGTCAATTTCTTCTACGTTTGGGGGTTCTTAAGAGTATTGTTTGTTTAGCTAGTTCACAGTCTCATAATTATAGACTGTTAGTACTGGAAGAGACCTTACAAAATATAGTCCAATCCCTGTATTTAAAAGAGAAGATAACCTTGACCCAGAAAGGCCATGTGTTCCTCTAAGGTCATACAGTTAATTAGCAGCTGTAGGGGAGGAGGACATTTCCTCTTCCCAAATGGGGGTTCGTCTGGCCGGAGAACGAATTCAATTCACATGAGACAGAATAGCAAGAGAAAATTAAATAAAGCTTTATGAGGAACCATGGCCCAGGGCCTTTCTTCCCAAAGGAAGAAAGGGTACCGAAGAAGTGGGGTGCACATAGTGGTTATATAGCCCCCAAACGGGGTGTTTCACATGTGATTGAAATGTCCCTTTTACAATAGTCACGAGGCCGCTCTGTCAGCACAGAACTCGATGGAAACGACAGATAGGTCAGCTGTCCCAATGAACGCCACGGGGTGGCAGGTGTGTTGCCTCGGGCTGGGGGGTAGGGGGTCACAGATAAGCGCTGCAATAGGTTCCCAGCCTAAAGAAAGATGCTTAATCTTTAAGGAGATGCCAACGTTGGGAGGGGGAGGGAAGTCAGTTACAGGAGGTTACCAGACTAGCACAATAAAATGCAGATTTAAGTCCTTGCCTTTGGTATTGATTAAGAGTTTCTAGAGAGAAGGTCATCGCCTTTCTTGTTCCTAGTACAGAGAGGGAGGCACGTTTTACAGATAGAGATTTACCTTACAAATGTAAATGTGTCCTAAGGAAGGGCAAGCTTCATTCCTCAGAGCCTCCTTCCCTGTCCCAGTTTATCAAAAGCAATCAGCCTCAAATAATCCTGATGCCAAAGAGACATATCTTGGGGTGGCCAATTCCAGGTCCCCACACAGCCATTAAGTTTTATTCCCACGGGCCAAGCTAATACTCGCTCCATATTCCTCTATAAACCAAGTTAAATTTAATAAATAACATTTGCCACTAAACAGATATACAAGATGCTACACAATAATTCTGTTGTCATAGACTTTCTTCCTTCCCTGAAGTTTGATTTCAATTTTCCCTTTCTACTTAGGGGTTGAAGATTACATCTTATTCATTTCTGAGGACTCGGCACTTAGCATCGTGCCTGGCACACAGCAGAACTCAGTATGTTTTTGTTGAGCTGAGCTGAATTTGAATCATTGATGTTCATTCCTTGTTCTCTGGGACTTTTGTGACATATTTTATTTTCTAAAATAAAAGAATCATCAGATCTTTAAACTGAAAGGGATCAGAGAGATTAACCTTTGTTCTACAAGTAAAGACACTAAAGCCCAAGGAAAGGAAATGACAAATCCCAAAGACAGCACTTAAGCTGGGTCCCCAATTTTCTCCAGATTACATGGCTTACTCTTTAGTGAAAAATACTATAGTTTTCAACATTTCTATGTGGGACAGATTCCGGAGTATCAACTCTTTAAGGGGGACAAAAGTCTTTGGAGTATTTTTGTGCTCCCATACAAAACGCATGGCTAGCAAGGAGGATGTAAAAGTCTTTGGTGACCAAATGATTAAGTGACAAATAATTTGTGGGAAGAACTTCCCACTGAGCATGGGTTTGGGCTCATTTCGGAAACATCCCATTAGTAGGAAAAACTGACCCCACGAGAGAAAACGAAAGCAAAGCTGGACAAAGGTGAGACAATTGGACCACAGACATAGATATGGGTGCATCCTTGTACAAATGAATTGCTCTACTCTGTGCCTCAGCCAACAGTATCACCCCTATCGCTGACTCCCTGCCACTCCCTGCTAACTCACAGCCTACAAGGACCAAGTACCAGCACGGGACTGGGAAACAACACTCCCCTGTATCAGGCCGAATATGGTCAGAGCATCCTCTCCTAACACAAAAGGCTAGCCATTAATCCTTCCAGAGTAGAAGGTCAAACAGGGGCTGCCCTGAAACGCTCTGCTGGTTTTATTCAAGTTCTTGATGGCTGTGGACCTAAAACTCTCTTCATACTGATAATGTCTAGTGGAGGAGCCATGGGCTCAGGTGGTTCTAGAAGCCACGGGGTCAACAGCAGAGCACTCACAGGAAGCTTGGCCCTTAACTGGGAGACTGTATTTGTTTGCTTGGGCTGCCATAATAAAATATCACAGACCAGGAAGCATAAACAGCAGAAATTTATTTTCTCTCACTTCTGGAAGCTGGACGTCCAAGATCAAGGTGTGCGCAGGTTTGGTTTCTCCTGACGCCTCTCTCCTTGCCTTGCAGAGGGTCACCTCACTAAGACCTTGCACAGCCTTTTCTCTGGATGCGTGCCTCCCTGGGGTGTCTCTCTCTTCTTATAAGGACACCAGTCCTAATGGTGGGGCCCTAATCTAATTACCTCATATAACCTTAATTACCTCTTTAGAGGTCTCATCTTTAACCAGGGGTTGGAGAGTCAACATTTGAACTTGGGGGTGCATAATCCAGCCCATAACAAAGGGAAACCAGCCTCTCTTCTTTCCCATCATCCATGTGCCTCCTCTCATTCCTACTTACTCTCCTCGGTGTTTTCTCAAAGAGGCATTCGTGACTGATTTAGAAAGCAATGAGGAAAATCACCTGCCAATTGAGATCCTAAGGAAAATTCTAAAAATTGCAATTAAAAGGGGAAAAAAGAAAAAGAAAATCCCATTGCCAACAGGAGGAAGAGTGTTTGTGAGACGCTCTGCAAGGTGGGAGGCCAAAACAAACAAACAAACACTGAGGAGAAGCAGCAAGCTCAGAAGTTCTCTCAACAGAAGAGAGCAACTTCGCAGGCAGGCTGTTGAGAGCGCGCCTTGTCTGCCTGATTTACACAGGTACAGAGAGAATGGTCTGGAGGCTGCGGGCCTGCTCAGCCAAACGCCCATGTGTGCATGAAATTAGAATGTCAACATTTGATTCATGCTGCCAAGCTGTGACTGTGAAACAAATTATGTCAGTGGGTGGCAATTGCAATATTAGTCTAAGCAGATAACATTTAACTATAAAGAGGGGCCCCCAGTCTTCCAGCCTTCTCCCTATTATTATTTTAATATCAACATCGTTAGATCTAGATAGGATAAAATTTTGAGAAAAAGGAAGATGTTTTATATGGAGGCATGGGTCCTGTAGGAAAGAACTCATTGCCATGCAAGTGACGTTTGCTCCTAGCCCTCTTGTTGAAATTTAGGAGTCAGGTAATGCAATGATTTTTACAAACCACCACCACCCACTCAACTGAGTTCAAAGTGGCTGTGCCATTTGTGGGGTACTCTAAACCACAATTAAATAATCCGCCTCTTATAAAGGAAGCCTTTGATTGCGGGGCAGAAGCTAGGAGCTTTGTCCTTAAATGCATTTCAATGTAAAGGAAGTGGCAAGCCCCTTGAAAGGGACAGTGAGCAAATTCTTCCAACTTACTTCCTGGGTTCTCCACAAAGTCATTTCACTCAAGTGAGGTCTGTGCAGATGTTCGAGTTGAAACCTGTTATTTTCTACTCAATTGATTCAAGCTTGTGCATATTTAAAATCAATTTTAAATGAATATGTGTTGGAAGTCTGCTGAGGAATTTCATGCAAAAAGTAGGGGTTTTGTTGATGTGTATTTTTAAAGACTTTCTCAGGGAAGGTACAGGCGCCTACAACTTAAACTTGGCCCATGAGATAATAATTTTCCCATGAAATGAGGCACGCATCTATCTCATTCGAGGTCCACTTCTTTCACCAGCAATACAGCAAAACATCAATTTGAAATTTTATTCCATTACAAACACCCATGTAGTTAAAGTTAATGCTGTGAAAAATCCAACTGGTAGCAGTGAAATGTTTATAGAAGTAAGATTGCTCAGTAGCTGAACCAGGCCAAGGTGACTAGACCTGCAGAGAGGATACGAGACATTTCCGGGACAAAGGGGTGCAGGAGGAGATGGGTGTCACTTAAAAACTTGTACATTAGTTTAAAATATTTTTACTTCTAATAATGAAGGTATTCCCGCACCTCCTCCTGGCTAATGAGAATATCCATGGCGGTTTCCATCTTTTCCCCTTTCATTCTCATCTCCCTACTCATATGGATCTATGTCCAAAAGTCCGGGATTGCATTTTTCTTTCTATCAAGGCATGGAGTCAAGGCCTGAGGCTTTTATCAAAGGGGAAACATTAATAGAATTTGATTCTTAATTTTAAGTAGGTTTCCTATTTGATGAGGAGGACTGTGGAAAGAAAAAACTTTAACATTTACCAAAGAACGTTTTGGCACTATTATACCAGATAGAAAGTCATGCCGAGGCAATATAATCAGTAGGTCGATTTTGAAGTCGCTTGCCTTGTTGGCATATTTCTCAAGACATATTGATCTATCTTTCTCCGTTTTCAGCTTGATGTAGTATGGTGGAAACTCACAAAGGAGCAAAACAGATTTCTCAAAACTAGAAGCTGGAGAGCAGGTAGCCACACTTTGTCTCCACTACATGATTTGACGCAGGTGGGCACCAAACCCACAAATCTGGTCTTTGCCTACATGTACAATCCCTCAGCTGACATGCCCTCATTGTCTGAGACGTTTGTGAGAACGCTGTCTCGGTGGAAGGTCTCTGAAATACATCATTGTAAAAGGGAGAGGTCTGAGCTAAAATGCCTGTTTGACCCACTGGTCTAGTCTATTGCTTCAGCCATGGCTATTGATGCAAAAATGTGTTCTCCTCTTGCCTCTCAAGCAAGAATTTCCACTTTGAAATTTTATTCATTCTGAAAACACCCCTTGGTTAGGCCATATTTCCTTCTCATTCAGATGATGTCAGAGCCCGCCATCCATTTTAAAGCCTTAACATCTTCGCGGCCATATAACATATCCTGCCGTTTATTTCAGAACCATTCACAGACCAAAGGGAATATTTTCTCTTTATGGGGCAATTGCAGGCTTGTAACTTCTCCATCCTCTGAGAACCACAAGAGAAAGTTGGCGTTATCGTCTGCAGTTAGCTGTCAAATGCATTTAATGCTTTATCAGGAGAAGTAGGAAGAAAACCATTCTCATCAGTCCGTGTCAGGAGAGTAGATTTGGGTTCTCCACCATGTAGGGAATTAACTGTATTCCTTCAGCCAGAGATGCAAAAATCAGGAGATCAGAGAATGGAATAAACAATATTTTGATGTAAACACATTATCAACTTGAGAGGAATGACCGTGCGGTCACCCGGGGGGGTTATTCAGTTAACACTTCCACCCTTTAAAGACAATAGTGTGCAATCAATGCATATAGGGCCTTTCAGGCCTGTTGCTAAGTGATATGCAGTGTCAACAGAAAAATGCCGGATGTACAGAGGACAGCTCCAGGCCCAAGAGAGATCAACACCCTCTGATGATATTTTAAACTTAATTCAGTTCCCGATGAAGATTGTGACAGGTTCCGTGGCCAGAGCAGAAAAGATGTTTGCACTTCAAAATCCGACTTCGTAAAGTTGCTCTGCTGTGTGCAAAGAGTGTTTAATTTGCTAACAAGTGAATCATGGCCCAAAGAGCAGTTGGTTCAAATAGGAAAAGGCACCCAGCAGGGGCGTCCTGAATATTCATTTCTGGCAAGGCACAGCAGTCATCTTACAATCTCAGTGTCGGTATCAGAGCCGATCATTTGTCTCAGATTGTCTATGCATTCTCTCATTTTTTCATCTCTCAAATCTATTTTAGGAACAGCCCCCAAGCCATTTGCAACAGCTTCCTCAGAAATTCTAAAGAAAGGAAAGAAACTTGAATGGGATCACACCGCCCCATGCAACCATGAAAACCTGTTTTGTGGGGCGTTCTTGAAACCAGCCCAGAAGCTCTTAAGAGTTTTTGTATTTATTTACCCATTTCTTTCTCTCCCCTCTCCCTCCCTCAATGGATTTTTATATTCAAATGCAAAAGATTTCTATGTGCACTAAAGATCCATTTATGTATTGGTTTAGAAGATCATGCCATGATGTTGAGAACATGCAACTTTTCCACAAACAGATGTTTACAAATTCAGTCTTTGTACCAGGAAAAGCACACTCACCACAAAGGGCCTATTTTCCATATTTGAAGGCAAAACCCTTTTGAAAAAACCTCATGTCCCTAAAGTCAAGGAAGTGTTAACCTCAGATATATTACTCCTCAAAGCCACCAAACCTCTAAAATGTTTTCCCAGCAAGATACCAGTTGATCCTGCATGCCTGGGGTTGCTGCTGACGGTAAACACTTGGTCTCACAGGCCCTGAGAGCTGTGTAGACAAGAGGGTGGTGAGGGACACGATCAATTTATTCCATTCAGGATGCTCTATTCGGCTAGTCGAACACCAGCTTTTTAAGAGCCCAAGTCACATTATTTTCAGTGGGCAGGTTTGTCCTCTTTTGTCCTCAAGAGTTTGGTCTGTTTATTAAACCAATAAGAGGCCCAGAGCATTTTGTCTAGAGGGCTAAAAACTCCTAAAGCAGGAATATATGAACACAGACGGAGAAGAGGGTGGAGGGAGGGGGGCTTCTTGACATTTTTCTTCCTGTCTTACCCCAAGAAGCTCATTTTATAGGGTTGTTCCTGTCATGTTTAAGCTACAGGTAGTAAGGGCGAGATTGAAGGCAGATAAAACCACACAATAGCATTCCCAGGCTTTGTTTCCTCGCTTCACTGCAGGGGGCGAGGGCGGTGGGGGGGGGGGGGGGTTCTCTCACAGAGGCATTAAAGCAGCACACAGAAACAAGCAAACCAGTTATCGCGATGATTGCCTTGAGCCCCCTCCCACCGCTCTTCTGCTATAGGTGTCTCTCCCAACCAGGATTCCGAAATCAAACTCTCGCAAACTTTTCCATCATTTTAAAAGATGGAAAGATAGGCTCTTGAGCCCTGGGTTAGCAATGTGAATGGGTGTATTACAAGAGGGCTAAGTAGATGCAATAGATATTTTTGAATTAATGATCAGGCCTAACTCTTGATTGAGTCTTTCTCATTGTTGGAGCAAGAACAAGTGAATGCTGAGTGCTAGGCAACAGGAATTTCACTTATAAGAACTAGCTGTGGGAACACACATAAGTATTTATTTAGTGAAAGGCACAAAATGTTTGGGAATTGATTAATTGAAGTTGTTAACTGAAAACTATCACTATTTCTCTACAAATACAAAAAAGTATGAATGGGCCATAAAGCTTTCCTTAAATTCCTGATAAAATTAGTTGGAGCCTAATGCTTGAATTTATTCCAATACATGAATTGCTTTTCATATCTCTTCTGAATTTACCTAAACCTTCACACAGGACCCATGACAACGCTTCACTTGCGTCTGTCTCCAGTACAACTGCTGAGCACTCCAGGCTAGTTTGGCAGGAATCTTAGAGTTTGGATGGTGCTCTAACTTGGGGCATATCCCGTTCTTCCACATTTCTTTGTAGGTAAAAATATTTTCCATACCGTCGTTTGTGACAAATATCCTAGTTACTGTGGTCTGTTCATGCTGTATAAAGAGGCGGCTGCTCTCCCATCTTGGAGGGAAGATGTGTTTTCTACTTTGCCCCAGGAGTGGGGAGGTGTTTGTGCTAAGCAATTCACACTCTTCTTGTCCCTCTTGTGGCCAACAGGCTACACTAATAAACAGGCTATGAAAGCAAAGACATCTGCAGCTACGGCAACAGAACAAAAGTAACTAGGCCACACTAACAGGAGCCGATGATTTCAAAAGCTTTGCCAGCCTGACTGCCAACCCAAAGACACATTTGCTTAAGTCAAGCAATTTCAGCAGGTAAAACACCAGAGCATGCCATGAAACAACACAGCCCCAAAGAAAAGAGCTGTGAAATCATCAACAAGCCAAAAAGAGGACTGTTAGGTGTTTTCTATGTAAATGGCGAGCCATGAGCACATATTAACTTATTAAACTATGAAACTAAGCCAGATTGTCCATTTCCAAAATTTCCTATTAGTATACTTAATCTACATTTGCTCTTCGTCGATCTGCTTTCTCTTAGACAAGATCACTGTTGATCTCTGGTTCTCAGCCCTGGCTGGACATTAGAATCACCTGTGGAACTTTTAAAACTCTTCGGATGCCCAGGCCCCACCCCTAGTGCAGGGATGTAGCCCAAGCACTGATCGTTGCTAACACTCCCCAGATGAGGCCAATGGTTGCAAACATCCCCCCTAGTGAGCGAGGGTTGAGAGTCACAGTCATTGCTAATTAAGTGGAAGTAGGAGCAGACAGAATAAGCAGAATTTATGGGAGGAAAACCTAAAGTTGAGGAAACACTATTCATTCATTTTTGTTTTCCTGTGAATGGAGAAACAAAGGACATATTCACTCTCAGCAGCAGAACATCTTTGTTTAGCTCTAGGATTGACATATTCCATAGGTACCTAGTTGAGCCCCACTGACTTAAGTGATTGGAAAGAGACCCCCAGAAACTGGAGGGCAGCTACAGGTCATGTTGAGAAGAAATGCCCACGATGGGCGTCGAAACATTGGGGGAAAGTGGAGGAAGATGAGAGGGCGTGGGGCATCAGGAAAGGCTTCCTGGAAGAGGTGGTTCTTGAAATGGGCCTGGAGTAGAAGGATTCCTAGGGAAGAACTGTGGGTGAGCTGACGGGAGCTGGTGAGGTACGAGCAGGGAATCCCTTTTCCAAAGTTCATGGCTGTTTTCATGAAAAAGAAGACACGTTTTTTTCTTTTTGCCATTCTTCTCTTCTGCTTCTAGACTAGGAAAAGTAACAAAAGCTAACGTTTACTATTTATTGTGCGCCAGAGGTTATTCCAAGAGATTTTCACTTAAATCCTTTGCACTTAAATCACTTAATTGTCAAAATATCTCTATGAAGTAGGTATTGCAACTATCCCCATTCTAAAGAAGAGAAAACCAAAGCATAGAGAGCTGAAATAACTCACTCAAGATCACACAGCAACTATATGGCCATTGTCTTAATCTCTCTGCTCTTCTGTCTCCTTCAGATACTGTCGTTGGCTGAAGCCACCTCTTCCACCAGCAGCCCAGAGCTCACTGGAGATAGATGCTGCTGTCTGGGAGCCGGACCATCTACCACCTCAAAGCAGCAGCTGTCTGGAGTTGGAAGAGGATTGCAGACGCACCCAACTATGGTCCAGATGACGTGCTGGAAGGGCGCGGTCCACCAGAGCGCCGCTGAGCAGAGGAATAGCTAAGCTTGCAGCCTCTGCCCTTAGAGCTGCAGCCAGAGAAAGAGCACCCCTGCCCTGTCCTTTCTCTGACCACCCCACATCAGCCTGCATAAGATCATACAGAGGCCCCTCTCACTTTTTTTTTAATTACAAGGTGTAGATTTTCTTCTTTTTTGAAACTCTTTCTCTAAAGCAGCAAGTTATTACAAGTTTTGAATAGTGAGCGGACTTGCCTAAGAAATCCAGGCAAAGAGCATTTAATAAATGGTTTTGCGAATGCCCTAGAGAATTGGTATGGCACAGGGCAACAAAAATTTTTTTCTGGGGGGCCGCCCAGTGGCCAAGTGGTTAAGTTCACACGCTCTGCTTCAGCGGCTCAGGGTTTCACCAGTTCGGATCCTGGTGCAGACATGGCACCACTCATCAGGCCATGCTGAGGCAGCGCCCCACATAGCACAACCAGAAGGACCCACAACTAGAATGCACAACTATGTACTGGGTGCGCTCTGGGGAGAAGAAGAAGAAAAATAAACAAATAAATAAAAAGAAGAAGATTGGCAACAGATGTTAGCTCAGGTGCCAATCTTTTGAAAAAGATCAGTTAATTCAACTTAATAGATATTGCTGAGCACCGACCATGCATCGGGTTTCTAACAAGAAAGGAGATAAGACAGCTGCAGAAGTTACTATAACAAAAGGCAAAGTGAGAACCATCACAAGGAAAGTCTCAAAATGCTGTGGCTCTTTGGAGGCAGATGAGAGGGAAGTGGGCTTCCTGGAGGAGGTGGTGCTTACAATGGGCCTTGAATCTGAAGGATTTCAATAGAGGGAGGCTGTGGGAGGGGTGAAGGGTAGTTAATGCCACAGAAAGGAGAGCTCCAAAGTGGCTCCTGCTTGCCTGTCTTGGAGCAGAGAGTCGGGGGGCTGCGCATGAAGCCCAGGAAGAACAAAGCTTGTGTTTGCTGCCAACTTCCAAAATTGCACGGGCGGGAGAGTCGGGGGCAGGGAGCGCTAAGGTCGTTCGTACAAAGTAGCCAATTTACAGTTATGGTTACACTTGAGTCAATTAAAGTGTTTTATTAGCAGGAATTTGAATCTCTTACCTTCATTAACATTTAACAGTAAATGGAAGAAAAAAGGTAAATAAAATATTATCTGGCTTTTTAAAGGTCATTTCAGACTGAGCATTATAAACTGTGAGCTGGGGAAGGGTGGGGATGGCCCTTTGTGTGGATTTAGTACGTGGCGCCTGCCATATGTGTAGATCATGAGAGATACCTGACGCCGGCCGGGCGGCCGAACGCCTCCCGGCAGGTGAGGCACTCGAGGTGCATTCATCATCGGCAGCACGTTTGAGGCAGAAGGAGAGAAGAAGCAGATCTGAGGTGTGAGAACGCATTTTTTGCTTTAGATCTCAGATTGTAAATCATTTGGGGTATGCAGTCCTTGGTAATTACTCCCATGATCAACACCTGCTTTTTAACAACCCCAGGCTAGCAGCCCAAATTGATTCACCCACATACCTAATCATTGCCCCAAAGGAAAGAAGCGCAAAGGGAGCCCTGTGCCCAGGTCTCAGAGGGTCCACCTGGGGGCCTCAGGGAGCCCTGGTCACAGGAGACAGGCCACACTCATGCCCCAAGCACGCTGTGGACATTTGACATCAAAGCCTGCTGTTATTGGAAGCCAGAAGCAGAAACAGGATAATTTGGCAAGGCTATAAATGTTCAACCTGAAAAGAAACTCCTCTTATTTTTTAATTTTCCAAAGTGTCAAGCCAGAAGTGATTAGAAAGCCATCCAAAAGCTGCCCGGTGAATATTTCATCCCAACTTGTCACCTTGGAGATGATAAGACCTCACTCGTGACGCTCAAGTGTCATCTGACCCTGGAAAGGCAGCAGGGAAAGCTCTTCCTTGAAATTCTTTATCAGAATGGGTGGACTAGCAGGAGAAGACCTACCCCTCCCACGATGGAGTTTCTGAAGACTTCAAGGGTTGGTGATGGCTGTCCTTGCCCTGGGTGAAGGAGTGGGCAGGGAGAAAGGCTACCTCCACACCTGCAGACACAAACCCTAGAGAACAGGAAGTTCGCTTTTTGAAGTAGTAATAGAGAGCAGAGTCTTACTCAAATGAGGAAGCGCTCTTGGGTTCAATCCTCTTCCTGGGCCGCCTACATCACTAGGGCCTTTGACTCGATGGCTGCTGAAAATAGGGGGAAATGAAATCACAGCCAAATATTCCCTAATTTTAAATAAATATTGCTAATCACAGTGACCGTGGTCAGAGCACAATGCAGCTGTATAAATACAAAGAACAAAATTAAGAGGAAAAAAGAGGATAATTACATACGTAAATATAAATCAAAAATCTGATTTTAATATACTAAAAGCATCTGGTCTAGTTCTCTAAATGTCAAAGGCGGCTGCTCGCTGTCCCTCCAGCATGACTCCAATTAGCAGCTGAGGAGGCGGCCTTCCGTGTATCCAGATCTGAAGGTAAATATCATGGACTTCAGCGCAAAAAAATGATGAGGACATTTTCCTGTTCCATTTAACAACTTTATTTTGCATCTGAATCTAGCAAAGAAGTGTGGTAGGGTTTCTGGGAGGTGGTAAGGCAAAGCTCTGAATAGCCTCCCTCATGGGCTCTCCCAACCTCGTTCCATTCCCTTTTCTTGTTGCAGAGTATACACAAGCAACTTCTCACCCATGCTAAGAAGTCTGGGGATTTCGTCCAGCCTAAAAGACCTTTAGCACCAAAGTGTACAAAGCCACAGTAAGAGGCAGGGGGTAAGACTGTGAACCATTTTCAGTGTCATCTAGAGAAGCCAACAATCTCTATGATGCTGTAGATGTATGTACTGTCTATTATCCAAAAAGGTTATATTGGGCTCCTGATAATCACCGAAACAATCATCCTTTGCAAAACTGACTGAACGCACTTGTAAAAGCCAGGCACTGTGTTTTTACCTTAGTGAATGTCATCACAGTTCAGTCCTACAAGAACGGTGTGCAGTAGGTGATTTTCTCTCAAATGCAGAGAGTGAAGTTGGGCTCACGAAGTGAATGCAGTCGCCCTGGTTGCTGTTCTGTCAGCCTATGTCTTCTTTTGGTCAACCTGCCCTCTCTCATGCAGGTAATTTGGAAGTAAATAAATGAAATGACCACTTATTCCCACCAAAACGACAATGCTTTCTTACCCATGCTGGTGAGTACCACAGATTCACTGAGAGTCGGCACCAGAAGGGACCTCGGAGATCTGGGCACTTCCCCCAAGGGGCATGTGGGATGGGGAGAGAGCCTGGTGTAACAATGACTGGGGTGCTGTTTTTCTACAGTCCCGGGGCCTGTCACATGCAGTGAGGAACTGCACTGCCCCTCTGAGCAATGCTGGCACGCGCGCACACACCTGCTTCTGACTGGTGAGGAAACCAAGGATCATAGTTGGGTCTTGGATTCAAGTTCCCAACTGCTAGTTCAGAGATAGTCACTGTGTCCCCACTTGAGCAATAGAGAAGCAATATGAAACAATATATAAAGATATCTTCATGTTGCTTCTGCTTTCCTGCACAACCCACCTCTGTTAGCTAGCTCTGAACAGGCCCATGGCTGCTCCTGGCACCTCTGCCTTCCTCCTGAGGCAAAGATAAGGGACACCTTGCAGCAATTCGTACTTATCTTTCACTGTCCTCCCAGGTAAGGGGCTCTTCTGTAGTACCTGAGTTCAGCAGGGAACTTCAAATTACTCCAAAGAAAGATGCTCTGATTCAACCAACACCTACTGGACTCTTTGTGCACGCCAGGCATTGACCTTGGCGCTTGTCAATACATTATTTCGTTAACTGTAACTCCATATTAACATGCAGATACTAAGTCCATTTCACAGACTAAAAAACTGAGGTTTTGATTGGTTTATACATTTGCTCAAGGGCCTAGTAACTGACTTAGTGTCAGACCCAGGTGGCTCATCTCCCAGCCTCGTCTACCATCACTCAGTTCCCTCCACCTCCCAGTTCCATCACATCTTGGCATCAGGCTCCTCTGCCTCAATGAGTGAATAATCACAGGAAGTACCTTTTAAAGCTTAAAATTCTATCAGGTGGGTGAGTTCTCAGGAGAGATGAGTAAAAACTCATTGAGACAGAATTTTTAAGAACTCCGGTCACATTTCCTGGTGAAAATGGCAGACGCATGTGTATACACACGTGATTCTCTTGCCACAGAACAAAAACACATCCAAGGTGAACTGAGGGCTCCTGAGCGAGTCGGTGCAGAGGAGGAATCAATGATGAAAGCTCCTGGCCACTTATAAGATCACAGTCTCTCTCTCTCTCACACACACACGGGAGAAACACATGGAAATGGTTACCTGTGAAGGCATGCAAGGGAATCAGAGAGGGGGATGAAGGAACAGACAAAACAAGAGAAGTGTGATTAACTTAATGATCCACTCCCGAGGTTAAAATTTGAAAAAGCTTATGGCAGTGTAAAAATAAACTCTAGGAAAAAGAGTCCCAATAAAAATGATAAAATTCCCAAACTCGATGAGATGTGACTGTAGGGATGGGAACTGGCAAGAGGAGGGAGAGAAGATGAACTCGCCACTCGCTATAAAGGGAGTCCTCCTTAGGAGTTTCCTAATTATGTGCTCTTGCTGTTCATTAATTGCAAGGAAACCAGCCCGGCTCCAGCCCCCTCGCCTGCTGGGAGGGCACGACAGAATTAGGGACTCACGTCAAGGATGGGCACTGGTGGATGGCAGCCATCAGAGGGCAGGATACTGGGTCTGAGGCTCCAGGTCAGAGATGGCCGCCCCGTTCAGGCTGCATGTAATTAAAAGGTTTGCATGGAGTAGAAACTGACCCTCGCCATCTTAGGCGTGTCAGAGGCTGCTCATTTGAAGCAAAATTCTTAATCGTTTTTCTTTTCCTCTTTTGGTTTTAAAACAATGCATAGAAATCACATAGTTTGGCAAAATAAAAAATAAATATCCTATCATCTGGCTAGTGTTTAAGGTGCAAAGGTTTTCTGTGACTGTGTAGTGAGCACATGAGCACACACGCGCACAGGCATACACACACACATGCACACACAAAGGCGAGCAAATACTCTGGTGAATAAAAATGTGAATTTGAGGGCAAATGAGGCATGAAATGTATTGGCCAATAAACAATACAAAAGAAGGTCATACTAAATTTTTTTTATCTAACCAGACTGGGAAGCGTTTGAGCCAGAACACCCACCACGAGAAGACTTTCAAGGAAGTTGCTTCTGCCCGCTACAAGGATTGGTGTTCATTTATTCGTTATAACTCAGACACAGGACTGTGTTTTTGAAGATGAGACTCTGTGAAAGTTTAACATATCTAAAAACACATCAGGGACCTATCATAAGAAAACAAAATATGCCTACGTTACTCCTGTAATCACAGCTCTTTTTTGAAAATGTCTCATCCAGGAAGCCCTTACAGTCATAAAGTACTTTTCAGTCCACAAACCTCCTTCAGAATCATCCTGTAAAGTGGAAAGGGCAGAGGGTGTTTGCTCCATTTCCAGATGAGGACATGAGCTCAGAAAGTTTCAGTGGTTGTCTAGAGCTCTTGTGGTCAGGGAGTGGTCCAGTCCAACTAGGACCTGACACATGTGACTCCTAACCCTGTCCAGCCAGTCCTGTGCACTCTTTGGCCCCTGTCACTTCTGTCTTTAAAGGCAAAGCTGATTTCAGGAGGCTGCATTGTTCCAACATATCCCACATCAACCATCCTTTCCTCAAGGGAGGCAGCATGGTGTGGCAGCTGAGAGCCAGACAGGCCTAGGAGCAAGTTCCGACTAGATGAGATATCTGCTGTGGGGCCTTGGAGAGTTGCTAGCCTCTGTGAACCTCAGTTTTCTCTCCTGTAGTGTTGTAGTAATCCCATCTTCCGAAGCCCTGAGCATAACAAAGGCTTTGGCCCACAGTGAGCATTATGATTTTTCCTCCACGGTATGCAAAGGGAAGGTGAAGCAGCATAAGCTTGCAGGGCCTGACCGTAAGAGGTTGTGCACAGTGCAGCCTGAAGCCTTTCAGCAGAGTCTCAAACAGAAGGACCTAGGAATGCAGACTTCTCTTGCATGGAATAGATCAAAACCAAAACAACAGTGAGAATGAACGTCTCATAGAATCTTCCACCCCACCCCCAAACCACCACATACACACCCAGAAGCATTGTGGGTCGAAAGAAAATGGATTCTTTCAAGATTCCCAGACCAGACTGTACAAAGAGAAAAGGTTTCTGATCCCGCCGGTTCTGAGAAATACCTGCGCCTTGCAAGGCTGAGGTCACCTGAAACTCCTCGGGGGGCTCTCTGTCTGCACTAATTAGAGAAAGCAATATTGTTTGAAAGCATTTCCTTTATCTGTCTTCCCACCTCGATTTGCTCCGGGATCTGGTTGTTCGCAGGCCCAGGCCCAGTTCACGTTCACACAGCCTGCCAGCCCTTCAAAGGCGGGGAATAAACACAAGCTCATCAAACAGGTGGTGATGAGAGATGTGCCCAGACTGTCTTGGCCGTTCCGCTCTGCACCTTCACTTTCATTATCTTCATCATTTGTCAAGTGAAGGCAGGCTGGTGAGCGGGGGCTTTCACACCTTCAAAAGGAAATATTGACTAAACAGCAATGCTGCTGCTTCTATGACCTCCTCTTTACCTGCCAGATACCCACAGGGACTCACATTGTCAAAAGAGGAGTCTTCATTAGACTCTTCTCGCTGACATCCAGTGGCCCAAGGGAGAGCAAGAGAGATGAAGGGCCAGTCGGAGGAGGGGTGACGAGCCACACCAAGAAACTGGAAAATGCAAAATTAGCTTTCAAGGATAAGAACATACAGACAGCACCAATTCACTCAGAACCTGAGAAAAATACACTCTTTGTGATGACGAAGGAGTTCAAAATTCCCCAAGAATTTGCCAACTGACCCTTTGGTTAATAACCTCACCTTTTTGGGGAGCTCAGGTTTTCCCTAGATATGTACCATACTCCTCTTCCTACAATTTAGGAGAAGGATCCCTAAGTTGAGACAGGGACAAAATGAAGTTTTCATATTGCTGTCATGATAATGGGTACGAATGCAGTGACCAAAGACATACTCTGCGTGAGCAAAAGGATTCGGCTCTGCCCGCCTGAGAGCTCAGCTAATGGGATTGGTGAACTAGAAGAACTTCTTGAGAGGAGAAGGAAGGAAGCAGGTTCGGGTAGGGAGGAGAAGTGTTGTTTGGGGTTTTTTCTTCTGTTGGGGGAGAGAGCTGACCAGAAACTGGAAGGTAGATGTTCTGGTGCCATGGGAAACAAATTCTGTAGCCCTGGATGTTCCTAAAGAACGTCCATGGACTTGAGCTCGAATCTTGAGGTGGATCACAGGCCAGAAGACTAAGATTTGAGCAGAGTTTAGGCATCTTGTCCTCCCCACTCTTCTTCCTAGTGTTCTTCAACTCTCTTCCAGAAGCTTCCTGGAGAATCTCTCCCAACCTCGCTGTTCAGCACACTACTTCTAACCCAAAGTCATCTGGACACATGACCCTCTTTAGGGGACAGAACTCCATCTGGTTACAAAATTGCTCCTGTCCCCAGATAAGACATGAGTAAATGCAGCAGAACAGGAGCTTCCTACAGGTCAGTTGTAAGTCAGGTTGTTTTTCCTGACAGTAAAAATTTCATTTATCTTTAGAGGTGACCTTGACAGGTCTACTCAAATAAGCAAATATTTCCCTCTTGACAAATGCATTTTCCAACAACACGTTTATGTGGGAATGCAGGGGCCCATCTGCTTGACTATCTCCTCTGAAAAATATAGAAGGTAGTATGATTTTGATGCTAACCAGCACTGAGAAACTCTGGGGTTTTTTGGAGGGGTGTGGATAGGCATCTTCTTGTTCTTCACAGATTGATCTCCAGCCTGAAGGAGGAGCACAGGAAAGCACAGAAGTGTGAAGGTATGGCATGGCTGGGAAGACTGGGCTGTTTCTATTCAGCTAGAGCTCTGAGAAGGGCCCAGGGGAGAAGCTGAGGTTAGAAAGGTTGGCTGAGTTCACATCATGAGGGCCTTCATACATCCTCCTTGCAACGGGAAGCCATTTAAGATATTTAAGTAGGTAATACATGGGATGGTACTTCAGTGCTGGTGATAGTGTGTGGAGGTCCTGGAAAAAGGATAAACTAGAGATAGAAGAATGAGACAATCCTTCGTTTGTAAAACAAACACTGCCTGCAGTGTGCCAGGCACTCTGCCAGGCACTGATGGTGTAGTAATGAACGAAGTCAACACAATGACTATCCTGGAGTTTGCCATCCAACAGGATGTGGGGATGGCAGCAGCTGGCACTGATGGTCCCAGGTGGATTTATGATGTGAATGGGGGAATGTTTTCAACATGGCAGATTTGAGATTTCTGTGAAACAGCCACGTGGAAAGGTACAAGAAGGCCTAGAGTCAATGTGCATTCCCACCGGTTTAAACATAGAAATAGAATTTCTAAAACTCATTTGATCTGAAGAAAGTCTGCTTTTCTAATCATTACCTGTGGGTTTCTAGTCAGAAGAGAAGATTTCCCTTCAAGTGTTCCTTGTCAAACTGAGCGGTGAGTAACTCACCCAGAAGGAGCATGATTAAGTGGCAGAACCCCAGGGTTAAACCCCGGCCTGTGCAGCCAGGATCTACCCTCAAACAGCTGGGTAAAGAGTAAAGGGTTTGGAGCACAAGCTCCAGGCCTGAATTCCAGTTCTGGGACTACCTTGCAGTAACTCTCACTCCCCAGGCGTTTCTACATAGAAGTTGATTATTATTGCCCAAATTGCACAAAAGTGGGGGGAGATCTTGACGTACAACTGACCTGAAATGAACCCTGACTATGTCTCCCTCTTCCATAAAGGAAACCTTGACCATCAAACCACTAGCCAGCTCTTCTGCATCCCTTCCGGAGGCCAAAAGCCCCTCACCTATAGAAACCAACTCTGCTTCATTAACATTTCGTTCAATAACATTCACATAGTTTATTCCACCCTCTCTAGTTCAGCAAACCCTCCACTGGGCTCTCAAAGAGTTTGCTAGTCCTTAGCAAAAATAACAGATTTACTGCTCCAGTTCCCACAATGCACATGTATTTATTAGGTCCTGCCTTAAAGCAAACTCAAACATTTTCTATGATCATTTTTCGCAAGTGTCAAATATCTGGCAATCCAACTGCAGGATGACTGTTAACATACGGTCTACCGTTCAGAGCCAGCTACCCATAGTTGTAATATTTCAGTGCCTCCAAGGTACTCTATATGACCTGCTAATTATCTGTCAAAATGTAGACATCAGACACAAATCAAATAGGTGACAAGAACTTGATCTAATCTCTGCTTTTTCCAGTTTCTGAGTCTCTGAATCCAAGATACTATGTCTTGCTCTAGGACAGCAGACTTTCATGCATTCCGCAAAGCTCACAATTGTCTGCAAAAAATTGTTTCCTTTGCTGCTGAGATTAATAAGGCAATTCTCATTCCCCGCCTGAGAATATCTGAGCAGGGTAGCACTGACCTAGCCCCTTCATTTCCAGGGGAGTGTTGTGATGCCACGCGCTGACTGTCTCTTGAACTTGAGCGTAGCACTCCCTGCCCACGAGGAGAAATCTCAGGCTTGGAAGGGACTCCAACGGGGCTGATTCCGTGTGTCCTCTCCTACGTGGACAAATGTCTGAGCAGAGAAGAGCTACAATGCCATTTAGCTTTTATTTCCCTTCCTGAATTCCAGGAAGAAGTCCTAACTTTTGAGAAGCAAACCAGCTTCAATTACGTTTGACACACGTCCTCATAAATTATTCACTCAACCAGTATTTATTGAGCACTTACTGTGTACCAGGTCCTATGGTAGATGGAGTATAAACAAGAAACATAGTATTCTATGGTAACTAACACTCATTCCTGAGGATTTTAGATAACACCAGTGGCCTTTATTTGATGGGGGTTTGATGTATACAATCAATATCCTCAATTTTAAAAGGCAGTTCACCAATTTTTAAAAAAAGGATATTCTCTTACCCTCCCGTGGAGCTTGGTGAGGGCAGGGATTTTTGTCTGTCCTATTTGGGCCGTGTCCCTAGCATCTTTAACAGTGCCTGACACTTAGTAGGTGCTCAATAAATATTTGTTGAACAAATGAATGGCGCTCTTGACCCACAGAGAGGAAGGCAATTATCTTCTATAGCCCTTAATCAAGTCAGTACTTGAGAAATACTAGCACTTTCTTCTAACCGACAAACTTAGGAGTAGGTCTACTTTGCAGTCATTGGAAAAGATGTTGTGAACGAGTTTTCAATGATGTGAGCAAATGTCTGTGACATCTAGCTGCATGGCAAAGCACCTTAGAAAGCAACAGGTCCGGCAGAAGCCCGTTTTTAAGTTTAAATGTAAATAGTGGCTCTTTCTGGTCCATGGGCTTTGGGGTAGTTTTTATTTTCCTTTTGTGTATTTTCCGTGTTGTCTAAATTCCCTACAATGAGCGTCTATTACTTTTCTAATCACATTTTAAAATATTACTCTAAAAGACTACAATCGAGATTTTGACCTGATTTTATTTTCAGTTTGCATTGAGTCTATTGAAGGCCCTGCATCTAGCCAGAAATAGCAAAAACTTGATTGTAGAAGAGAAGAGAGGCTGATGAGGTTCCTAACAGAGGCTGATATTTCACACTAGGTCTGGAGAGAAGAGAGGTGGCCCTAAGTTTCATCCGATCACGACCAATCAGTGACCAGTGTCACAGAACTAGTTGTGCCATTTATAAGTCTGGGAGGGTCACCTAGACTGATAGGAAAAGTGTGAGCACAGGCAGACAATGAACCAACAATGAAATGGAATCTTCTTGTCATCCAGGAGAATAATACCACCAAAATCTGTTTAATGGTCATTAGCTATATTTCATTGGATTCCCAAAACAGACTTCTAAACACGATCAGGAATGGGAAGGAATTCTTTTAAACTGCTATTCTCTCTCTCTCTCTCTTTTCTCCCTCTTTCTCACCTAGGAAAAAGGTTAACTAGGATTTCAAAGCCCAGTCTGGCTGAGCACCTCTGGAGGTTGGCAGCTGTTGGATTTTGGTGTCTGTGTGCCAGTTATTTGCTCTCCCAACAATGTGTTAGGATAATCACCCACTGAAGGATTTCAACACATTACATTTCCCCAGAAGCCTTTGTCTAACAAGGTAATTTATGACCTGTTCAGGAATCTGGTCTTTACAAAACAATAAATTCACACTTGCGCTGGACTTCAAAGCTGCCATGAGGAGCCTCCGTTGCAGAAGGCTCCTGCAGCTGAGAGCCAGATCAACAGATAAGTGAGTTCTTAATGATCTCTTTCAGGCAGGCCGCAAAGGGGACAAAGCTGACAGCCACTGCAGCAGCATTTGGCCGTCCTTGCAAAATTGTACCCTAAAATTCGGTCCTCTCGATAATGTTAAAATCATTTCACCCCCTCTCTACAGAATGTGGGCTCGATGGGATTTTGAAGAGGGTGGGAAGGAATCAGATGCTCCCAGTGGGTCAGTCAGCTGCTCCTGCCCCTGGTAGGATCTTGCTGGAATGCCAGCAGAAGCGCCGTCCTCCAACCCTGCAGCCAGCGTAAGCCCTCAAAGTCGCTCTCTTTGGAAAATGGAGGGCAGGCTTCTCATTGTCTCTGCCTCAACAGGTTCTTGAAGCCAAGAGCATCTTCCCCATGCACAAATGCTGCAGAAACAGAGGCCAGGTTTTTCAGAGCGTGGTCTGTATCCTGCTTGCATGAGAATCACCTGAGATGCTTGTTGAAAAAAAACATAGGTGCCTGGGCCCCACTCTGGACCTGCTGTAACAACTCCCAGCAGCTGGGCCTAGGAATTGGCATCTTTAACAAACAATCCAGGTGATTCTTACACACACCAAAGTTTGAGAAACACTGGGTTGGATGAAAATAGAAAGACCAAACTAGGAGTGTAAGTCTGGGGGCCTGGGGATGAGCAAGATCCAGATTCAAATCTAGGAGCCACTATTTACTAGCTGTGTGACCTTGGACAAGTGTCTTAACCTCTCTGAGCTTCAGTTTACTCCTATGTGAAAAGGAAGGTGTATCTCCTGTTTTTGTAGTGAGGAGTAGCTTCTGGCTTTGAATGTGATCTTCTCCTTCAGACTTCTTACAGCTTTGTCTCTGAACCTCCACCTACAGCTTCCCTGTTGCTGTTTGGCCAGATACAGTAAGTTATCAAGTTTACCATTCCAAGCAGCTCCCCATATTTCAGTTCCCATGAAAATATGTCTTCTGTTTGAGATGCAGGGTGTGTAATGCAACTATACTGCTTTCATTTCTTTTTCTGTTTTTTTTAAGCGGCAGAACTCATTTTTCAAATGATATGATTTATAGAACTTTATTAATCAGATATTTTTTAAAAAGTAGAAGCTCTGTGTGATGGTTGGGAAGCCTTCAACTTTGAGTCCACCGGTCCCCTCCACTCAAACGCTCCCCCTCCCCCCAGGGCCTCAGATGGGAGGAACTTCTGTCTGGGGGAGGGGGGAGCAAGGTCGGGAGTAGAGAATGAAGAATCACATAGTGTCAAGGTCACCCCCAAAGAAGCTGGCGGTGCCAGTAAGCACACTGGGCACACAGGATGGGGAGCAAGTTTGCAGACAGAAAGGAAGGGGCCTTGTTTCTGAGGCATTTAGATTGAGGTGCACGGTAAACCAGGTGAGGCCACTGCGAAGGCCGTCGGAAATTCACACCCAGAATTACAGGCAGTGGTCCAAGCAGAAAGAGAGACATATCTGCCTTTGAAGTCAGTGGTTCCCAAACAAGCTGCACTTTGGAATCTCTGGGAGTGTTAAAAAGTCCTGATGCCTGGGTCCCACCTCCGGAGATTGTGATGAAATTGGTCAGGGTTGTGGCAGGGCATTAGGAACTTTTAATCTCCCCAGGTGACTCCAGTGTTCAGCTAAGTCTAGGAACTACTGCTTAGTGTAACAGACTTCTCGCTCACTTAGGCACAATCGTGCAGAGGGAGAAAGCTTTATTCAACATCCACATCCTTGGAATTCTATCAAAAAGGCAGATCAAAATGTCGATTATCAAAATGTCAGTTAACCATTTGTATTAGATTCCTGCGGCTGCTGTAACAAACGAACACAAACTTGGTCACTTAAAATAACTGAAATTCATTCTCTCACACTTCTGGAGGCCAGAAGTCTGAAATCAGTGTCACTCGGTGGAAATCGAGGGGATGACAGGGCCACGCTCTCTCCAGCGGTTCCAGAGGAGAATCTGTTCCTTTCCTCTTCCAGGATCTGGTGGCTGCCAGCCTTCTTGGCTTTCTTGTGATCACATCCTTCCAACCTCTGCATCTGTGCTCACATTGCCTTCTCTTTTTCTGTGTGCCAATCTCCCTCTGCGCCCTCTTATAAGGATACTTATGACTGCATTTAGGGCCCCCCTGGATAATTCAGGACAATCGCCTGATCTCAAGATCCTTGATTCAATCATACTTGCAATGTCCTTTTTTATCATGTAAGGTAACGTTCACAGCCTCCAAGTACTGGGACCTGATGTCACTGGGGGACTGTTCTTCAAGCTACCACAGTCAGCCCTCTAAGAGTCACATTCATCCCAGATGCAGAATAAATTCACCCCATCATAATATCCTCTAAAATTTCAACCCATTATGGTATCAACTCATCCAAAAATCACACCTGGGGGTGAGTCCCAGCTCTGTCACTTACTGGCTGGTGAACTTGGGCATCATATTTAGCCTGGCCGAGCCTGTTTCCTCCTGTTTAGAATGGAGATAATGATAGCACCAATTTCACTGGGTTTTATAAAGTTTAAAAGAGATAAAATGTGTAAAATGTTTATTTAGAATTGGATCCATAGGAAGACCAAAAATATTGGCGACTGTCTTCGTCTGTTCAGGCTGCTAGAACAAAGCATTAAAGACTTGGTGGCTTATAAACAACAGAAATTTATTACTCACAGGTCTGGAGGCTGGAGGTCCAAGATCAGGGTGCCAGCATGGCCGGGTTCTGGTAAGAGCCCTCTTCTAGGGCGCAGACTCCTAACTTCTCATTGTATCCTCACGGGACAGAAAGAGAGTGAGAGAACACTCTGGAGTTCCTTTTATAAGGGCACTGATCCCGTTCAGGAGGGCCCCACTCTCATGACCTCATCACCTGCAAAGGCCGCACCTCCTAATACCATCACAGTGGGGGTTAGGGTTTCAATTCATGAATTTGGGGGGGGGCACAAACATTTATTCAGCCCATTGCAGCAATGAGGATCCATAGTGGCAAACTTTATGAATGTTATCCCAATAACTGAGGCCCATATCAGGTTATTTGATGGGCTGCTAGGTTGGTAACTAATAATACTAATATTAGCTAAGGATTATGTAGCTGTTTATGTCAGGCACTATTCTAAGTGCTTTCCTGATATTGACTGATTTAGCCTTCAGAAAAAAGCCTCTGACACAGGTACCACTATTATCTCTATTTTACAGACGGAAAAACTGAGGCACAGAGAGAAGTCCAAGGTCACACAGCTAATAAGTAGGGGAGCCAGGAACTGAACCCAGACAGACTAGCTCCACTGTCCTTGCTTGGAGCCACTACACTGTCTCAGTTTTCACTATAAAAGGGGCAATTTGTGACTCATGCAGCCTGTCTTATAGGGAACTGCTGTGGCTCTGGTTAGCTCATCTGCAAAGTCCACCCCAGCTTTGGCATTTTTCTGACTTCCCAGTGTATCCCTGGAAGGGAGAAATTCAGACTTCAGTGGTTCCAGCAGCCAACCTTTGGGTAAAGGAACACACTCACAAGGCACACAGTTAACACTGGCACGAACCACCTGTTGCCAGCTTAGTGAGAGCTTGTGAACAGAAATCAGGAGCCGGGGTTCCCAACAAGCCCATCTCTTTGAACAGGCTGCAGCTGCCTCTGAGGTTGTTCTGTGGCCAGGACGTGGTTGCAAAGTTCACACTTAAAAGTCCATTTAAGAGGATTTAAAAGAAACAACAACAGAAGCAGGTGGAGTAGAAGTGACCTAGTCACCTTTTGCCCCTAGCGCTGCTCCAGCCGCTGGGGAGAACAGGGCACGCCAGCAATGACGGACCATAAACCTCTGTGACTCCCAGCCGGCGGCCGCTTTGAACAGAGGGCCTACCAGGGACTCGCTCCGGAGCAAAGGGACGCACAACCAGGGAGAGAATTGCAGCTGGGGCTCAGAGCCAAAATGGACGGGGACGAGAGTCTTAACTCGAGGAGCTGGAACTCACCAGCGAAGGTGATTTGACCACTTTGTTGGCGCACTGAGGTCTCCTCAGTGCCCAGTCTCAGCTCGCCGCCTTAGGGGTCTCAGGTTGATGAGGTCCTGCAAGTTTGGCAGAGAATTGACGACCGACTGCCTGTGATGTTGGTTTTCTCATTCTATGAACAGAGCATTCGAGAGCCTGCCCATCTCAGTCGCTTTGCTAAGTTTATATCTCAGACTACACTTCATGAGAAAATGAGATCATAAAAACGGGGGTGGTGGGAGAGGGAGGGTCATGGGGGCAGATCATAGAGTGACGCGCCTGATTCAAAATCAGGAATATTCGGATTTGAAAAGCAAATATTATGTCATCTATTTTGATATAAAGTGCCAAATTCAAATGACAAATACTTTAGGAACCCTGCGCCCCACCCCCCGCCAAAAAAAAAAAAAGAAAAAACATTGCTTATCATCCTCTCCTTCTGAAAAAAGAGATTTTGGATAATATTCTAAATGCTTTTTAAGAGGCATTGACTACTTTATATCTAGGGTTATAAATAGGATGGCTAATATCCCTATTTGCCTGGGATGAGAGAAACTTTCTGTGCTAAAACCAGGGAAGTCCCAGGCCATCCAGGGCAGAGGTCACCCGAGTTATAAAGAAAGGAAATGACAGTGAGATATAAGAAGTGGGGTCAGATTGGCGCAGTATTACATATAGACTTTTCTGTTTACTACCAAAGTTCAACTACTTTATCACAAAGTCAAATTATAACAGCCATTTTTGATACCTCTTTTAAAATTGCCATAATAAAATTAGCAGCTTTAGTTTTAGACACTTTTTGGCCAATCCACGTCTGTTCTCCTATGTCAGGATCTCGTCAGTTCATAAAATTGTAGCCGTGATATTGTGTTACTAACGAGAGCGAGAAAATTAGGCCATTTACCCCATTTCAAACCAAGAGTGTCTTTTCACAGAAATTATAAGCTTAGATTTATTTTTAAAACTTAATTTAATCTTTGAAAAACTATTCATTTTCCTCAAAGTAACTGAATTTAATCTACTCATAAAAGGACTGTTTTGTTACCGTGGCCTGCCATGCCTCTCACCGCACATCACACATGCACACACGCACGCACACACACATATGCAGATTTTTGAAACCTTTTTTGAAGAAAACATGTTTAAAACATGTTTAACCTGTAATGTCTTAGAAAGAACAGAGGCTCCAGAATCGACTAATTTGACTGAGAGAATGCCTAATTCTGCCTGAAATGCCTCCTCTAAGGAATAGAATTATAATTCCACCACAAACTAAATTACTTGTGATATGCTCCAAAATGTTTGCTTATATGCGATTCCAGTGAAAATGCTATAGTTCTCACTGTTATATATCTTTTCTTTGTTTCTTAAACAAAAAAAATAATGGCATCATTGAGCAACATGTATTGTTTAATTTGACTTTTACGATAGGAATTTAAACTTGTCAAAAGTTCATGTACAAACAGCTGACCCCTTGGTTACGGTGGATTAAGACAGGAATTGGTGGTTAAAGAGTGATAATTGGTAACAGTTCATAACTTTAAAAATCTAAAGATTTTAGGTTTAAAAAAGACAGTTATTCTTCTCTTCCTGCTGGAAAAGTGTGTCTTCTGCAAAGTTATGCACCGTTGTAATAAGGATGACGTTAGAGATGCTGTCACCAAACAAAACTAGCAGCAAAGCAGATTCATTCAGATTTGCCCTCTAGTCTCAGCTGTGCAAAGTAGGCTGGGGAGTCAGGCGGCCCTGTGACAAACTGTGTTCTGGGTAATTGAGAGATAATTGAATTACGCTTTCCATTTTAACTCCTCGTATTGAATTTGAATTTGAACACGCATTTTTATTTCAGTATTCTAATTTGCCCCAAACGTTAGTGAGTTGGCCTTTGATTCCATCTCTTACGTTGCCTTTGGTCAACACATTATCATAAACAATCTTTGTTGAGTAGTGTAGCTGGAGGAAGTGGAAATTTGGCTGAAAGAGTGCATACTGACTACAAGTCAGCCTTTGGGAGTTTAAGTGGTTCTTAAAAATTTTTTTTAAATATTTGGGTTGATGGGGCCAGCCGCGTGGCGTAGTGGTTAAGTTTGGCATGCCCCACTTTGGTGGCCTGGGTTTATGGGTTCAGATCCTGGGTGTGGACCTACACCACCCATCAGCCATGCTGTGGTGGCAACCCACGTACAAAATAGAGGAAGATTGGCACAGATGCTAGCTCAGGGCAAATCTTCCTCAGCAAAAAACAAAAAAATTGTGGTTTAGGACTATAAAGGAAAGAAATTAACATTTATTGATTGGCTGTGCAGTCCAAGCATCCTGATATGCATCCTCCTGCAAGGATCTCATCCTTCTACATCCTGAGTGATAACAATCATCAGTTCCATTCTTGAGTGATGAATCTAAGTCAGAATTAGACATTCCTTCTCTATCAGGTCTGATCTCAAAGTCTATGCTCTTTCTAGTATTCCACAGGGCAACTCTGTTTCAACGTCTATGAAGGGGAAAAAAAAATGCATGACTTCTCTAAGAAAAATCTCTTAAACAAAGAGCTATAGAGACCTACAACATCGTAAGACCTAGTTTTGGTTTAAAGAACTGCTATTGTGTATTCTAAATGTAACTACCACAAAGAGGTCTAAAACTTAAAGTTTGCAAAACCAAAACCTCCGTCTTCCCCACTGAGTCTACTTTTCTTCTTTTTGCCAGAGCCTGGTTATAGGGGGCTGGGAACAGAGAGACCAACTTAAGTGTTGTCTCTGCTCAGTGTCATGTACTTTATAGTACCCCAACCCCCAAAGGGAGATATTAAAATTTTCATTTTACAGATGGGAAAACTAAGGCTAATGTCACGTCTTTTTGTAATCACCTTTTGATCACGATGAATCCCTCTTCCCCCACCATCCACCAAACAAGCTAGAAACCTGAAGTCAACCTAGACTTTTTCTTCTTCCTTCCCTCTCACATCTACTTGTTCACTAATCCTAT
This sequence comes from Equus asinus, assembly GCF_041296235.1. Lineage (NCBI taxonomy): Eukaryota > Metazoa > Chordata > Mammalia > Perissodactyla > Equidae > Equus > Equus asinus. The sequence continues at coordinate 138,754,368 of NC_091791.1, read as the reverse complement.
TAATTCTGACCTTCAAACATCTTGCTCCATCCCCGCTGCCTTTGCCTTGGTTTAGGTCTCCTGGATCTGGTCTTCAGCAAGCTCTTCCTAACTGAACTCTTGGACTCCTGTCTTCCCCTCACCCACGTACACATACGCCCCATAACACACCACAGTAGTACCTAACTGAACTTTTGTTAACTCCAGTCTGATCCATGTCTCCTTAAAACCTTTCAATGGTTCACCATTCTCTGCTACATAAGGTCCAAACTCTTTATAGCAAAAAAGGCTCTTCATTATCTTGTCCCTAAATCTTTTCACTTATCTCCAATCACTCCCTCATACAGCACCACCAAACCCCTTAGTTTCTCAATTCAACTAAAATGCAATGTTTCTTGTGCTCTTACTATGTGCTGGGCACTTCATTAAGCCATTGGGATACATCAATAAACAAGAGAGAGAGAGTCCTTGACCTCATGGAGCTAAGAGTCTGAAAGAGACATTCAACAAATAATTACCTGCATGCTGAATACTACGAAACAGTAAGTACAGGAGCATGTGGCAGCAAATCGCGTCAGGCAAAGTGTGCTGTTTAACCTGAGATGTGGAGGATGGCATGAGTTAGTCCAGCAAAGATGAGAGGAAACCCCAAGCAGATAAGCAGTACTTCTTCTGTGCATGCATAAGGCCACTGACATATTCCACGCAAGTTCCTACATGGTGCTGGACTGGTTGACTCCGCCATCCCCACTATACAGAAGACTTCTTGAATACAGGCTGAATGCACTAATCGCAGTTTGTACCCTAGTCAGCTACTGTGCCTGGCACACCTGAGTGCTCAAATATTTGTTGGTGATAATGGTGATGATATTAGGCACCTTTTATGTGATATTACAGTGATATGTTGATAAATTATTGATAAATTCTACAAGTATCCTCCAAAATCGATAATACACTTATTTTTACAGATACAGAAACTGAGAGCCAGAGAGGCTAAACAAATCTCCAAAATTAAATAACTAGCCAATGAAATGGAATCAGATTCAAGCCAAGGTCTAGATAATTTTACAGCCTTTCCATTCCACTACAGCACCTTGCAGCTAATGTTTACAAGGCACATTGTGACTATATTTGTTGAATGCTAAATTCCATGAGAGAAAGAAGTTCCCCCTACCAAATTGCTGTGTTAATAACTTGGCCTTCCATACCACTTGGGAGTTTAGTGAGTGTCAACCTCTTTTCAAGGCTATTCTCATCTCTGGGTGCATAGAACAAGTCTAGTTTCTCGTATAATACCAAAGACCAGATCATCATAAGTAAACCAAGTTTTTGCCAAACTGGCAGTCTTGCCCCACCAAAACTCTGCTTTAACTGTCAACAGCTCTTTCTGTCAAACTAACTGGTATTAAATGCTACAGAGTTGAGGATAATGAGTCACAAGAAAAGGCCTTTGCACTGGGTCTCTGATAATTTGGAAAGGAGCAGTCAGGAGAGTGGTGAGGTGTGAGCCCAACTGCAGGGGGTAAGGAGTGACAAGATGGTGGGCAAGTTGCAGTAGCAGGTAATGTGTGTGGCAAGAATGGCGACACTAGCAGGAACTAACAGAGAAGGTATGTATTAGAGTTGGAGACACCTAAACATGTTGTAGACCAGAGAAAAGGAGCCAGCAGAGGAGAGATTCAAGATGCAAGGAAGGTAAGAGAGAATCTCAGAAGAGGTAAGAGAACCTCTCAGAAGAGGTGGGTGTGGGCTCAAAACCATGGGGAGGGATTAGCTTTGGCATGGTGAATGACACCTATCATGAAAACGAGACAAAAGGAGGAAGGTGAGAATTACCATGGAAAGGCTTTGAGATCAGAGGGAACTGGGATCTCAGTATTAAAGTAAGATTCCAGTTTTCCTTAATTTTTTTTTACTGAAGATTACATGACAGACTTAGTACCTGCAAGATTTCAGGCCCCTAGAGATCTTTTTTGGGGGAGTTTGGGTATAACTTTGGACATGGAGATAAAGTAGTAAATTCTAAAAAGGTGTCTGTGGCGATGGCTAGAACATACCATGTAACCTGGAAAAAAGAACAGGATTAGATATGCTAGGCGTTGGGTCATCTGAAAGGAGAGAGAAGGAGTAAACTAGAGGGAGGATGAGTAGAAATACATAATCAGTTTTGTTCGTATATTCATCGGGCCTAGGCCACACAAATACACAGATTTTTCTTCCTTTATCTTGTACATTGCTGTGAGAAGACCACAGTAAAAGCAGTTTGGAAATTATAAAGAACCTTGGATTGTTGTTCAATAGATGGGTGGGTAGGTGGACAGATAAATGGAAGCATAGAGCGATGGATGGAGAGGCAAGTAGACTATCTAGATAGAGAAGAAGGTATAGAAAGATGTTATATTGAGGGGCTGGCCCCGTGGCCGAGTGGTTGAGTTCGCGTGCTCCGCTGCAGGCGGCCCAGTGTTTCGTTGGTTCGAATCCTGGGCGCGGACATGGCACTGCTCATCAAACCACGCTGAGGCAGCGTCCCACATGCCACAACTAGAAGGACCCACAACGAAGAATATACAACTATGTACTGGGGGGCTTTGGGGAGAAAAAGGAAAAAAAATAAAATCTTTAAAAAAAAAAGAAAGAAAGATGTTATATTGAAATATTTCCAGTATATCTCGTGATTAGAAGGCTATCACCGCTGCACCATTAGGCAGATGAGGAGACAGGAAAATATTTGGATCTTTCCTCTGACTTTTCTGATTTGGTCACCATCAGGAAAGAGACTTAGAGAATGGCAAGGCGCAGTTTTATCTGGAGTGTTGATTGAGTGAGAGCTAAGAGTGAGTCATGTGTGATTAACATTTTATACAGTGTGAGTAGTGGGGGGAGAAGAACCAAAGACTTTTTTGGCTCCACAGTTGAATCAGGTAGCCTTGTCCTCCGGAGGCCGAGAAAAGAAAAACTAATGCAAAAACCATGAGCAAGACAGATGAAGGAATGTAAAGGTTCTTCTTGAAGCAACTTTGAGGTTAGCAGGGACTGATATTAAGTTGAAATTAGAGAGATGGCACCAAATGAGCCTAAGAGTTTAGAGTTTCTAAATTCTTGCTCCTTATGTAACTGACTTAAGTCTATAAAGGATTTGTAGATAATTGATAATTACATATTTGTTTTGCTATGGTTTACTTTTTAAATCTATATTTCTATGATAGGAAATTCATATGTTTTCTAGGAAATTGATATTGTAGGGTGAACATTTGAACTGTTTCTTATCTAATAGCCACACTCAGATTTTTGTTTCCAGGAGAGTAAAGTCATTCTTCTTTGAGATAGTTAGAAAAAACGGGAAGGTGGAAACGTGGAGGAAAACATTGTGAGATAAAGTCATTGATGGAGAAGGAAAACACGTTTTTATAATAAACCTGGACAAAATATCTATATGCTTATAATTCCCAAATTTATTGTGACCACCTACATTGTACTTCGATTTGGACTGAAATATCCAGTTGTCTCACTTCGTTGCTTTACATCCTTAATTAGCCTATCTCAGACCCAGCTCCGGATCTACTCTTCCAAACCTGCTCCTTCCGCAGCTGCCCCCATTCCTGTTAATATCAACTTTATCTTTCTAATCGTTCCAGCCAAAAAATTATGGAGCAATCCTTGACCTCACACTTTGTCTCACATTCCTCATCTGATCCATCAATAAATCCTGTCCTCTCTTTCTTCAAACCATATATTTAGAATCTGACTCTATCCTGACAGCCTCCTCACTGGTCTCCCTGCCTCCATCCTTGCCCTCCTTTGGCCTACTCTCAACATAATAGCTAGGGCAATACTTCTAGAGCATAAGTCATATCATGTGACTTGTCTGCTTATAACTTTCCCATGACTCCCCATCTTCCTCAGACTAAAAGCCTTATAATAGTCCACAAGGACACATGACCTGCCATTTGCATTTGTCATCTCCACCTGGAATGTTCTCTGCACCAGACTCCCCATATGCTCCTCTTCCATTTTCCTTAAGCCTTTACTTGAATGTCACCTTCCCAGTGAGGTCTTCCCCAATTACACTATCTAAATTGCAAACTTACCTCATCCCCGCTTTCCACTCCCTGGCACCCTCTGTCCTCTTTACCAGATTGATGTTTCTCCATAGCACTCATCACCCTCTGACATTTATATCTTATTTATTTATCTTGGTGTTGTCTGCCTACTCCCACTAGATTTGTAAGCTACATAAGAGCTGGGTTTCTTCTGATTTGTTCATTGCTATATCCTCAGTCCTTTGAACTACGCCTGGACAGTAAATAGTAGGCACTCAGTTGGTGTTTGTGGGAGGAAGGAAGGAAGGAATGAAAGAAGGAAGGAAGCAGCCAATCAACCAAGGGCTTATATATACATTCCAATAGTGTCTGTGGAGTCACAAATATAAGAGCACTTGTTGGAGGTGAACTCAATAATTCCCAAACAATGAATTCAGAAAAGCATCAGACGTTAAAAGAAGTACAACACCCAGGAAAAAAGACTGCTTAGTATGCATATCTATAAACACACACACACAGACATGGTCACAGACACACAATGAATTTACAAGTATTCTACTGAAACTGCAAAAAAAAAGTTTCTACAGAACAAGAGATAGTCACTGGAAACCAATGATACAATTTCACTATTACTAGTTGAAGTATGTAAAAGGTCATTGAGATGGTCTTTATTGAAGGTGTTGTCTCTGTCATTTGAGCTTAGTGAATATATTACTATTTAGTGGGCTTTTATAGATTTGCTTCCTCTTTTGCCTCCCCATCATATTTTTCACCTTGAGTCCCAAGTTTCTTAATTTTAATTTTTTTACAATAGCAATGATCAGAAACCGAACCCCTAAGCTGCAGAGGGACTTCTGTATTCCTTTCTAAGTCTTAAAACAAATGACATCTGAATTTATTCTCATCTATTCTTAAAATAAATGATATCTGAATGAGCATCTTCAATGTTGGAGCTCATGATTCTTCATTTGTACAACTTCTAACGAGAGTTTACGCTAAGCAAGATTTCATCTCTCCTCAACCCCATGAGATAGCTGATGATGTCACTATTATTTCCTTTGACCAAGTGAGTATTAAATTAGATAAATAATGGCCGTAAAAACAAATGTAAAGGAATCGCAAAATAAATTCAAAGAAAGCAACAGGAAGGAATTAATAAAGATAAGGGACAATTTATGAAATAGAAAAGAAATATACACTAGTAATGATAAATAAGAGTGGGTTGTTTGAAAAGGTTAATAAAATTGACAAGTCACAGCTGAGATTAATCAAGAAAAAGAAAAGGCACAAATAAGCAACATGAGGGATGAAACTGTATTCTTCAGACAATTAACAGAGAATGATGATATTATGAACTACTTTCTGCCTATATTTTTGATGTTTTATATTAAATGGATACAGTCTTGGAAAAGTTTGACTGACTCAAGAAGAAATAGAAAACCCGAATAGCTGCAAAATCATAAATTGAATTAATAGTTTAAAAAATCTTCTAGGGGCTGGCCCTGTGGCTGAATGGTTAAGTTTGTGCGCTCCACTTGGGCGGCCCAGGGTTTCCTCAGTTCGGATCCCAGGTGCGGACATGGCACTGCTCATCAGGCCATGTTGAGGCAGCATCCCACATGCTACAACTAGAAGGACCCACAACTGAAAAAAAAATACAGCTATGTACTGGGGGGATTTGGGGAGGAAAGCAAAACAAAATATCTTCTAATAAAGAAAATGCTAGGCCCTGCTGGCTTCTGCAGCAAGTTCTACCAAACACAAAATTAAGATATAATTACACTGTGACACAAGCCTCCAGAGAATAGAGAAAGAGGGCACATCCCCAGCTCATATGAAACTAGTCTAACTTTGATTCCAAAAGTTCACAAGAATCATAGATGAGAAAGGTAAATCATAGGCCAATCTCACTCATAAACATGGAGGCAAAATTTCCTGTAAAATTATTTGTAAGCAAAATCCAACAATATTTGAGGAGGATAATAATGCATTATGAGCAAATGGGATTTATACCAGCATGCCAGTTTAACATTTGATAAAGTAATTCTCAGCCAGCCAGAATTAGGGGGGAAACTCCTTAGTCTGATAAGGGCTATCTATAAAAATCCTAGAGCAAACATCATATCTAAGGGTATAATATTAAATACTTTCCATTTGAGATTGAAAATCACATGAGGATGCTTGCTATGACCACTTCCATTAAACCTTGTACTGGAGATCCTAGACAATGCAGAAGGAAAAAGAAGGAAAAAGTTATCAGGATTGGAAAGGAAGAAATAAAGCTCATTATTTGTGGATAATATTATTAAGTAGAAATTTTTTTTAAGCTACAGATAAATTATTAGAATTAACATGACTTTGGGAAGTTTCTAGATACAAATCAATCCACAAAAATCAATTGAGAGACATTAATGATGATCTAAATTTGGAGGAATATGCCATATTCATGAGTTGGAGGACTCCATAATGTTGTCAATTCTCCCTAAATTTATTTACAGATTTAATGATATCCCAGTTCAAATATCAACAGGTTATTTTTGAATAATTCAAGATGATCATAAAATTCAAATGGAAATACAAAGGGCTTCAAAAATCCAAGATACTTTTGAAAAAAGAATTCTTGGGGGGATCAGCCCAGTGGTGCAGTGGTTAAGTTTGCACATCCCGCTTCTCGGCGGCCCAGTGTTCGCTGGTTCGGATCCCGGGTGCGGACATGGCACTGCTTGGCACGCCATGCTGTGGTAGACATCCCACATATAAAGTAGAAGATGATGGGCACGGATGTTAGCTCAGGGCCAGTCTTCTTCTGCAAAAATAGAGGAGGACTGGCAGTAGTTAGCTCAGGGCTAATCTTCCTCAAAAAAAAAAAAAAAGAAGAAGGAAAGAAAGTTAAAATTAAAAAAAAAGAATTCTTGGGAAGTCTTGCTATACCAGACACTAAGGCATTATAAAGCTATGTCAATTGAGATATAGTGGAATTGGTATAGAGCTAAAGAGACCACTGTAACAAATTAGAAAGCTCCAAAACAGACCCTTACATACATGGACACGAAATATGGCAGAGGTAGCAAAGCAGAGCAGTGGGAAAAGGGTGAATTTTTCAACTAATGATCCTAGAACAACTGTGTATTCATTTGGGAAAAAGTGAAACTGGATCCCTATCTCATACAACATGCAAATAATAATTATGGATGGATTAAAAAACTAAACGTAAAAGACAAAGCTATAAAGATTTTATAAGATAATATAGAAGAACATATTTACGACCTCAGGATAGAGGAGGATTGCTTAATCAAGATACTTAAAAAATACTAACCATAAAGGAAAAGATCATAAATTCCACTACATTGAAACTATATTTAGCAAAGACAGCATAAAAAAACTGAAAAGACAGTTTTTGCCACAGAATGGGTGACGATAATCACCAATATGTAAAATTAATGAAGACTTAGTATCCAGACTATATAAAGAAATCCTACACACCACAGGAAAAAGACACCCCAAGAGAAAATTTGGCAAAAACTTGCAAGGGGGGCGGGTCCTGTGGCTGAGTGGTTAAGTTGGCGCGCTCCGCCTTCGGTGGCCCAGGGTTTCGCTGGTTTGGATCCTGGGCGCAGACACGGCACCGCTCATCAGGCCACGTTGAGGCGGCGTCCCACATGCCACAACTAGAAGGACCCACAACTAAAAAATATATATATACAACTATGTGCTGGGAGGATTGGGGGAGAAAAAGCGGAGGGGGGGGGAAACTTGGACAGGGACTACAGAAAAAGGAAATTCAAATGACCAATAAACACATGAAAATGTAGACAATCTCAGTAATTAAGGAAATGCACATTTTATACCACAGTGAGATACTACTATATTCCTTTTAGTTTGGCAGGAGGTAAAAATTCTGACCATACAAAGCATTGGCAAGGTTGTAGAGCACAGGAACTCTCATACACCGCTCATGAGAGTGTAAACTGGTCAGCAATTTTGGAATGAGTTTGGCATTATCTCATAAAGTTGGAGATATGCATAGTCTTTGACGCAGCAGCTCCACTTCCAAGTATATACACTGCAGAAATGCAGACTATGCACAGTAAAATATGTGTTCAAGACTCTTCATAGCAGCGTTGTTTATAATGGCCAAAACTGGAAGCAAGGTGAGGCTGGCTGCTGTGACAATAAACCCATGAAATCTCAGGGCCTTGACACAATAAAAGTTTATTTCTTACTCCCATAATAGCCCAATGTGGATGCTCCCATTCAGGGAGCTCTCCTGGGCAGCTCTCATCCTAATGGTGATTCAGGAACCCAGGGTTTCTCTACCTTGTGGCTTCCACACATCACTTCCAAGGTCAACCAGAGGTCATCTCCAGCCTAGATGGTGAGGAAAGACCATGGAGAATCATACGTGGCAGGTTCTTATGGGCCAGGCCAGAACCCACATCCATACCTTTCTGGAATGTAGGCTGGGAAATGTAGTCCAGATGTTCCCAGGAAGAAGAGGTCCCCAGGAGAAAACAGGGGTGCTGATTAGCTATTAATCTCTGCTACAAACCAAAATGTCCATCAACAACAGAATGGATAAATTCTGATACATTCATACAACGGAATGTGATCTGGCAATAGAAGTGAACAAAGCACACCCACACACGACAATGTCAATGAATCTAACAAAAATAATGGTGAACAAAAGAACGCAGACCTGATTCATTTCCATCTCTATCTATATAGATGTATGCAGTTCAAAAATAGACAAACCTAAAATATATTGTTTAAGGAGGATACATAGGTAATAAAAATATAAAGAAAAGCAAAAGAATTCTTAGAATAAAAGTGGGGATAGTACCTCTGGGGAAAGGAGGCATTTGGGGTTGAGAAGGATACACTGAGACACTGGCAATGTTCTGTTACTTAACTGGAGTAGTGGTTTATACAGGTGTTTATGCACTTTTCCTCCCGTGTATTACATTTTACATCCACACACAAAAGTTCAAAAAGCCAGATGTGTTTTCTACCTTCACATAAGAGAAACATGTTATCTGGGACAGAGAAAAACAGTTTCCCTGTGGCTGCAACACCATTGCCTTGGAGCAAACCAAGCTTTGCTGTCTCCCCTGCGAGACACACAACACCCTCCAGACCTAATTTTCTCTGATTTACCATTTTGAAGGGGAAGAAAAATCTGCGCTACCATTTGACATAATTGCCAAACACCCAATTTTGTCCCTGTAGGTCACTCCGTAAATGTTATTATCTGCTGTTGTCTTCCATAATTACCACCCCTCTCCTGGTTGATGAACAGGTTCTGCCATCATCTAGTTTTGCAGTTAACAAAAAGCCATTTTGCTACCAGCGTTACTACTCCTCTCATGATCTCTTTATCTTTGTTTCCTATAGTAACTTGTAAATTCCAGTGACTCATCTCTCTCTTGTTCCAGACACTTAACTTTCAAATCTGTATTTTCCACCCTCCAGTGCACAATTTGTTTTATATTCTGTTGCATCTCTCTTTCATCATCCTTGAATTCTACAGCTGGGAAAAGCCTTCGTCCCTTTACCCAGCCCTGAACACCTTTGTTTTTCCATTTCACAGACTCAGGAATCCGTTCTCGGGTAGCGACTCAAACACTCGGCTTTTGAAGGTAGATAATTTGAAGTATTCCCATGTCCCCTTGCATAAAAGGCATTTGTACTGGTGTCCTTCAACAGAAACTTCTCTCTGCCTCCTACTGAGATATCCAAAGGGCTGGTTGGCTTCCAGCCCTGAGTTCCAGAGATGGTGGCATTTTAGTGGCAAGATTCCCACTACCTCTTGATGGTGAAATGGATTGGAGTGAAACGTTCGATGTAAATGGCGGTAATACCGGGACAGGGGGGTGGCTTCCCCTTAGCTTCCTCCTGAAAAAGGCTTGGCTGCATCTCCAGCTTACCTGCCAGGCTCAAAGTTCAAACAAATTCTAGAAAAGCAGAAACTGGAAAGTCTTTTCTCTCTCTCTTTCTTATTCATAGTAGCAACTGCTTTTTATTTTTTGCTCACCCTCAGGTGGACTATCTACTTGTGACAGTAGCCTGAGAGGGAAATATTTTGGCGGATATTTCTTTTCTTCCCTGCCCCCCCCCCCCAGTCAAATCAAGGATGCCTGAAAGCTGGTTTTCAGGCTTAGAGTTTAACTCCAGCTGTCTTGGTACACCTTGTAGGCACCCCATCTGATTGAATTACCTCTTTAGAGAAGAAGAACCAGCTCTAGAAGTAGTACTCATAAATCTGATGAGTAAACAAAGGAGCAGGTCCAAAAGTTGTGAAATAATACAGAAATCATCAAATCTGATATAATTTATTTTCCAATAGTTTAACATATCATCTATCATTTATTCCAGCGGATTTCACCTTCAGATTCAAGATTCCCACTGGGCAGATGTTGTTCAGAGCATTTTGGGAAAGAATCATTTTGCTCCTAAAAATGATTTTATGCAGGGCTTCCCCACAGCTGCTGCCCGCCCTGCGCTGCCCTTTCTATTGTAAAGTACCTGAGACAAGCTTATGATAAAGGATCTGTAGCTATTTTGATTTTAAAATAAAAGACTTTTTTTTAAGGCACTTCCTTCAAAAACAGATTGGCAAAAATCCAATCAATCTGAAATGATTCCATCTATCACCGAGCGTTTTCAAAGATAATTTAAAATGTCAGAGCTGTAAAAAAAAGAAAGAAAGCCAGCCAGAGATTTGAAAGCGTGCCAACTAAAAAAACAAAGCAATTATTTTGTTGTACCTAAAGATCTCAAATATTAAAATGACATGATTTTAATACTTATCATGTCAGCATCCTTAGTTATGCATGCCTTAATTGAAAAAACAACTTATTTTTACATAGACCTACATAAATAGAAATACTTCCCGTGGAAACACATAATTTTCCAACTAACAGAATGTATTGATCATACAAGGACTCATCAAGCCTATCAGAAACCTGCCATTGTAACAGTGCTCTGAATCCTCAGTCATAGCTTGGAGGCAAAGTAATTAAAAAAGAATTACATAAGTAATATTCAAAATATCCATATAGGGAGTGCGCTTTCTTTTTCTTTTTTTAAGAACTGTCCCCAACCCAAACTACATAACTTTTTTTAAAAAAGTTTTCTTTATAAAAGAAGATAAGTAGGATCATTTAAGGGATGTTTCATAAATCAGCTACAGTGAGGAAATGATAAATTAAGGCTCCCACTCACCAGACTTCAACTGGATGCACAGACACATACACACATTTTACTGATATGCTGGCCATTTTCACCATAAATTGTCTGGATTTTCCTAGTTAATCTCACACGTTGAACAATAACATAAAGTGCTTTGGGTTGCAAGCTCTTGCTTTGTACTCACAGTTGATTCCTTGCACAAATAACTTGCTTGCTTTCGAGGAAGTCTTACTATTTCTTGGGAAAACGGGTTGAAAGAAGAATGTTCACGTTTTTCCCTATGTCAGATATACCCTCCCTCTCCTAAAAGTGTGCTCTCTGGTTAAAAAAATTTTAAGATGCCCTACAGTGCAATAAGTCATAAAATAAAATTTAAATATCAGTAGGGTATTTGTGGTGTGGGGAAGGGAATGTGTGGGTGGAGATGCGCGTGGGGGAGGGGAAGGAATTTAGCAGCTGGTCTTCCTTCAAAGAAGGAAGGCAGGTTAGTGTATTTTTCATGCTTCCCCAGAGCCACCAGCTTCTGCTCACCAGTAACCCCAGGATACACGGCCTCTCTCCTCCCTGATCCCAACACTGTCCGGGGCACTCATTCCTCCCATCCTGTGTGTCAGTGCAACCAGCCCAGGGTTGTGCCCTTAATATGGGAAAGTCACAAATCACTGCTTCAAATAGACCCGCTTCTTCAAAGAACAGAGTAGGGAGTGGTGAGGGAAGAGGGAGGAGAGATGCTTAAAGTGATTTACAACCCCCCTGGGAGAGGGGTTTTGGCACCTGGGCCATTATGCTCGGACCGGGATCTGGCAAGTAACAAGAGACGTTGAAATGTAGGAGGGGCCGATTAGGATGGTTCGATCTTCCCTGGATTAGTCAGGCATTTGATATAAATAAGTAAACACCAAAATCACCTCCACCACAACCCAAAACATCTCTTTCCCCTTTCACTCTCTCTTTTTTTTTTTCTTCAAAGAGTGAAAGAGACTAGAGATTAGAAAAAGAGGTCTTGTGTATTCAAAGTGCTAATTCAGAACTTCTTTCTCTAATGCACTCATGAAACATTTTAATTGTCTGACTTTGCATTCAAAAGCCTTGTTTGCAACTCCTAATTGCAGGCTGCTTTGAACAAATAATTGAAATGCATGACTGTGGGGCCTGCTTAAACAATTATAATGTGCTTTGCCGCTAGGTGCTGGTCCCCCTCCCACCCCCATCCCTTTTTGCATAATGACAAGCAGCCAGCTTGATATTTGCAGCCAAGTTAAAACCTTGCTAATTTGCGGCGCTGCAATCTGGGGCCGCGGCAGTGTCCGTACCTGCATTAGTGCTTGCAACAGCAAAAATGGCTCTAATAGTTCAACTGAATGTTAAGAAGACCTTTTCATTTTCTGCTGAGAGAATCCCACTGGGGTTTTGTTTTCAAAATACAAATCTTTCATGTGCCTGTTAGTTTTGCATCTACGCACAATTTATGGAGCTATTTCCCTGAAAATTCTCCCCAACCTGATTTTAGCACAGTCCTCAACAAATAGGTTTCTTCCTTTCAGCGGGACTCAGGTTTAGAAATGAAACAAAAGTGTCCAGATCCCTGGAATGCCCCGAGACCGGCCGCAGCCGGCGCCCCAGGACCACACACAGGAAAGCTGCTTCTGAAAAGCGGCTGTGACTGGCGCTTTTAGAATCTAGAACACGGAGCCAGATGTGCCTCCATCTAGCCGCCTTGTCAGGACTCAGAGGCTTAGTGAACTAAGATTATGTCCACTCATGTTTTGACATTTTTTTTAACTGTGGCAAAATACACAACATAAAATTTACCATTTTCACGATTTTTAAATGTCCAGTTCGGTGGCATTAAGTCCATTCACATTGTTGTGCGACCATCACCAGCTTCCATGCACAGAACTCTCCTCATCTTGCTAAACTGAGACTCCGTTCCCATTAAAAAAGAACTCTCCTTTCTCCTCTACCCCTAGCTCCTGACAACTGCCTTTCTACTTTGTCTTTAGGAATTTGACTACTCTAGATTGAGCATTTAAAAAAAAATCCAACCGTACATGTTTTAAGATTAAAAGGATAAACAAATTACTCTTTTAGAATCAACTGTGCCTTTATTGGAATCTTCCGGTTCCGTAATTAGCGATTCTCACACTATCTCATTTCTGTTTAGGGTGTCCGGTGGGGGAAATGCTTAGCAGACTGAAAAAAGTAAGTTAAAAAAATTCACTATTTTAAGATCTCAACTCTGCCTGCTAAAAATAGCACTCAAGATGACTTGTTTGTTCCTGGGTGTCTCCCAGATGCTCTCAGCAGTCTTGGCAGGTGGTTATAGTCAAGGAGGGACGCTCTGGAGGTCCAAGCTCTTGTGTTTTATGTATTATTAGTTCTGAGTGCTCACAATGACCCATGAGATAGGTATTGTCTCTCTTTTACAGATGGGGAGATGCGGCTCAGAAAAGCTGGATAAGTTGCCCAAAGTCACACAGTGACTCTGTGGGGAGACTGAGATTCAAGCTGGGTCAGTGGGACTAAAAGCTCTTTTCAAGACACTGAGCGGCACAGCAGGCAGGATCCACAGGAAGTTTGTGCTTCAAAGACACTCGCTGTTTGGCAGGGGGAGTGGGGATTACCACCAGCTTGTCCCAGGACACAGGTGTGACACGTGTGCAGGGCTGAGGGAGGGGAGCTCCTCATCCTTGTTCTGAATACCCTGCATCCCGCCTGAACTAGGCTGCACCCAGCAGGTGGTATTAGAACCTTCATTGAGAATCTCTGGCCTAGTGTGTCTTGGTCTTAATCTCTAGAGAGGAGCCCAAAGATTCTCTTCATAACCTACTTTTGAGCTAAGAAAGCCATTCCTTCCAGTAACAATAGCAGCCCTTTATTGAGTGATTACCATGCACCAAGCTTTGTGTGTGTCGCTTGCAAACGCGGGCAGCCTTGCTCTCAAGTTCACACACTTAACACTACCCTAGACAAGTTCTTCTAACGTAAAATACAAGTAAAGCTGCAGAGCCCCATTCAACCCCAAACCTTCTGTGGAGAGCCTGTGCGTGTAACCACTGGACGACACTGCCCCGAAATGAGATGCTCCTGTCTGTGGAGGGCAGACTAAGCTGTCTGAAGTATGGATTTGGGTCTTCCAAATTATAGCAAATGACAGAAAGCATCAGCTTTGCTTTTCCAGGCAGATAGTCAAGACCTTCCAGGTACCCACTCGACAAGGTGACTGTAGGGCGAAAAAAAGATATGGACAGCCTCATCTTGGATGGAAAAATTTGCTTTTGGTCCTCTTGTTGGCTGAAGCACCAACTCCAATGTTCTTCTTCTCCGTAGAAGCCCAAATTAAAAATTCCAATCTGTGCTATGGGAATCAAATGATGCAGACATCTGTTACAGGTTTCTCCAGAAAGTATTCTCTTCCAGCAGAGCAGTTAAGAGCCCCAACTTTGGAGCCTGAAAACTCACGTTCAAATTCTCTTTCTTTCATTTATTAGTTGTGTAATCTTGGGCAAGTTACTTAACTTTTCTGTGCCTCAATTTTCTCATCTGTAAAATGGGAATAGCGACAGCATCTACATTAAAGAGGTAGTTGAAAGGGTTACATAAGTTAAGCACTGAAGAAATAGTACCTATTGTTATTATTTTAAGTTGAAAGGTAATTAGGCCTTCAAAATATTCTTGTCAAAAACACTTCACCAATAATAAACCAGACGAAAAATAACAAGTATTGGAGAGGTTATGGAGAAAAAGGAACCCTCACACGCTGCTGGTGGGAATGCAAACTGGTGCGGTCACTATGGAAAACAGTATGGAGATTTCTCAAAAAATTAAGAATAGAAATACCATATGACCCAGGTACCCCACTACTGGGTATCTGTCCAAAGAATTTGAAATCAGCAGTTCAAAGAGAGTCATGCACCCCTATGTTCACCGCAGCGTTATTCACAATAGCCAACACGTAGAAGCAATCTAAGTGCCCATCGACTGATGACTGGATAAAGAAGACATGGTATATGTATACAATGGAATACTACTCAGCCATAAAAAATGATAAATGATCATCCCATTCACAACAACATGGATGGACCTTGAGGGTATTCGGTTAACAAAATAAGCCAGATAGAGAAAGACAAACTCTGTAGTATTCTGCTCATATGTGGAAGATAAACAAACACAAGGACAAAGAGAACAGATCAGTGGTTACCAGGGAGAAGGGAATGGGGGTGGGTACAAAGGGTGTAGGAGTGCACCTGTAAGATGACCGACAAATAATAATGAACAACTGAAATTTCACAGTGTTGTAAACTATCATAACCTCAATTAAAAAAAAGAACACTTCACCAGAATTTACCCAAGCTTTTGCTCCTACTTGCAGGTTTCAGAACATACAAGGGCTAGAAGAACAAGATAAATGATACTACAGGGGAAAAACATCAGACAGTTTCAGAATTGTGATACATTCTACAGGACAACTGGCCAGGATCCCCTACTGATAATTATCCAACAATAATGAGTCTTCCAATTAGTCTAACGCTTCCCACATCTGCTATATGGCCATTGGCCATCGCCGCAGCCTCAGTCAGGCAGGCCTCAGGCCCATTTTGTGGATGGAGAACTGGTGCTCTGCCCAGAGAAGAGAGCCAGCTGCCTTGCCTCAGCCACACAGCTTATAAGTACTGAGGGAAGAACACAGCATTCTTTCCCCAACACCTGTGTTTCTCAATTCCCCTTCACCTCCAGCCCACCTCGTCCCAACTCTGATGCCTCCAATGCGGAAATCATTTTGATTTCGGTTTTGTAACTGCAGTTAGGAGAACAGCTGAAACAGAACACACACAGAAAAATTGAAACCCACCCCACATCTCGGTTCTGATTTACCTATTTGTAGATTTGAGTCATTGGCTACCATCTGCTGAACCAGCTACCTGACTGTATCCTCGGGGCGCCGTGGCTGACTCAATTTGCTCCCTTTGCCTGGTGAAGGAGGACACACTCAAAGGCAAACCTGCTCACTCCGCAGTTTGCTCTTGATTATTCACTAAGACTTTCAAGACTTCTCTCTTAAGTGTCAATAGAAGAACCCAAGTCTGAATGTGGCCCTTTGTGCCCAACATCTAGCCCAATACCAGACACAGCCAAATTCTTAGGTAGCTTTTCTCCTGAGGATGTCTTTCCAGCACTTTTTGTCTTCAAATATTGACCCAACTTGAAGGGACACCCACAAAGCTGGGACAGCTTAAGCATCAAAATGAATAACTGATTGTAAAGGATTGAAGCTCATTGAATATCTAAAAATCCATGAGTCCACAATGATACTCAAAAAGAGAAAGCAAGCAAACAAGCAAGTAGATTCTCACTTGTTATCATTGGAGTCGGCCATTACACCAACTCCTTATTCTGAAAATAGGTAAATAACTCTATTTTAGGCATTAAGCTCCAGTTGGTGAGGTATGGTCTTCTTTATGGATGAATACTGAGTAGTAAATGTAGAAGAAATGGTAAAATTAGAAAATCACCACTTGGCAATCCCTAAAGGAATAGTAGATTCAAGCAAGAAAAAATCAAATTACTCGAGAATTGTGATACATTCTACAGGACAACTGGTCTTTTATCCTCCGTAAATCAGTGTCATGAAAATGAAGAGGAAACAGAGAGATGGATCCTAGCATAGATAATCTACAAGAATTAGAATTATGGGATTCTCTCAATTTCAGGAAGCTCACTTTCTTTCTAGAACAGTGCTCAGTGCAAGAACCAGGCTATACTGAGCACTCAATACGTATGTGTTGAATGAAAGAATGAGTAGTAAGTGACTGAATTCTATAGAGGAGATCAAACAGGCTCAGAGAGGTGGGTGCTGTGCCCAATGTCAGGCAGCTGGTCAGTGGCAGAGCCAGGGCTAAAACTTCATCTATTAGCACTAACTTAGTGCTTGTTCCATAATTCTCTGTTTTTGCTTTTTCGTGTATAATTTAGTTCTAGATTTAAAAAGCCTTAGGAGACATAACAGCCTTATGTGCCCTACGAGACAAATGTAATGTGTGGTTTCTGGTTGGATCCTGGTTTGAATAAGCCAGCTGTAAAAGATATTCTGAGAACAACTGAGAAACTGAACACACACTGGTCCTAGATGACGTTGAGGCATCTCTGACAATTCTGTCAGGTGAGATAACGGTATTGTGGTTACACAGGAAGTGGTCTGTCCTTATTTTCTAGAGACACACACTAAAATTTTTCGGGGTAAAAGTCATGACATTGTGGTAATTTTCTTTAAAATACTCCAGCACAAAAAACTTGGTCAAGCATTTATGCTAACATGCTGATAAGTATTAAATCTAGGAAATGGGTACGTGAGTATTTATTAGACTATTCTTTCTTTTGTTTGAAAATGTTCATACTAAGATGATAAAGAGAGATCAGACAGACAGACAGTAGACAGCCAGCCAGCAAAAGCCTGGAGTTCTTTGATTTCTCAATGTTCCTACTGAAGTGAGCAATTTTACCTAATTAGGAATGAATGATATAAAAGAAAATATTCTCCAACAGCTATTTTTTAAGAACCTTAACATTAATATTGACATAAAACTTAGTAGAAACAACTGTATTCTTTAACATTTTCAAGTCACATGCATTTGCACAGCACTTTGTGTTGAATAAGTTTAGAAACAACTTCGTGTTCAAAAACATTTAGAATGTGTTTCTCAAACAATGTGAAGGAAATATTATTCCTCATGATGCTCCATGAAGAGAAATCGAGTGGGGAGGATGGCAAGGACAAGAGAGTTTCGTCAATCCTGGGCTAGAGCAGCCTTTAGCTTTCTGTTGATGATAAGTCTGAGGAGAAGCATGTGGCCCTCAGTTGAAGTATTTTGCATCACATTTGAATAGTAACTTTAAGAGGGTGTCACAGAGAGGGCTGGCAACTTGGCTTCTGCTTAACACTTTGCTGACCCCAAAGAATTCAGCTATTTGGCAACTTGGTGGGTTGGGGAGTGGAGAGAGAACTCTTCTTTCCTTCCTACTAGTCTACCCCGTGTCCATCTCCAACTCTACGTCAGAAGGGGAAGGGCCTGTCTGTGTGGCTGCAACAATCACAGCCCACCAGCTTAGTGCTGGGGCACCCCCATCCCCCTGGCCGAATTTTAAGAAGACATTACACATTTGAGCAGGAGAAAGCATCTAGGAGACCATGGGTTCACAATTGAATGAGTTTGAGGAACTAAACTGTGCATGAGAAAAATTAAACAGGAAGAAGACTGTGGGATGAACACTGTGTTTGGAATTGGCAGAACTGGGTTTTAGTCCCAGTTTTACCTCCAACTGTCTATTTACCATCAACACAAGACTTAGCTTTATCTCATCTATTAAATATCTATCTATCTATCTATCTATCTATCTATCTGTCTGTCTGTCTACTCTTTCATTCCATAAATGTTTCTTCAGTGCCCAGTATATGCCAGGTACTACACTAGGAAGGCATGCTCCTTCCAGAAAATGATAGACTTCCAAAAGCCATGTAAATTACCCATGGAGGTCTTTGCCAGGCTCCACTCCCTCACTTCCCCTCCTTTTGCACAGGGAATTGAGAATAACTGTACGCACTTTTGAGAAGGCCAGATCTCAGCTAAACCATTAGGAAGCTTCTGGGTGAACAGAAATGATCTGCATAAAAGCAATACAACAGTTCCCTCAAGATTTTAAAGCTGACATTGTGTCAACTTGTTGATCTAGGATGCACAACCTCCAGAGCAGAGAAAGCAAACTGGTGGCCCATGGCCAGTCCAGCTCACCACCGTGCTCTGTGTAGCTTGCAGAGTGCAACTGCTCAGTTGTTTTTCTTATAATAGGGAAGTATTTCTCTACACCACTGTCTTTATCACAAGTGGGGAAATTAGAGAGAGGATTAAGAGCAATAGATGCTTTTAGGGAAATGGCATTGAGCATACATTGGGCCCTGCCCACTGCTTTGGTTCTTGGGTTTGGGGATTTTTATATATTACACCCCATCAGACCTCTCCAGCTACTGAGATTGTGATGCTTCACTCTAGACTAAAGAACGAGTTTGTCTATACCCTGACCCTCCAAAGGGAAGTTGTTTCCTAATATGAGGGGTTAGAGGAAAAGGAAGAAATGGAAGATAAGCAAAGGCTGCCCTCTTTCTGTAACTGCCCAGCCACAGCAGAGACAGAACAATCTCACACTCAGAGCTGAGATCCCCTGGGGATGATCCGGCTCAGTCCTTCTGCTTAATAAATGAGGAAATGAAGCCTCAAAGAAGTCAAGGGCTTGACCCAAGCCAAACAGCCCAGCCAGAACGGGCCAGACCCTAGCATTTTTTCCTCTCTTGGAAGATGCCTCACCCTCAAGTGAAAGCGAAACTGCAGACTCTATTAAATCATGTTTTTTATCTTTTCTGAGCATCACACCTTTTTACACACTGTTTCCATTCCAAGGTGGTTATCTAAGTGATACCTCTCATTCTGTCCTGGCATTAGGAGCCCAAAAAAACGAGCCCCAAGGAGTAGGCCCATTAGCAGCATGCTTTGCAAAGCTTCTCCAGTTTGCTAAGAAGCACTTCAGCGTCCCGAGTTCATCTCTTTCGTGTCACAAGAGAGCATCTGCTCTTGCAGGAATGTCACGAGTGCAGAACAAAGGAACTTGAGATGGGTGGTAAAGTTCAGTGTTGACAACATGGACTTCAGAATCAAACTAGACCTGGGGGAACATTTTCCTTGACTCAGTTTCCTCTTCAGAAACACCAAGCAAACACCAAGCACCTATTTCATACAGTCGTTGTTGGAATTAAATGAGATAATAAATAAGATAATGCCCGAAATAGTTAAGTGCCCCAGAAGTCATCAGTTACTATAGTTATGGCTAGGCAAACAAGTATATTATGTGCTTGGATTGCTTGTAATTGTTTTCATTTTGGAGAGACCAGATCATTGTAATTCCCTTTCACAAGCCATTTAGATATTGAAGTTCCAACAGAAGTTCTGGACAAAGATTATAATGAAAGCAGAAAATTTCCCAAAATAAATCTTCTGTTTTTTTTTTTTTTTTAATCTTAATGGGACCTCAAGCCAAGTTCAACCCTAGTAGGCACCTTGGCAGAGCTGCTACTCTGCTCTCCCCATAGTGTGTCATACTGGATGTGCTTGTCAATGTGGTATTCCTTTTCTGCTTTAATCAGCCAATATGGGCCCTGAGAACAATGTAGCAATCACCTTCTTCCCCAACAGGTATACTAATTGCATCATTTCAGTAACGCACTTATCCTTCACCAGCATAAGTCCTGCGAATTTGCCCACCGTCCCTTCTACAGCCAGCTCTCACCTCTGATGGGTGTGTGTGTGGAAGTTTAGAGCATAATGGCCCCAGAATGTTAGAGGGATACAAACTAGGGGAGGATGCTATGAGTTTGAAGCTTTTGGCGGTGGAACAGGAAAGCACAGCCCTCTAATTCGAGCACATTGACAGTGTGGCAGCATGGTGAACCACCTTAGAAACCCAAAACAGAAGAAACAATGCAACTGCGGCTCACAGAGTTTAACCCCAAGCTCTAACTCTGGCGTATAGTTACCATGTCACTAAGAGCTCGAATTCATCTTTATTAATCTACAAATTCATGCACAATGGATTTTTTCTTGCCGTCTTCCAAAATACTGATCTCCTATCAACTACAGTTGAAGTCGCTTTTCTGCTTGAGGGTATTGCTGTTTCTCTGATTTTGAAAACTGAAGAGACACAAAGGGGAGAAGCATAAGTGACACTTTCCCGGGAAAATTTGCAAAAACGCTTCCCAACCCTAGCAGTCCCCAAACCACCACATGAGCAGCTACTTGCGTGGCCCTGCAGTAGTGGCCTATTGTTAATCCCTAAGGTTAACAAACTCCTGAGAGTGACTGTGAATTGTGGATTATTAGGACGAGTAATCTTCTCAAATGATTTCTTTTAGGAGATTTGGCTTCATAGAAGGCCTAAGGCTTATTCTAAAAGTAACTCATCGTTAAAAGGAAAAAGGAAAACAATTGTAAAAGACTGATAAGCAACAGTATGATATCAATATGATCTCAAGTTAATTATATATAAGGATATACCACAAAAGGCTTATGGCTGTTAATATTTCCCAGGTAGTGAGATAAGAGCTAATTTTTATTTTGCTTTCTTTTTAACAACCTGTATTTTCTATTTTTGTCTACAATAAATACGTGTTTCTAGTTAGAAAGAAAAAAATCAACTAAAGAAGAGTAAACAAATTGAAGTATTCTGAGGATCCTAAGCCTGGGGGAGGCTGGGCTACTATCAGCAGTATAACTCGTTTTCATTGATGCTGCCAATGGCTCCCTCTTTTAGCTGGCCTGTCAAAGAAAACCCCGTTAGGACTCAGGGCCCTAACGTGCTCGGGAGTCATATTTATATGATACACTAAACATGTCTGCCGTACAATAGATGTCACACTCTAACCTTCCTACATGGACAGACTCTGAATCTGTGCCTACCACATTTGCTCTTTTCTTTGGCAAAGGGAATTCCCACAAGAAGAAGAAACACTAAATTTTTAACAGTTAATTCTTTATAATTAGGAACGGAGACATATTCTCATTAGTGCTTTGCTGTGTGAAAGTCTCTGGGTTCTGTGATCTTTCCTCAAGCCACACTTCCAGATTCTTTTTTAAGGCAGTGGCAGCCAGTGTGCTCCACCAACTGGCGAGGGAGTGAGAAGATAAAACACAGCAGAACATCAGGCTCTAGCCGGTTGGTGAGAAACAGAGTAATGGACGGGGGATGGACGTAGTCTCATGAAAATCTGGGAAGTAGGTTTTCAGTGCTTCATTACATATTTGCTTAACTTCTACTGATATTTTAGGCCTTGGCTTAAATGTCACTTCTGCAACAATACCCTCCCCAGCTCTCAGATTACTTGGTCCTCTGTTGTACACAATCATTGCACTTTGTATTTTTCATTGTGGCCTCTATCACTGCTATAATCAAATAGTTCTATGTGTAATTGTTTGCGTAACTGTTTGTCTTCCCCACTAGACTACAAGGGGAAGGCTATGTCTACAATATTCTGCAATAGTTTTTGCTGCAATATTCTCAGCACCTAGTTCTGGGGCTAGAACACAGTTAAGTATTTATTGAACAACTGAATGAATGAATCAGTGAATGAGTGAATGAATAAATGAATGAAATACTTCTCCAGAGCTTTTCTGTAACCTCTTTCTGCTTTTTGGCATTCAACTTCATATTAATTGCTTCATGCTAATATAAATAAATGAAAACGTTTATCGTGCATCTGCTATACAGTTATTATTGGATATAAGTGATTCTTCACACTTTTCCATGCCTTTCAAACCCTGAGGTGGTGTAGTTGTGGTTGTTGTTGCTTCTATACTAGAGTGAGGGACAAGAGACTCAGTAAATAATTTACCAACCAAAGTCACAAAGAGCTAGAACCACAACTGCAGAGGGTTCCCACAGTGCCCACTGACCCTCTGGGATGTGCGGGTCACCTGTAATCTTGAGGCCCAACTCTGAAGACTTTCCTCTGCAGAACTTCTGTTCCTGGGCCTCCTCTCTTTTAGAGGTTCAGGGGTGTGGCCAATAATGTTTTAAATTCATTTCAGATAAGATTTGTATGTTAATGGAGTCCCCTGAGATGATTTTAGGTCTTATGAGAATCTTTTATTCTAACAGTCACAAATTCACTTTAATGTGAACTAGAAAAAAATTCATGAAGACACCAAATCCATAATTTCCTGGGTATTATTGCTGTGGATGAAGCTAAATATAAATTTTTTAAAAGTCAGTTTAAAGAAAAATGTCAAATAGGAGAAAAAGTAGATCGTAGACCTGGCAAATGTTGGGAAAGGCAATATGTAAATAACTGAAGTTTGGGAAACAGTTTCGACTCTAAGGCTTGAAGAACTACAAACATAACGGGTTCTCAGTAAATATCCACTCATCCATTTATTTAGCAAAAATGTGTTGAGCTCCTACTGTATGTCCTAAGTGCTAGAAAAACATTTGTGAGCAAGATAGCTGGGACCCTCACCCTTACCAAGCTATAGCCATTCACCCGAAGGAACACAGAATGAATGAATGAATGAATGAACATATGAAGGAAGGAAGGAAGGAAGGAAGGAAGGAGGAAGGAAGAATAAAGGAAAGTACATTCAAATACAGGAATTTTAATGACTATATCAGGGCTTGGAGAGAAAGATTTTGAGCTGAGCAATCTCTAACGGATCCTCAAATCACACCATCTGATTATACTTCCCACAGAGAGAACCATAATAGACCATTAGCTTTTCCTTACTTTCCTTTGGAGGTCCAACGAGACAGAACTTTCTCTATCAGCATGTATTTTTGTCTAGCAATATTTGGGTCCATTTGATGAATTTTTTTTTTCTCAGGGGAAGATTCGCCCTAAGCTGACATTGGTTGCCAATTTTCCTCCTTTTTTTTCCCTTCTTTTCTCCCCTGCAAAGCCCCAGTACATAGTTGGGTACAGTTGTAAGTTCTCTGGTTCTTCTATGTGAGCTGCTGCCACAGCATGGCTACTGACAGATGAGTGGTGTGGTTCTGCGCAACCCAGGCCACCAAAGCATAGCAAATGGAACTTTAGCTGCTAGGCCATCAGGGCTGGCTCCATTTGGTGGATATGTTGATTGCCACATCATCTGGATGTATTAGCCATACAAATGCCCTAGAAAGCCAAAGATGCCATGAATGGCCACAAATGACCCATATAGCCTGGATTCTAGGACCTAGAAACTTTGAGGGAGGTGGTGAGAGGGAATCTGAGAAAGTCTAGATTTTTTCCTGTCACACTGAAGGAGGAAAACCACATAAGCAGGAATATACTCTAGAAACCTTAGAAAGATCTCTAATAGACATTTGACTATTAAAAAGACAACAAGTACCTAGGCATGCATATTTGAGAAGAAAACACAACAAAGCTATCACATCTGATTTTGGATACCAGCTCAAGTTTCTAAGTTTAAATTTCCATCACTCCATGGAATATCCATCCTTCCTTTGCAGTAAGCATTTTCCCCAGTTTACCATTGCTTCTTGATGAAGATGGATGGGTCTGCATCTGGCATTCTAATTAGATTAGAGAATAATGACCAGGAAGATATTGGGGAAGAGAGGATAATTTATTACTCACATTACTTCCACTCTAAGAAGTCTTCAGAAGTAAACTGTCTAATTCCCCCAGAATTCACTTATCATGCTCAGAAAACAAAACACAAGTTGGAAACAAGGAAAGTCTGCCTGCTTTGGCCCTGCTACAATGGGTCATGGTAGGAGCCCTTGATGTTTCCAGCAATTTCCGTCATTTTTCTACCTGGAGGATGATACTATCTGTAGGAAAGGGATGGTTGTAGTAGCTATCATCTATTACAAGTTGCCATGTGCTGGGCATATTTAATTCTCCAAACAAGCCTTGTGAGCTGGATGAAATTATTCCCATTATACAGGAGGAGAAAATAGAAAATCCAGAAAATAGCTTGCCCAAAGTCACACAGTTGATACATGGTGGAATAAGAGTTTGAACTCAAGTCTGACACTAAATCCACACTCTTCATTGCTCTGCTGTCTCTCAAATGAACCCTTTCCTAATTAGCTCATATTATACCCAGGAACTAGAGTTGGAGCATTGCAGTGCCCAGTAGCAGTTTGCTAGAGTTCCTTGGCATGCAATAACAGCAACAAGTAGGGGCTGGCCCTGTGGCCTAGCAGTTAAGTTCAGCATGCTCCACTTGGGTGGCCCAGGTTTGGTTCCCAGGCGCGGACCTACACCATTCATCAACAGCCATGCTGTGGTGGCAACCCACATACAAAATAGAGGAAGACTGGCATAGATATTAGCTCATGGCGAATCTTCCTCAGGAAAAAAAAGTGTCAATAATAGCAACAGGTTATAATAATAACTTGCCCATCACTTTATTCATTTCAGAGCCAAAGCCCAAATTAACCGACAGTGGGACTGTGATTCTTTACGGGCAGGGGGCTGGGGCCCCAAGACAAGAGATTCGTCCTCCTTTGCACACGTTTGCTCATCTCCTCAGCAAAGGCTCTCTAGCTCTAGCAGGGTGTGCTGCCCCTGGGGGGTGAAGCAGATGCCCATTCTGAGAGTTAAATTGGCCAGTAGATTTCCTTCCTTCCCTCCACCAACCTGTCTGCTGTTTCGGGACAGAAGAAAGAGGTAGCTTTGGTGGGATGGAAAGACAGCTTGACCACACAGTGACTGGACCTCTTCTTGGAGGGGGAACTTTGGGCAAATCACTTAACAGCACTACCCTCAGTTTCTTCCTCTGTAAAATAGGACTGACTCACATACCTACCTCATGGGTAGGATTACATGTGAATATCTGTGAGAGGCACAATACAGGACAAATTGGCAGAGAGAACAGAAAAAGAAGAAAATTAACATTTTATTTGACTTCCTTGACATGTTAACCTTTTCTATACCATGTGTATATAAATACCTGTGACACTTTGTATACATGGCTTCATTTGTTCCTCACAGCTTTCTAGGTAGGTTGTGTCATCCCCTTTTCAGATGAGGAGACAGGAGACAGTGAGATTAACTGACCTAACCAAGGTCCGCAGCCAGTTTGTAACAGACTTGGATTTGAAGGTGATTTTGGCTTGATTTCCACAGTTGCACACTGCCTCTCCATATAAACTTTGGAGACACCGTTTCGTAAAATAATGGGCTCTCCCTCACTGGAAATGATCAAGGACAGACTACTGGGCATGCAGTTGGGACAGTTTGGCTCCAAGTGCTCTCAAACTCTAGAATTTATAAGTCTAACTTTCACGCATTCATCTATTCATTCATCCATTTATTTAACACATATTTATGGAGTGCCTACAATGTGCCAGGGCTGCTCTGGGTGTCAAAGGGATAAACAAAACAGTCAATAAAAGAGAAAACAAACACAGATCATTCCAGAAAGCAAAAATGCCCTGAAGTCCAGTGAACAGGGTCACATGATCATGAGTTCCTGGGGACTATGGGGGTTGTGAGGAGAGGCTCCTTTAGAGAAGGAGGTCAAGGAAGGTTCCGAGTGGAGGGGGTACCTGAACTAAGGCCTGAAGATATGAAAGGATTGGCCATGTGGAGACAGCAGGAAAGAGCACCCCAAGCAGAACGACCAATAAATGCAAAAGGTTTACGGAGGACCCAACTCATGAGCTAGGGGAACAGAAGGGAGGAGACTAATGTGGCTGGAGCTCAGCCACATTAGTCTCAGGGGAGAGGGGGAACACACGACGAGCTGGGAGAGGCAGGCAGTAGCTGGGCCACATGGGGCCCATAGGCCATGGTCAGAAGTTTGAATTTTGTTTTGGTTGTCCTGGGAATCTCTCAAAAGAATCCAAAAAGAGGTTCTTGGCTCTGCTCCCCACCCGAGATGAGTCATACCAACTCCCCGCATGTTAGCATTTGCATTTCCGCATAGAATGGAGGAACTGCAGCGCTGTGAATTACCTAGGTCCTCATTGATTGTGACTGTATCTGACAGAGATCTAGCCATTTGTGCTTGGGCAAGAATGTGAAGCCTCTCTAGCAGACACTAGCCAGCATCACTGAGAAACCTCCAGGCTGTAGATCAGAAATTTCCCTGTTGATCACAGGCCCAGAAAGTGTTTGCTGACAAGGTCACCTATCCTGAGCTGTCCCCGCACTCCAGCAGAGATGGGCACCAACAAGCACCCAAGACCGTGATGACACCTTGGTGAATTTTTATTTGCATACAAGCATATCAACACCTCCTCCACACCTTTCTCCTCTCACCACCTGGGAAGAACAAGCTTCAGAATCTTGTAGTTGTAGTGTAGCTGCAAGTCTACTGGATTTGGATTCAGAAAGACGGATAATTTAGAATTCTACATTTTGCATGACAGGAGTTAACGTGTTTGAGCTTGGTTTCCTTATCGACAGAATGCTGGTAGAGAAACAAACCCCTCAGGATTCTTGTAGAATAAAAACATGATGACATACATGGAAGCACCCTGCATAGTGCCTGTTATTTATTACATGCTGAAAAATGTATATTTTGAAAAATCAGAACAGCTAAACCTTGCCACATAAACCTAGGATCAGATAAGAAACACCACCTGGGAATTTCTGTAAGCCATCTGCATCCTATGTCTGTGGATCAAGAGACGGGGAGGACAAGAACAAATCCAAATTTGAAATATTACTTCAAAATACACATATCTTCAGTATGGGAAAAAATATAAAATTTAAATATTAGAATCAGCTAAACATGGGAGATAGGAAAATGAATAATAAATGCAGGTAAAAATGTAGAGCTCTGTTTCATGCATACAGGGGAATAATTAACCAATCTCAAAACATGTAAATGAGGGCTTAGAAGCATTTTCAAAACACCACATCCAATTCCAGTTACATATGCAGAATTTGCTACATTATAATAATTAGGGGTCTTTTTTTTTCACAAAAGATTTATTTATTTTGAATAGAAGTATTAAATATTATACTAATTACTGGTTATTTTACTTTGTACCCAGGGAAAAGAAATGAATATTCATTAGCTCCTTAAGCTACTGATCCTCCACCGACTAGACAGATTCCAACATCACCACGAAGCTGTGGGTGGGTGGAAAATGCTCCCTGTAAAACCAGGCTTGCGCTACAAATCACAGCCCAATCTATTCTGCTAATGTGCACGCTAGAATCCCCAGGTGAATTCCACCACGCTGTACCCCAGAGTCCCAAGCTGATTAGCCAATAGGCGAGAATGACTGTTAAATTGATCATAAGGCAACAGAATTTTTCTATCTACACGATCTAGTGATCTTGAACAGACAATTCTTAAAATATTAAACATGGTCTCATACAATAAAACTAACATCTCCATCTGTCCAAAACACGCCTAGTTCATTCCAAAAGACTGTTTCAATATATCTATTTTGATCACTTTCCAACTCAGATTTTAATCCTACTCTAAGGAAAATAACCCCAAAAAGACCAGTCTTGAGATTTTAATTTATGAGGCATTTTCACCGTGGCTCAACAGGCAAACACTGTTTTTTCTCCAGCAGAAAAGGAAAACTAAGTAGCAATACATTTTTCAAGACCCAATCTGGATAACTTTTAATCCTTGCTCAGTTTACAGCACCTTTGCGTTGTTGAGTCTGTGCGCTGCTTGATTTTTATTTTTTGGTTTGTTAAGTTTTGTGAACCAGTTTAGTGCTTGAGCAGGTCACTACCCCAGAGGAGGGAAGGGGCTGTGGCTCTGGGGGAACCTGGTTTTACAGAAGGGGCCTCCAGTCTCCCTCTTGGCTTTGCTGACTTGCAGCCCCAGTGTGGCATCTCTATGGGGCAGAGACTGCTAATTCTGCCAGACCGGGCTGGGAAAGAGGGACTAGATCAGGGTGCACACAGTGATGTTGGCTACACGGAAAAACAGCCCTGGGTCCTGCCTCCATGTGGGTAGAATATTGGGATAGGGGTGGAAGTACGTAAAACACAACAGCTCGATAGACTTAATTTTCCAGAGAGTAAAAATTCCTGCTGTCCAACACAGAGAACAGAGAGGAGGGTGTGTCTCTACAGGAGGTTTCACATTTCTAGGGATTAGGACAGAAAAGGACTCATTCAACAAATATTTATTGAGTACCAAGCGTGTGCTGTACACTGTTGCTGTTTTAAGTGTAGTTCCTGGACCAGCCACAGCCACAGAACACGGGAGCTTCTTAGAAATGCAAGTTCAAGTGTCTACCGTAGACCTACTGAATCAGCATCCTGACGTGATTCCTACATTAAAGTTTGAGAAGCACTGCTAGACACTGCATTTGGTGTTCACCATTGATCTCCATTCAATGCATTATAAAAATAAAGTCCAGGTCACACAGCTGCCAAAACTTGCTTATGGCACAACTTAAGATAGAACTCTATCCCATTGCAAGGCAGGCGGCACAGGCATTTTGAGGTCTTTGGGCCTCTGATAAAGACTTCATGTGCCAAGCCAAGGAAGAGCCTCACTTCAAGGCAAACAACAGGGCCTCGACCCACCTGATGCAGGGAAACCAAGAGCACTCCCATTCCTCAATTCAAGTTGGAAGAGTTTCCCATGAGGAAACTCTAGACACTAGAAAGACCTACGAAATAAAGGCTGGTCTCATCTGGTTTCCAGCTGGCAATGAGAGAGGGTTAGGAAGAAAATTATCCAATTCATTTAGCCAGCTAATTTATTAAGGTCTTTCACTAGTCTACGGCCCTTGCATAGGAGAAATCACATGAAGTAGATAAACATCGGGGAGGGGATGTCTCCACTGATTTCATTGGACAGTTGTGTTACATTTTATCTTCATTTTCTGCTCTAATAGATGCTGGTAATACTTCTTGACAGGTTGTGTGGAGCCACAGATTTTCCAAAGCCAAATGGAAGTGACTTTAAAGATATTGTTGAAATTAATGACCCGTGAGGGTTTCCATGGACTCATATCTACTCTCCCTGGAGATTCCTCCATGTCAATCTTTATCAACTTGTCTATTTCGCAGCATCTTACTTTTACATTTTCCTTTAATTTTTAATTACAAAAGCGTTATATAAGTTTATGTTTTAGGAAAAGTTCAAACAATACAAAAATATATACAGAAAAAAAGTGAAAAATCTCCTTTATTCTCCTACCCAAGGGTGATCACTGTTAACATTGGGATGTATTTTTCCAGCATTTATTCTATGCATTTACATTGGATACGCACAGTTCTTCATTCTTAGGCCACACTAAATTATTATTCTGCAACTTATTATTTTTTTTGCTTACTTTGCCTTTTTTCACTTTATCTTGGGGATGGTTCTCTCTCTCTCTCTATATATATATACATATATATATATAAATAAAAATACATAAAATATATATATATAATTCTAAAGAGCTGATTAATGTTCCATAGATTAGATTTACCCTGAACAGTTTAATCATTCCCCTATTGATGAAGATTTAGATTGTTTCCAATCAATTTTTAAACAATTATAACAATTTTCCCATATGGCCAGATGTAAGAGCAACATATGAAAATCAGGAGCTTTCCATACACCACTAATAACTAGTTTAAAAATGTAATTTTTCAAAAGCTCGTTCACAGTAATAGAAAAAGAAATACGTAAGAACAATGTGAAAAAAAATCTCTAAAATGTATTGACCAGTATAAAAAACCAGAATAGTACAAAGATATACCTTGTTCCTAGATGAGAAGATATGATATTGTAAACATATCAATTACCTCAATTATATTTACAAAAATCAATGCAATCCCAAACAAATGGCAGTGAGCTAGTTTATACAACTTGACAAACTGGGTGTAAAGTTTTTCTAGAACAGTCATTGCAAGGAATAGCCAAGTGAATGTGGGGAAGACAAAGAAGATACGGTTAAGATACCCTCAATTTTGGTGAGTGGATTTGCTTTATCTCCAATATCACCACAACATAGGAGCTGAGAGCCAGAAAAATAAGCATATTTTTGGACTGGAGACCAGAAAGAGAGAGAAAGAGAGGGGGAGGGCAGGTGAGAGAGCACATGAGAGAGCCAGCAAGCAAAATCCAATTTAAGGTAAATTTGCAAATCAAAATTCCAGAACACTACCACTAAAAAAAAAAGTAAACAATAAAATCAGCATATTCTTTGTGACCAACTGTCAATTACAGTAAAAGTTTAGGAGTCATTTGAAAGGAATGTAAGTTCTCTATTTGTTGGCTAAAAATACTCAAGCTTGTTAATTTCACCTAAACAAGTACACATTTTTGGGGTCTACATGATCTGTTGATTCCTGACAGATGTGAGCGCTTGAGTCTTTCTTCAAGTTTAGGGAAATTTTATTTCATTATAGCTGTGATGAATTCTCCCTTTATTTCCCCTCTCTCCCTGTTTTCATCATCTCCGTTGTTATTATCCTCTCTCCTCCTCCTTTCTCTCTCTTTGTTCTGAAAATTATTTTGAAGCAAGTCCCAGGCATCATGTCATTTCTGCTCTAGATACTTAAGTAAGCATCTCTAGACAATATGACATTCTCTTACATAACTATATTACCATTTTTACACATATTAGTAAGTGTAAATTTTTCTTGGTATCATCTAAGACTTAGGCATGTTCAGATTCTCTAGGTGTTTAAAACGTTTTTACATTAGGTTTTATGGGATGCAAACAAGGCCCACACATTATATTTAGTTATCTAAAGTCTCTCAATCTAGAATTGTCTCTCTTCCCTTCCCTTTATTTTTTCCTTTTTCCAGGTAATGGAATTGTGAAGAAACCATGTGTATTGTCCTATAGAAGATCTAACATTTGGGATTTGTCTGTTTATTTCCTTGTAGTGTCAACCAATTGTTCATTCCTCACTCGTATTTCCTCCAAATCGAAGTTAGCTTTAAAGGTTTGACTAGATTCAGGTTCAACTCTCCAGCAAGAATACTTTACAGGTCATAAAGTATTCTGTACTTGATAACTGCATCTCCTCAGGAGGCATGCACTGTCTGATGCTAAGATTCATCAATGGGTTTGGGGCATAATAGTCACTTCCTCCATTGTAAAGTTTCCAACAAAACTTCATCTAATGGTTTTATCCATTGATGATTATTGCCAAAATCTATTATTTATCAGAGGTTAAAGATGCTGACTTTCTAATTCTATTCGTTCTTTATACTTTTATTATGTGGAATTTTTCTGTAAAGAAAAACTTTCATTCATCACCTAGGGCTATGTGATTACCTTAATGTCCTGTTCATACAAGAAAGACAAGATAAATACTTAATCTTTCCTTATAATTGACACCTTTTAGAGTAACAAGTTATTGTCCTAATTACTTTCAATGATGCCTACTGAGGTGCTTTTATTTGTTGGCTTTCTCCTATTTTCTTTTTTGTTGAGTATCATCATGGAATCTATGTATCCAATGTTTTTCATTCAATAGAATTCACTCGTATTTTTGGTGCTAAAATTTTTCCACCCTTAGCCAAGGAGGCTCCTTCATGTTGGCTCCTGGATCCCCATGACACCACCTATTAGTCTCTGACAGCTCCCTTGCTTTCTGGCACAAGACATTCCAGAAACATCTTGTAAGTTTCTTATCCCAGACCTGGAATCAATCATTCCTCCAAGGAATCTTGATTCCTTTTGGTATTTAGAAACCACAAATTGAGAGTGAGATGTTTGTTGTCATTGGGCTTCTTCATTTTTTCATACTTTTTCAGCGAACAAAGCTAGGAAAATCTGCATTTTTAAAAAAGAAAACAAAATAATGAGTTTATACTGGTATTTCCTAATCAAATGTAACATTACAAGATTTTTATATATGACTATCATCAAAAAAACAAGAGAAAAGTGTTGGCAAGGATGTGGATAAAAAGTAACCCTTGTGCAGTGTTCATGGTAATGTAAATTGGTGTAGCCACTATGGAAAAAAGTATGGAGGTTCCTCAAAAAATTAAAATAAAACTACCAGATGATCCAGCAATTCCACTTCTAGATATATATCTGAAGGAAACAAAGTCACTATTTGAAGAGATATCTGCACTCCCATGTTCACTGAATAAAGAAAATGTGATATATATGTGTATATATATATATAAATACACACATACACACAAACACACACACACTCAATGGAATATTATTCAGCCATAAAGAAGAAGGAAATCCTGACATTTCCAACAACATGGATGAATGCTAAGTGAAATAAGCCAGACAGAGAAAAACAAATGCTCTCTTATATGTGAAATCTAAAAAATAAAAACGAAAGGAAAATAACACATAGAAACAAAGAACAGATTGGTAGTTTTCAGAGGCAAGGGGTTGGGGAGTAGGGAACGTGAGTGGAGGGAGTCAAAAGGTACAAATTTCCAGTTATAAGATAAGTAAGTCCTGGGGATGTGATGTACAGCATGGTGACTATAGTTAACAATACTGTATTGCATATTTGAAAGTTACTAAGACAGTAGACCTTAAAGTTCTCATCACAAGAAAAAAAATTTGTAACTATGTGAGGTGACGGATGCTAACTACTCCTATCGTGGTAATCATTTCACAATATATACATACATCAAATCATTATGTTTTATACCTTAAACAAATATAATGTTATTTGTCAATTATATCTCAATAAAACTGGAAAAAAGATTTTCATGTAACTTTTTTGATGTTTTGTAATTATTTCTTTTCTCTTACGCTAAAAACTTTGGTTCCTAACAACATTAATATACTTAGGTGTATTAACATATTGTTTCTCAGATGTCATATAACATGGAGTATCTTTCTATATGCCCATTTGCCATCTGTATGTCTTCTTTGGCAAGGTGTCTGTTGAGGTCTTTGGCCCATTTTTTAATCGGGTTGTTTCTTTTCTTATTGAGTTTTATGTGTTCTTTGTGTATTTTGTATCACAGTCCTTTATCAGATGTGTCTTTTGCAAATATTTTCTCCCAGTCTGACATTGTCTTTCACAGAGAAGACATTTTTAATTTTAGTGAAGTCGAGCTTATCAATTATTTCTTTCATGGATAGTGCTTTTTGTGTTTTATCTAAAAAGTCATTGCCATACCCAAGATCATCTAGATTTTCTCTGATGTTGTCTTCTAGGAGTTTTATAGTTTTGCATTTCACATTTAGGTCTATGATCCATTTTGAGTTAATAGTTGTAAAGGGTGTGAAGTCTGTGTCTAGATTCATTTTTTTTGCATGTGGATGTCTAGTTGTTCTAGCACCATTTGTTGAAGAGACTATCTTTGCTCCATTGTATTGCCATTGCTCCTTTGTCAAAGACCAATTGGCTATATTTATGAGGGTCTATTTCTGGGCTCTCTATTCTGTTCCATTGATCTATTTGTTTCTTCTTTCACCAGTATCTCATTGTCTTGATTATTGAGCTTTATAGTAAGTCTTGAAGTTGGGTGTGTCTGTCCTTCAACTTTGCTCTTCTCCTTCAGTATCGTGCTGGCTATGCTTGGTCTTTTGCTTCTCCATATAAACTTCAGAATCAGTTTGTCAACATCCACAAAATAACTTGCTGGTATTTTGATTGGCATTACAGTTTATCTATTGATTGAGTTGAGAAAAGCTGACAACATTAAATCTTCCTATCCATGAACATGGAATATCTTTCCATTTATTTAGTCTTTGATTTCATTCATCAGAGTTTTGTAGTTTTCCTCATATAGATCTTGTACATATTTTGTTAGATTTGTACCTAAGTATCTCATTTTGGGGGGTGGTAATGTAAATGGTATTGTATGTTTCATTTCAAATTCTATTTGTATATTGCTAGTATATGGGAAAGTGATTGTCTTTTGTATATTAATCTTTTTTCTTGCAAACTTGCTATAATCGCATATTAATTCTGGTGGTTTTTTGTCAGTTCTTTTGGATTTTCTACATAGACGATGGTGTCATCTGCAAACAAAAATAGTTTTATTTCTTCCTTTCCAGTCTGTATACCTTTTATTTCCTTTTCTTGTACTATTGCATTAGCTGAAACTTCCAGTATGATGTTGAAAAGGAGTGGTGAGAGGAGACACGCTTGTCTTGTACCTGATCTTAGAGAAAAAGCTTTGAGTATGATGTTACCTCTAGGTTTTTTGCAGCTAGTCTTTATCTTTTTGAGAAAGTTCTCCTCTATTCCCAGTTTACTGAGAGTTTTTACCATGAAGGAGTAGTGGATTTTCTCAAACATTTTTTCTGCATCTATTGATATAATCACGTGATCTTTCTTTTTTAGCCTGTTAATGTGATGGATTACATTAATCGATTTTCAAATATTGAACCAGCTTTGCCTACCTGGGATAAATCCCACTTGATTGCGGTATAAAATTTTTTATACATTTTTGGATTCCATCTACTAATATTTTGGTGAGGATTTTGGCATCTATGTTCATGAGAGATATTTGTTTGAAGTTTTCTTTTCTTGCAATGTCTTCATCTGGTGTTGGTACTAGGGTAATGCTGGGCTCCTAGAATGAGTTAGGAAGCATTCTCTCTGCTTCTTTTTTTTTTTCTTAAAGATTTTATTTTTCCTTTTTTCTCCCCACAGCCCCCTGGTACATAGTTGTATATTTTTAGTTGTGGGTCCTTCTAGTTGTGGCATGTGGGATGCTGCCCCTGCATGGCTTGATGAGCAGTGCCATGTCCGCACCCAGGATCCCAACTGGCGAAACCCTGGGCCGCTGAAGCAGAGCACACGAACTTAACCACTCCGGCCACGGGGCTGGCCCCTCTCTGCTTCTATTTTCTGGAAGAGATTGTGGAGAACTGGTACAATTTCTTCCTTACATATTTAGTATTTACCAGTGAACCCAACTGGGCCTGGTGCTTTCTGTTTTGAAAGGTTATTAATTATTGATTCAATTTCTTTAATATATATGGGACTTCTCAGACTATCTATTTCTTCTCATGTGAGTTTTGAAATTGCCTCTTTCAAGGAATTGGTCCATTTTACCTAGGTTATCAAATTTGTGGGCATAGAGTTGTTCACAGTATTCTTTTCTTATCTTTTCAACGTCTGTTGGGTCAGCAGTGATGTCCCATCTTTTATTGCTGCTATTAGCAATTTGTGCCATCTCTCTTTTTTTCTTAGTTAGCCTGGTTGAAGACTTATCAATTTTATTGGTCTTTTCAAAGAACTAGCTTTTGAGTTCATTAATTCTCTCTATTTATTTCCTATTTTCAATTTCATTGATTTCTGCTCTAATTTCTATTTCTTCTGCTTACTTTGCATTTAATTTGCTCTTCTTTTTCTAGTTTTTGAAGGTGAAAGCTTAGATGATTGATTTCAGATCTTTCCTCTTTTCTAATATAGCCATTCAACACTATAAATTTTCCTCCAATCATTGCTTTTGCTGCGATCACTTAAATTTTGATGAGTGGTATTGATTTTCATTTAGTTCAAAAAATTTTTATATTTCTCTTGAGTTCCTCTTTGACTCATGTGTTTATTCATTCAACAAACATTTTATTGAGCTTCTACCCTGTGCTAGGTAGTAAGGATACAGGGTTAGATAAAACTTTCTTTCTGTCCTCAAGCAGCTCTATCTGGTGGAATAGAAGGATATGAGACCCATTAACTATAGTGAAATATGATAATGGGGCCAGCCTGGTGGCATAGTGGTTAAGTTTGTGCACTCCGCTTCAGGGGCTTGGGATTCACAAGTCTGGATCCCAGGTGCAGACCTATGCACCACTCATCAAGCCATGCTGTGGTGGCATCCCACATACAAAATTGAGGAAGATTGCCACAGATGTTAGCTCAGTAACAATCTTCCTCAAGCAAAGAGAGGAAGATTGGCAACAGATGTTAGCTCAGGGCCAATCTTCCTCACCAAAAAAAAAAAAGATAATACGTATGTAATGGAGATAAGCATATATTATTCTGCAGCAAAGGAGCAAAGAGCTGTCCTGGGGAGTCAGGAAACACTTTCTTAAGCTACTCTTATTCAAATATAATGTCTGTTTCTTACTTTTCTTGATGGTTTCAGGCAGGATTAATTTACTCCTTTATCAGTGTTTCCATAACACTTTTTGTGTTCATCAACTCTATCAGTTATCATATTTTACTACAATTGTTTATTTATAACTCTATCACTTACAAGAAATAGTAAGTTTCTTGAGAGCACGGTACAGATCTTACTCATCTTTGTATTTCTACTACCCAAGATTGTCTACAATACTATATGAGCTCAGCAAAATTTTTTATTTATAAGTGTATGCACATATGGATAGACAAATGAAGTAATTTATGACATTATTATGATTAGTGTACTAACAACAAATTATTTATCAACATCATAATTTGTGCAGATATTGGAGCTATCACATGCTAAGTCTGAAAAAAGGAAGACTTAATTCAACACATGGATGAATATCAATAAGATATTAAAATTCATATTTATTATTTATTTTAAATAACAGATTACAGATACTCATTTCTCTGTATGTCTTATAGAAAAATTTACCCTGATTCAATCAAACATTTCTCTGCTGTTTGAAAATGCTCTTTGATACTAAAATCAATGTATAACTACTCTTGTCCCTTGCCCAAAATTGGAGGATTTCTTGGATGTCTTTGAGGCTAACACAGCTATTCAAGGTGGCCATTATAAGTCCAAGAAGATGAGTCCAGATAGATTTAGAATGACTGCCTTTAGAAAAATCCCAGAGTTGTGCTTAACTACAAGGTGGAGGGAAACTTAGCAAAGGCTCAAGGGGTAAG
The DNA here is from genome assembly GCF_041296235.1 of Equus asinus. NCBI lineage: Eukaryota > Metazoa > Chordata > Mammalia > Perissodactyla > Equidae > Equus > Equus asinus. The sequence continues at coordinate 138,716,916 of NC_091791.1, read as the reverse complement.
ACACCAAACACTAACGTTTTCATATTCTACTATACAAAATATGTCTCTAAGAATCATAATACATGCCATTTCTATGCTTCTTTTTGGAAATGCAACTGACATTCTTGCACTAACTGGAAATGGTAAATTCTTGAATTGTTCATAGCTTCCCCAGGCTTCTCCTCTTTCACTGTGCAATCATCTTGGCTCTGAATTATGAAAATATTGCAATGTGTGCCCATCAGCCTGCAATCCTAGGGCTCTTTCTACTACTGAAAACAACTTTTGAACTGGGGAATAAACTACAGCGGTCTACTTCTGGGCAGGAAGAATTTTAACACAGAAATCCAATGCACATTTTGTACTTGTTTTCTTGGATATTGACAGATAACACCTCTGAATTTTAGGCTTATTAAATTTATTTTGCTAAACACAACATCATTTGTAGCATATAGTAAATCCTGCCAAGTGTCATGGGTTCAATGCTTGGGGCAGGGGGTGGCAGGTGGTGTGTGCTGGTAACTGGTATGTCACTGGAGGAGGAGCTGAATTGGGGAGGAAGAGGTGGAACTCAAAAAAATAAGAAAAAATGATCTTGTGACAAGAATATAAATGCAATAAGCTTCAAGGAACTAAAGGAAGTAATGTAGGCAGAGGGAAAAGAAGGTGAGGAATATTCAGTGAAGTAAACAGACAAAATGAAAGTAGACAAATTAGAGTTCAGATTCACAACCACCACTGCACAGAGAGGAACACCATCTGTATGTTACATGGCATCCATGAGAAAAACAGATGCTCAGCATAACATGCAATAAAAGTTTCTCACATCTTCATGAAGAGCCCACGATGTACAAATGGAGATGTGCTGTATGTCACTCATGGGAACTTTTGAAAACCTTTAAAACAATATTACATATTGTTCATAGACCCAACGACAAGCACTAACAGCACAAATCGGGAAACGGGGAAAGGAAAGACACATACCAACTCTGGGATGGTGGTGACCTCTAAGGAGTGGGGGAGGAGAATGGGTGAGGGAGTGTTAAACTGTATTTATAACATTCTATTTCTTTTTCAAAAATGAGACAGATATGGCAAAAAGTAAACTTTTCGTGACACTTTTGGGTCGATTATTTTCTGCGCATTTGAAAATATGCTGGCAAAGGGATCTCACACTATATTTCAGAGTCACATCACTACGATTTTAGACAATTTCTTTTTCAAACAAGCAGTTCAATCATAATTGCTAGATTACTGTACTTTTGTATAAAATTTAGGAAATGCATAAAACAAGGGAGAAGCTCGGGCAGCTGCGCTAAATATGAAGCAGCAGAGCTTAATAGCGCCAAGTCTTTGTCGCTGTGTTATTTTCATTGCAACACATTAGCAAACGAACAAACCAGGCCACTGCCCTTTGGGCATTTTCAAGCAGATGTAACCAAATTGCCACCTTGGTCATTAAAATAATAATATTGCTAAAAATTCCAGAAAGGTAGCCATAGTTCTGAAGATCTGAATGCATATAATCCTCCTATAACTTTCTCTGGCTCCTGTCATGAAGGCAAAAGGATGATATTCCTACTTCCTCTTCCATCTGCTCTTGTCTTGTCCGTTTCCAGACTTCCTGTGATAGTAATTTCAACTGATTGCACATATAGAGTCATCGGAAGGGGGTCCTTGTGACTTTCCTTCCTCCTCACCCCACCCACTGTTCCTGGGAATGATCATAACTATACAAGCTAGCTTTTCTAAGGGAGTCTTTTAGAAGCACTCGAACAAGTGGCTTCACCTTGGTATTTTGTGGATGCTAGAGGAGCCATGAGGTGTGAGCCTACGTGGGAACGTCAGGTGCAGTCCCTTTCCCCAACCCTCTTTCACAGGCCAAAGAATCCTGAGGTGTACAGTGTGTCTGGACTATCAAGCTTTTGTGTCTCTAATCTAAATCAATGGTTCTCAAAGTGTGGTTTCCAGACCATTAGCATCAGCAGCATCTGGGAATTTGTTACAAATGAAAATTCTCGAGCTTCACTCCAGACCTTATGAATAAGAAACTCTGGTGGTGAGCACCAGCCGTCTGTATGTTAAGAAACCCTCCAGGTGATTCTGATGCTTGCTGAAGTTTGAGAACCATAGATTATTCTCAATTTGGGTTCATCAGAGGTGGCAGAGTACAGTGTGAAGAGTGTGGATTCTGGAGCCAGACTTTCTGACTTCAAATTCCAGGTCTCCCCCTAACTATATGCTATTACACAAATTGCTTCACCTTTCTGTGTCTCAGTTTCCTTATCTGTAAATTGAGGTTAATGGTAGTACACCGAACGGTTGTAAGGATTAAATGAATTGTTTTAATAATTGTTAGCTGTTTTTATGAGATTACTTATTGAGGCAGCTCCTCCTAAGGAAGGAAGATCTGCTCAAGTTCCGCCTTGGGCAAATCTCTTTACTTCCCTGAAACACAATGACTCCATCCATAAACAAGACAATTACATCTGAACCACTTGCATCACTGGGCTGGTGTGCAGACAAAGAGAGAAAATGTGTAAGTTCTTTGTAAACGGAAAGAGCTATGTAAGGCAAGGTAGCAAACACACACCACATCCACCAACTTAATTGTGATCTTCCCCTCCTCAGGGGCAGTGCAAACCCAACGAACTGTCTTTTGGTTTCTTTCCACCGGCTGATCATCTTGCCCCCTGTTTAGGGAGCACTCGATTCATACCAAGAACAGCTGCCACAGTCTACAAGTTATTTTTCTAGTGTCTTGCGAGGTACTTCTTTGGATACCAGGCATTCTCTCTCTTCTTCAGTGACATCATTCTCACTAAATAAATATTTGTTATTCCCCCGTAGTTTCCATCTGAGTTGAAAATCTGCCACAGCCAGAAGCATGACTTACTTGTTGATATCCTTTGAAACCTGTTTAGAGTAACTCTACTGAAGACGCGTCACAATAATAACCATTTATTGAGCAACTATTAGGAACGAGAAAGGTACTGTGATAAGGCTGCACACACCTTATTGCACTCATTTCTCAAAACAACCCCACAAAACAAGTTCTCCAACTATCCCTGTTTTATGATAAGAAAACCAATGAGAGAGGTTCAGCAACTTGACCAAAGCTTTCCAGCTAGGAAGATCTCTTTGATTCTGAGAGTACTTGCGATGGACCCACCCTGTAGAATAAAATCATAAAAATCATCTTGTCCTGCATCTCTTTGCCATTTTGAAAACTGAACACACTAAGGCAGGGACAAAGACAAATGAACCAGCTCATATCACGTGCCTCTCAATAAGAAAACCTGTGGTTGGGTGGAGTTCGAGTAACATTTTGGAAATGAATGCTCAAGAAGTATTTCATCCTCTCCACTCACTGCCTTTGTCACCACAAAGATCAAGACTGCTTCATTTGGGCACCTAACTCCCCAAATAAACCCAAATCCAATTACCACTCCCATTGCATTACACAGTTACTGGTTTTGCGTTTGAACTTACCACATTGGTTTATTTGTTCCCCACTCCCACCCCGAGGGTACATCATTTTTAATCAACAATTGAAGTGACACCGCTTGTCCACTTGAAGAATCTTTTATTGACATTCTTTTATTTTTTCATATGTCTTTCATCGCTGAAAGAGGCCAGCATGCAGAGGGTCATTTGGAAAAGCCTAAATTTTTAAAATCTTAAAGTTTACTTAGAAACATGAGCTACACAAAAGAACTCTATTTACTCATAGCATCATTTTAGGATTTGAGAGAAAAACGTCCAAAGATTACCAAATGGGTGTTTACAAAAACCTACAACTGCAGACATTTAAACGGAGCCAAAAAACCCTTCGACCAACCAACCTCTTTACTTGACAGATGCCATCTCTGAGGGCTTTCGGAGCAGACTCCTCCGGCTCCTTCAACTGGTGGAAGCAAGACTTAAACAGTTTTATTGAAATGCGTTTTTCGCTTTGTTATAGTGCCTTAAAAAACAAATCTGTGTAGTTTCCCAAGCATACAGACCTGAGAATTGCCCTCCAGAAATATTTGAATAAATTAATTTGCTAACTCGAATGCAAACGAAGTATAATTCAGTGGATCTTTTCATCCTAAGCAAGAGTTCTGTTAAGGTTCAGAGTGCATTTGCTGCAACTTTTGAAGTAGATTTTGTAAAGATTCTTAGCTGGTACCCAAGGATGGTATGAATTTATGCAGTGCTAGTCTGGATGAAAACAGTATTATAACATAAAACGCATCATTAATACTTTAAAACCCAGTATGATTTATATTTATATAAATAACATAAAAGAAGCCAATTAAACCAAAGTCACTGAAGTGTAAATAACATAAAAACTTATTGTTCTGTGAGCTACTGAAAATAAACTAATAATGAAAGTATTTATCATATGTCTAAAAACCAAGCAGGTACAAGTGGGGTAAGCAGATGGCAGGGGAAACATTTTTATTTTTCTGACATCTTTTAATGCAGGCCCAACATTTTCATCCAATTCAGATCCATTTAAAACATGACATTATATCTGAAAGTTGCCTTTTGTCCGTTTGAGTAATCAATAATTTAAGTGTAACAAGGACATCTTGATTCAAACACTTTGTAATCTGACTGGGAGGATATTTAAAATTCATTACAGTACATTAAACTTGCTGTGAACAGTTAGCTTCATTGCAAAATAAATAAATAGCCAATTTGCTTTGATCAGCAGAAATTCTGATAAAATCAGCAAAACACCAATTAAAATGTGAAAAATGTCACCTACCATAGTTATTCTAACGGAACATGGACTTCGAGGCAGGAACTGATTCAATGTTTATTTTCACACCAGCTGTGGCTTCCAAATGTAAATCACGTCACTTTTTGCTAGTGTAGCCAGCTTCTCCACAGCCCCTGCATCGATCCTGTGCTTGAACAGTCAGTGCTACATAGCAAGGCAGCTGGACTGGGGCTACAGTTGAGTCTCCTTAATTTTCTGGCAAAGCATTGTTTTCTTTAAATGTGTTGCCAGTCTTCTCATCTCAAGGAGTCCTGTTAGCTGACTGAGTATTGCTAACTGATTAAGGACTGTGACCAAATGACCCCCAGTCCGTCCTGGCGCGTGTGAACAAGATTCTGGGTCGAGGTGGTCTCTCTTGGAAGAATCATGACCCTATGATCTTGCTTCTTGACATGTCAGTCATTTTAGTCGTCAGCACCATGCTGCTATCTATCCACAATTCAGACTTCTGTCACAGCATGGCAAGTTCAGGTTTAGTGTGTGTCTATTCATTCCCGGTACTTAACCCCGCACCAGATGCCTGATGGGTATTCAAGAAATGAGTCCTGGAAGGATGGAGGAGCCCACCTGAATGTCAGTCTCTTTCAGTTCATTCTACGGCAGGTGCTTGGACCTTCTGATTTCAGAATCCGAAAATCAATTCTCAGGTCCTTAGAGCTTCCAAAATAAAGGGAAGAATTATGGTGGAAGAGAAAAAATGGCTTAACACTTCATTGCATGCCGTTTATAGAATTTAAAAAGAGAAAAAAGGAACAAAAAATAGAATTGCTTCTCACGGCAAACTGGGTTTTCTTTCTTCTTCTGCCTTTTCTTCTCTGTAGGCAGTTTCTTCTTGACGGAAACCATGAATTCATTTCTACCAAGCACCATGGAATCTCTGTCACTTCAGAAATCAGTAACAGGAAAGGAATGTGCAAAAATGAAAACGAGGGTGCTGAGTCGTGGGCGCTCTTTTCTTCTTTTGAATTTTTTTGAAATGTTGTTTCATCACCTTTTCAACTATTAGACGCAATAGATATTTCAGAAGAAATGTTATGATGAGACCCTCAGCATGGAACCTGGCCTATTTGCAAATGAACTTGCTCATTATGCAATTAGGAGATGGAGAATACGTTTAAGCAAATCCACAATTCAAAAACCCCAAAGTTAAATTTAAATACCTCAGGGCAACCCATGATGAGTTTAAAATTAAATGAAATAGCAGCAATTTTACTGAGTTCAAAACAACTACTTGTTTAGGAGCTGCTTTCACTCATTTGAAATGGCGTCCAATTATTGCCGTTGCATTTCATACCTTGAATTTATATTTTCGCCACAGTTAGGAGGTTCCTTTTAAAAATAAGGAGATGGGCCAATCCATTTGCCCACGAGATGAGTTCTGCATGTGTGCCTCCACATACACACTGTAAAACTCAACCTTGAATGTGTCCGTATGAATTTGAGGCTGTATTTGTATCCTTAAAGAAAAGTTAGAGAGACACATGTTCTCAGCTGTAACTGGTCATTTGTTTTCATTTAATTAGAAGGCGTAATGGCGGAGTGAAATCAGAATGGTCTTTGACAGATCCCAGCCAGCATCTCCACCACCACGTTTGCTGAGATCTTAGGCAAGCACCTGAACCTCTCCAAGCCTCGTTTTCCTGCATTTGTAAAATGGAATAACAACACACCTAACTGACAGGACTGTCGTGACGACTGGAAGATGATAGATGTAGAGCATGTAGGGTAACGCTGGGCATGTAGTAATCACTCAATAAATTCCAGCCACCACGATTAGCCACGCCCATGCAATGTTTAATAAACAACATCAGGCAGGTTAATAAGATGCAGGGTCTTGGTCCTCAAAGGGTTGCCAGCAAATAAAAATTCAGGATGCGATATCTGGGACATACTTGTACTAAAAAATCATTCAGTGTTTATCTGAAATTTAAATTTAGTGGAGCATCTTGTACTTTATCTGGCAATTTAGTTCTTAAGTTCTGGGACTCAAAACCCTCACGGTTTCCTATTTTCTTTTAAATACTTGGGAATCAAGCAAAGGGCAGGTGAGAAGTGAAGTGTTTACCTTATTGCCTGGATTCTTCACTTCACTTTGGGCACAGAGACAGAAAGTTTCTACTGTCTCTCTGGATGTCCTTGGGACACCATGACATGCAATCAACATCACCTGTGCCGGCTGATAATTCAGAGGATGTGATGCCCTTGTTTATAGCACCTTCAATTCCACAGACATTTTTACTTGACTAATTCACTGTTTCATACCAGGCAGGGGGTGGGGAGGAAATCACTCAAACTAAAAGCTACTTTGAAGTTCAGTTACTTGGCTGGAAAACAGCAGATAAATTGATAATTTCAAATGGCCTGAAATTTGAATGATTCTTTTTCCACTTCAACTAAATCTATTGAGCACACCCAAATAATTTAAAAGTGCTGAAAATAAGCAGTATTGGGGATTAATGAAAGCAATATATTCACTCTGTTGCATTTATTATTTTTAAATTATAGTACTCCCACTTGAAGGAATGCAATGAGGTTGAAATGAAGCAATTTCGTTGTCAAATATTGTCATTTGGAATAAAATGCGTGTGACGCTGGACCTGAAGCAGCTCAAGCTGTTGCTGGTTTTCTTGATCCTTTGTTATTTTCAAGTAAACCAAAAAACAAAAAAATTGCAATAACAAGGAAGTCCTGCATCTCAACGATCCCAAAGGGGACTGACCACACTAGGCACAGAGTTGCTCAGGGTGTGGAGACCAAGGAGGCAGAGATGGGCAGTCCGATCCCTGGCAGCTCCTTCTGGGGTTCACCTAGGAATGGCTCTTCTTGCTTGTGAATTGGCTCTACCCTAGTACCTTCCAGAACAGAGGAGTGTCATGGAAATAGAGAGACCTAGGCTTCAGGACATTCTTTGGGGAATAGACCCTGTTCTCACAGAATTTACGTTGTAGTGGAGGAGACAAATAAAAAAATTAAAATATTGTACGTCAGATGATGATAAGCTCTTTGGCTGTGTGACTCTAGGCAAATGATTTATCCTCTCTGAGCTTTAATTTTCTTATCTGAAGAATGGGAGATAATATCTACCACACAGGGTTCTTATGAGGGCTAGAGATGACGGATGGAAAGTGCACACAATTCCTGGGGAACAGAAGCAGTAACTGTAATTGTTTTTATTACTATTATTTTTATTATTATTTTTCCTGCTCTATCTCATTAGAAATGGAAACCAAAGGTATAGCAAAGGTAGAGTTACAAGCTAAAGTACAGGATGCCCACTTAAACTTGAATTTCAGATAAACGATGTGTAATGTTTTTAGCATATTCCATACAATATACAGAACATGCTCATGCTGAAAACGTCATCCATTGCTTATGTGAAATTTAAATTTAACTAGGCATCCTGTACGCCCCACACCCCGATATGGCAACCTTAAACAAAAGTTCCCTTCTAGGAAATCTGTTGAAATTAAAATCCTTCTGGCCATCCCTGGTGGCCTAGTGGTTAAGTTTGGCACGCTCCACTTTGGTGGTCCAGGTTCGGTTTACAGGTACAGACCTACACCACTGGTCTGTCAGTGGCCATGCTGTGGTGGTGGCTCACAGGCAAAAAGAGGAAGATTGGCAACAGATGTTAGCTCAGGGTGAATCTTCCTCAGCAGAAAAAAAATAACACAGTCTTCCAAGTCAAGTTCCCCTTTCCCACTAATTTTTCTGTAATCTTGATGTTTTCTTAATTTCATTTTCCTTTTAAATTCATGTATGATAGTAAATTTTTTAGTAGGAGAAAGGTGCAGAGTGCTGATATCTTCAGAGCAGCTCCGTATTCCTTAGAGCAGAGTCAGTGCATGTAAGGCCACCAGGAGTGCACTCTCGTCTATAAAATGGGGTGTGACATAATGATGACCTAGCTCATAGGGTATGGTGATGGCATGCACTAATATGTGGGGGGACCTCCGTGTGAAGCTTGGCGCAAGGAAAGGGCACGACACAGGGAAGCTATTATTGTTTTTATTCACTCATTCTTTCAACAAACATTATTCAAGTTCCTATGATATGGCAGGCCCTGTTTGAGTCCCTGAGAATACGGCAGTGAGCAACTCCCAACCAGTTGGAAGGTTCCATATGGCACAGACCCTACCCTCATAGGACTTACTTTCTATTGGACGAGACAAACAAATAAAAATACTTCATGTCACATGATGATAAGCGCTATGGGGGGAAAAAAGGCAGGTAGGGGTTAGAGAGTAAGAGGTAGTTGTTATTCTCAATCGGGTGGCTGGGGAAGGAAGACAGCACTGATGAGTGACACTTGAGCAAAATTCTTAATGAAGTTAGGGAGCAAGCCACACAGCTATCTGGGGGGAAGAACATTCTAGAAGGAGCAAACAGCAAGTGCAAATATCCTCATGTAGGCGAGTGCTTGACATCTTGGAGGAGAACCATTTTTGATGAAACTGATCAGGAAAACATATTTTCATTTCCACAAGACAGTTTACCTGGAAATGCTGGTCTCACATAGACCTCAGGCTCTCGTTTTCAGCCCAAGTGCAACTAGTCCTTACCAAGTTTACTTTGACAACCCTGTACATGTCCCAAGATCTGAGAAAGTGACACTTTTGAAGGTATTCTTAAAGGGAGCAAATGCTCTCCCAGCTGCTGCCACTGCTTTATCCAGCCCCATTGACACTAAAGGTGATGCTCCCACAGCCACCTGAATGCTGTACTGGACGTAGGACACTGCAATGGGAAGAGAGCTTCCAGCTTCTTTCATTCAGCTCCATCTTTGCTTTCTATTTCAACCACTTTTCCTTCATAGCTTTTCATTCCTATCCTTTGCCACATTAATGATTATTACAAGATTCTGTCCTTTCAAGTGGCTAGTGTGCACCCTGACCTCCAGCATTTGTCTATTATCTCTATTTCATAGTCATCACATAGTGCATGTAACTTGGTAAGATGACCTTCAGGAGAAGTTTAGGTTATTTAAAACCTTTCAAAAATGCAGCTTGGCTAGTTTTTTGTACCTTCAAATTTTTCTTCCCCTAGAGCTCTTGAAAGAGCTTTCAAGAGTAGAGCAGTATTATTTAAAATAATCAAATTCATTTTTAATATGCCAGCATTATATTAAAGTGATTCTTGGATTCAGTAATTGTATCTCACTCTTAAGTAGTGTAAACATTTCTATCATTTACATTATTTCCTTCCAAATAAAGTATAAGGATCAACTCCAGTAAATTAACATGTTCAGATATATACATTCAATGCTGTAAAGGGCCTCAAAGTTCTTTTTATTCTTTTCAGTAAATGTTTTATCACTGTGGTGGTGGATGGAATAGACACTGGGACATTTTTCCTGCTGCTGCTTCTACCAGTATTAACACTAATACATCCACAATACTAGGGCAAAAATAATTCCCTCTGATAGAGCTTCTGAAAGTTTAGTAAGAGCAGTTGGAGACCTGGGAACAACAGATCCTTGAACTTTCTGCACAACGACTTGTTTATGCCTTTTTGATCACTTTTATCAAGACTTCTGAGCAATTTTCCGTGTTATTGACAACACAGGAGCCCACTAAGGGGAAAGAGTCATTCAGGCTAAAAGTTCCCTACACTGAATCTTTTAACCTAGTGAGGAGTGTGCAAAGGGGAAGATTGTATTGTTACATTATGGGAGCTAGTTAAGTCATCCTTGAGGGAGGTGAAGCCTCCTCTACATTTGCTAGGATCCTTTCCTCCACCCCAGTGCTTACCAAGGGTTTGCATTTCTATGAGAAATCGACATCATCTCACATTTCCTTGGATCTTGTTTTAAATCTCAAAATGGAAGTCATAAAAAAAAAAAAAAACCCAAACGAGACTCTCATCCTAATCTATCAGGCTGATTGCCTCTAGGAGGCTTGGCTCACAAAAATAGTGCCATAGTGCATATTCACCCCACAGAAGCACCAACTTCCCATTGTAATTATCTACCTTGAAAAAATTCTGCCTGAAAGTAGAAGTATTCCTGAACACTGTATTTTATGCCGTTGAAGACGAATCCCAACCTCCCAGAAGTTCTCCCCATCTCACAACAAAAATAAGATGTAGAGCATCAAAAACACAACAGCATCCCCTCCCACCCCCAACATAACCTGGAGACAGTGGTAGCTTATGATAAGCAAACACCATGAAACGTAATGTATTGATTACTAAAGAAAAATCAAGTTTCCTCGCCATGCCATTCAGTTATCCTGCTCATTTCTTAATAGTCCTACATTCATAAAAGGCCAAAGGACTCTGACCTTGACAAGCTAACCGAGCAGGAAAAGGCAATCATGTGTACAAGGCTGTCACCCACCCCACAAATTATGATAAAATATACCTCGGGATCGGAAAAAAGAGTTGCATATCTCCAGTGACATCCACAGTAGTACGTTTAAGGATTTGAATAGAACAGCAATTTATTTTGCACTAACATGTTTTATGGTTATCATCAAGCATTATGTCTTCAGAGACTGAAAGGAGATGTTTTTATGGACTCTGGCTCCTTGTTGCATTATCTTCACAGCTCAGAAATTCTCCCTCTCTCTTTCTAATTCCCCACTTCTTACCCCCTGGATTTGCCCCTCATTTAACAAAGCAGCCATTTCTGTAAAAGAAAGGGGGAAAAGATAGAATGGATCCGCATTACACAAAAGGCAAAAAATGAGCAGATTTCCAACCCTGAATAGTTTCAAAATGAATGATTATCTGGCTAATTAGTGAAATAAATAATAATAATTGCCTGTCCCTCCTCATTAGAGCCCTTAATAGTAAATGGAACTCCAGTGCCGGGTTCCAGCGAGCTGAGCACAGGACTCAGTTCTCATGCGGAAGGAAGAGACATGACTATCTTGCAGACGCCCACGGGCCAACCCCTAAAACCAGAAGAGCAAGAAAAACGGGGCCTTCAAGATCTGCAAGGGAGGTGGTTTGGGGCTTAGAGGGAATATTTCTGGCTTCCTTTCATGCTTAAGAATAATACTATGTTCCAGGCATCCAAGAAATGAGAGAGCTGTGGACATGGACCACTGGGGCTAGAACACAGAAGAACGGGTTCTCGCTTGTTCAAAGCTTATCTATCCAGCACGCCCATGTTCTTGAAGCCTGATCTAATCCATCTCCAACACTATTTACCCAGGCTGTTTGTTAACCCCGTGAGTTCTGGGCTCCCTCCCAGACCCACTGACTCAGAAGCTCTGGGAATGGTCCAGAGTCTGCATGCACAACAGGATTCCCGGATGCTGTGTATGCACCTGAAGTTAGTGCACCTCTGCAATAGCCAGTGGCTGGTGAGATTGGGCGATGCTGTGAAATAAAGCACTTTTCTGCCTTGTGGGGAAGATGCTGTAGCAGGAAATCTCATCAGATTGGACCATCCTGTTGTAAAGATTTTTACCCTGTGGTTCAGCCACAACATCCCTTACCAGGGCTCTTCTCTGCACCAGCCTTGTCACAACATCTGAAACTAGCAGAGAACTTCGTTGCTGTTCTGCTCCTGGAGCCAGCCCAGCCAAACCTATTACTCAACACTGAAAGCATCCAATTGGCTTCTAATGAGGCAGCAGATCAGCTTTTAGGGGTCTGTTCTCAGTGTGATGTATGAACAGAGCTCCTGTTAATGTTAATCAGTGGGGAGTTACCACTGCTCGGGCAACTATCTTAGAAAGCTTGTGCTACTTGACACTCAAATTATCTTCTTTTTGTGTTTTGAAGGCCACCAGTCTTCAGTTGCTAGCAGGAAATGGAATAAAATGATTGTCTTTAAAATTCTCTTGTTTTCTGAATAAACCTTTCAAGACTCCTTGAGTTCCTAATCCACACAGCTCCCTCCGCCATGATCCATTTTACCCAACCACATTCAGTAATCACCTAACTTAACTGTAATGAGCTTAGACTGGGGAGACAGAGGTGTTTCTTGAGCTTGAAGAACTTAGACTCTAGCCTGGGAAACAGACTGGTAAATAGTCAATTAGAATACTGCAGGGGCCGGCCTGGTAGCTCAGCAGTTAAGTTTGCAAGTTCCGCTTCAGCGGCCCGGGGTTCGCTGGTTCGGATCTGGGTGAAAACACGGCACCGCTTGGCAAGCCATGCTCTGGTAGGTGTCTGATATATAAAGTAGAGGAAGATGGGCACAGATGGTAGCTCAGGGCCAGTCTTCCTCAGCGAAAAGAGGAGGATTGGCAGCAGTTAGCTCAGGGCTAATCGTCCTAAAAAAAAACCCAAAAAATAGAATACTGCAGTAGCCATAGGACGGACTGAGAAGGGAAGTTTGGGTGGAATCTCAACTGATGAAGAGGAGATGCTCAAGAGAAGAAGGATGGATGCTCAAAAGAAGAGAAGAAGAATGATGCCCAGCAAAGGAAGGAAGGGCTTACACCAAGGCCAACTTAGGCAAAAGGCTCCAACTCATCCGAGCCTCCCACAGCAGGCACCGTGCCCAGGGCCCAAGACACATTTAGCGGACTGCAGGAATGATTTAGTTCTAATTTATTTTAAAATCAGCAGGGAGGGGCTGGCTCTGTGGCCGAGTGGTTAAGTTCGCAAGGTTCGGATCTTGGGCGCGGACATGGCACTGCTCGTCAGGCCACGTTGAGGAGGCATCCCACATCCCACAACTAGAAGGACATGCAACTAAGATATGCAACTGTGTACAGGGGAGGTTTGGGGAGATAAAGCAGAAAAAAAAAAAAAGATTGGCAACAGTTGTTAGCCCAGGTGCCAATCTATGGAAAAAAAAAAATCAGCAGGGAAAAATGAATACAATGCTAATGAATAAAGAATAATGAATCTAGCCTGGGTTATACTCATCTTTATACCAACACAGTCATAAAATACAATGTTTAATTTTTTTAATGGAAGAAGAGGCCTGAAAAGGCAAAAGTGCCTATGGCCCTCAAAAGCCATCATGCATAAGTCATAAGCTCTGGCTTATGCAAAGACGCAGGTGAGCAATAAGGTCTGGAAGCATAGGTGACAAGACTTAAAACACACTGAGCCTTCATTCTGTGCAAGGCACTTTTCTAAGCATCTTGCAGTTATCAACCTCTTTGCTCCTCACAACCCAATGAAGCAGGTACAATTACCACACTTACATCCCCCCATTTTACAGATAAGGAAATCAAGGCAGAAGAAGATAAGTTCCCCCCAAGTCATACAGATAACACATTCATACAGTCATGCAGGTAACCCCGTTACCTACCTAGGCACTGTTACTCCAGAGTCCATCCCTTAAGCTCTCTGTTGATGCTCCCCTATCTAATTATCTGTGATGAAAAGCCTGTTTTCTTTCTTTCCAACCCATCACAGACCAATACCTTGTTAAAAAAACAATAAAAATGGATTGCTAGAAAAATGAAATACAAAAAAAACATACAAAAGGCAAGCCCAACTTTTTAAAATTGAGCAGGCATAAAATTACACTTCAGTAGTTGCACTTGGATGTTGCAGCATGCCAACTTGATAGGAAAGTTTCTCAGGGCTTACCCTCAACGTCTATGCTCATCTCAGACCAGTAACAGAGAGCTTGCAGACCAGCCCAGGTCCCTGCGCACCACGTTGGGAGCGCTGCCCCGGGCTTGCTGCCACTGAATGAGCTGCAGTGCACTTTCTTTGGCTGTGGTGGAGTGGAAGGGAGGCACACAGAGGAGAATGCCACTTCCTCAAAATGTTGGTGAGAAGGCTTGAGGAGGAGGAGGAGGACTGGGAGCTCAGAGTGAATTGAGGTGCGTACCTTTTTCAACCAACTGGAGAATGCCTTCTGTGCCAAGCACCCACCTATCACAGGCAGAGCCGGGGGCTATATTGCCTGAGCCTCCTGTCCATTAAAGTCTCAGATTTCAGACTTTTCGTTTACTCTCAAATGAGGTGATACGTATATACATCATCATGGGAGCACACTCACAGGATCGAGAGAAGATGTTCAACTACAAACGTTAAAGTGGACCCCATTAATGGTTCACACTCCCTGTGGTGCTCTATGAATTAACGTTTTAAATTTAATCCCTCATTTGTCTTATAAATCATACAACTGCATTGCATTACACAATTTTGTGTCTAAAACTATTGATTTATTAGATGTAACACAATATATATCGCAATTTTTCATTTCCTTCCTATATTTTGTTTTATATCATAAGAATATTCCTGAAAATGTAGGAGAAAGTAGGATTTGGGTAAGCATAATCGTATTTCAAACACCCCAGGAGACAGTAGATGCACAGGCAGGCTATTTAGAGTGAATTCTGTTTCCTTGTCTGTAAAATGAAAATGACCTCTTAGAATGTAAAAGACTTTGAAAACCTTAAAGTGTTGTTTTTAAGCTATACCTTATTAGCAGTGTTAAAAACAAGACAACAGGCCTAAAATGAAGTCACTTATGTTAAGCCCTACATCACCAAACCGAGACTTAACCTAATTTCAGTTTCGGCTCTCCTAGAAATGGAACCTTAAACCAGTCAATGAGAAATCACCTGGTCAGTACTTGTTAAGTAATCTACCTGATAGACCCCTGCCATCTTCTTAAGGAAAGCCACTCTGCAATAACCTAAATGCTTCTTTCCCTAGTATAACTTCCTTTTTCACACTGCCTTCTGCCTATAAGTCTTTCATTCTGTTCAGCTCTTTGGAGCTCCTTTCTAACTGCTAGATTGGATGTTGCCTGATTCAAATTGATTTTTGATCAACTAAATGCTTAAAATTTTTAACATGCCTCGGATTTATCTTTAACAGTTCTGGTATCAGAAGAAGGAACCGAAGGAGAGCCCCAACAGTCCCCAGGAGCAATGAGCAATCAGATCTAGGTACTGTTGAGTCCCTTGACCTCACTGCTTTCTCGCTGCCTCTGGAGGTCTCGGATGCTAGCTCTGCAGCTTTTGTGTTACAAGTTTTCAGACTTTATTTGAGCATTTCTTTGTCTGGATTGGGTCCAACTTAAAAAAGAAGACCTGGTCTCGGGTTGGACTGGGTCTGACTTAAGCTGGACTGGGTTCAGTGTAAGGCTTCAGGTGAATAAAATTTTGTTTTAAGACTGAACAAGTAGGTTAACCCTACCAAAGATAATCTTGAATTGCAATGGCCGCAGTGGAGACTGTAACCATCTCAGATAACCTTGTCCATTTATGAGGTAGCCTAGAGAAAAAGGAGTCTCAGCCAAGCACTCACTATAAAGGTAGAGGGAAAATTATTTTTCCTCCTCTACAGTTTCTGGTGACCAGGATGAGACCTGCTAGGACACCCCACTTGTTCCAGCACCTGCACGGGATCCTGGGAAAACTGGAAGAAGCTGGCAAAGGGTGAGAATTCTTACCAAAGTCAGCTCTCCCAGATCTCTATCTGTAGTGCCTGATAAGAGAAGAAGGTAAAATTTCATGTGTCCCTTCCTTTCCAAATTCAGATTGGCAGAAAAAAAAAGGTAAGAATTAGATCTTTGAATTGTGACTTGTGAATTTGCTTTAGGGTACCAATTGGTTGTCAATCTTTTCTCTCCCAGGGACAGCTATTGCCATCTTATTTGTCTTGTTTTGTGTCCTGAGAATTGGAGTTGGCCCCCAAAATATGGCTAGACAGAAATGTGGGTTGCATTCCATTTGTGGCTAGGGTCCTACCAACTATTGCCAGCTCTCAGGGGCATGGTCTACGTCTTTCTTTCCTTTGGTTATCTTTGGGAGTGTCTCTGGATCTTGGGAGAATAGTCTTTAGCACACTCTATTGGATACCTCTTGTGCCCATGGGGCTGTTCAATACTGCCAGAAATATTTAGTGTTTGACCTGGCTGAAACCTAACAAGATATTTGAAAGAATTTTTTTTTAATTTTTATTGAGATTATGATAGTTTACAACCTTGTGAAATTTCGGTTGTACATTATTGTTTGTCAGTCGTGTTGTAGGTCCACCACTTCACCCTTTGTGCCCACCCCCCACCCCCCTTTCCCCTGGAAGCCACTAATCTGTTCTCTTTGTCTACATCTTTAACTTCCACCTATGAGTGGAGTCATGCAGAGATTGTCTTTCTCTATCCGGCTTATACGAAAGGATTTTTTTGTAAGTAGCTATGTGGTCAGAAGTTGGCCAGATTGGAAGCTGATATTCAGAGTTTGAGAGGAATTTAATCTTTTTGGCCTTCTCCCTTAAGCTAACATAAAACTATGTACCTAGAGGGAAAGCAAAACATTCTGAAGACTATGTGGAACGATTTAATAAAACATTCCAAGACACAGAGCCCTAAATCTAGAACATAGGAATCTTTTGATTTCCATCGTAGTTGAAGATCTCCTCCCTGATATAAAGAAGCAAATTGAAGATAATGTAGTTGGATGGGTGGGTCAGTATCTTGATATCATTCAGGTTACAACCTGATTTTTGAGGAATTAAAACAAGTGTACTTCTTACAACTTTAGTCTTCACAAGAACAGAACTGTGGCTCTAGAAACAATTCAAAGCCCACAGACCCATCTTTTTTACCAATCCTAAAACCTCCTTGTTCATTCAAAAGGCTTGCAGATGTTGTAAAAGATCTGGACTTAGGAAACAAAAGTCCTTCTTGGGGGAACTTGCATTCTTTCTCTGTGCCTTTCGAGATGTAAGTATGCTACCTGGTCTTCTCCAGGAACCCAGGTAATTCTCCTTAGAAGGAGAAAAAGAAAAAAGGAAATGCTGTGTTGAAAACTTGGCCTATGAAAAATCTTAAAAGTCTCTTTCCACAAATATTAGTAAAAAGTATTAATCATCTGAGCAGGTAACATTAACTTATTCCATCCACCAGAAATACAATTTGGAAGCAACTGTTCTTTTACAAACTAGTGAGTTTTGTATTATCATGCCTGTCTCATGACTGACATTTTAAAACAAAAGCTCTAAGATCTCTGTGTCTGTATGTTCAGGTATGTATGTTATAAACATGCCATTTTTTTCTACCTCCAGATGGCATTGCCAAAATTAATTTGTAAAGAGCTCTATTTAATTGACTTAAAGACAAACAATCCTTTATATAAGTCAAGTACACTCTCAGAAATATAGAGACTGATCCAAATGTTTTTCAAGTTCACGTGATCTAGGACAATCTACAGTAAATAAAAGCTAGTTTAAGTTTGTTGGTTTAGTTAAAACAGGCATGTCTTTAAAGTTATCAACATTGCAGACACTGCTTCCATTCTACCTAGGTTTACTAAAAGTCAAAAAAGCTTATGTTGTCTGTTACAGAATTTGTTCAAGAAAGATAACTTAAGATGACAATTAGCTGTTCAATGTCTCATGAACTTTTCATGAGTAATCTAAACATAATTGTTAAGAACAAGTGAATTAAATAGATGTAAGTAAAATAAAAGTTTATAAATGAACTTTTCAACAATAATTATGCTTTATGGTATGCCTACTTAAAAATAGTTTCCAAAATCTTTTTGGTATCTTGAAACTTTAAAGTTGTACTGAGATAAGTTAAATGATGGATATTCATTGAATATCTAGATCGTTTCCAAATCAGACAAAATACTGAAACATTATTTACTGAACGTCAGGTTTATCCACATTTGGCTTCCTTTTGCAGAGGAACTAAAGGTATTTGGTTCTATTAGTAAACATGTTTTGTGCCACATGGAAAAATTTACTATGAGGAAGAATATACTTCTAAAAATTATGAAATGTATTTATAATTTGCCAATCCACAGAACGCTAGTGTAAGAAACAATCCACAATTGCTCACTTCTTAGTTTTCACTAAGAATAAAGAATTTTAAGGCTTGAGAATTCTAATCAATATGTGTAATTAAAACTGCTTAGAAATAATAAAGGTGAAATGAGACAACTGTGTATGAAAAGTAGGTAAGGAAAGTAAAATGATTGATTGTTCCAGAATGAGAAAGAGGAAAAAACATAGGACAAAATCTGAATGGATATAAAAAAATTATAGAAGTTTTTGGAAAGGAATCTGAGGAAGGGAATTTTATATGTAGTCAAGCTGGCTACGATTGCAATGGATTTATTTAAGGGTTTAAAGAATGCACTTCAATGTCAAAAGTACACTGGTGCAAAATTAGAATTAATTTTTCTCTCTGTTAAAAAGACAGTGTTTTCCTGGGCTATTGATCTTCTCTAAATAAGATTGTAAAAGGTTTTTGGGGGAGGTTGTTTTGTTTTGTTACCTTTTAGGTAATCTATATGGAAAGTAAAGGTTTTGTGTCTTGCCAAAATAACTTATCAGGTCTTTGATTACATAGGAAAACCCAGTCTTCTCAATATTAAAGGAGCTAAGTTTTGTTCACAACTATGGAACTTTCTGTATTTGCCTTTATTTTATTTTATTTTTTCGAAAGATTGGCACCTGAGCTAACATCTGTTGCCAATCTTTTTGGTTTTTTTTCTTCTTCTTCTCCCCAAAGCTCCCCAGTACATAGTTGTATATTCTAGTTGTGAGTGCCTCTGGTTGTGCTGTGTGGGACGCCACCTCCACATGGCCTGATGAGCGGTGCCATGTCTGCGCCCAGGATCCGAACCAGTGAAATTCTGGGCCGCTGAAGCAGAGTGCATGAGCTTAACCACTTGGCCCCTGTATTTGCCTTTAAAATCTTCTATTGTCACTTTGATCAAACAGATAATTAAGTATAATTTCGCAATGATCTGTGATCCTATTTGGTCAAATGTTTAAGCCTTTTGACATTTTTACAGCTTCTCAAAATCATTTAAACGGAATCGTTTTGACCTCAAAATAACCTGGAGATTTCCCAGAGGGTCCCTGGAAAATCTCGGAGGATTTATTTCTCACCTATATTAAGCTAATTAACTTTATTTGGCATTTTAAATTACATGGGAAGCATCATCCAATAAGTGATGATAAACCTTCTTATGTTATATTTGTATGGATGCATGTTATTAATATGTGTTCTAGAAATTATATGAAATTTGTAAAAATCTGACATGTCCTGGTATAACATTATCAGTCATAATTCCAGTTATTATCTTAAAATGTTGTATGTCACAGAAATAACCCAATTTCCTTGTCTATTCTGTAATCATGAGCTCTCATCAGAACTTTAACCACAGGTATTTTTAAGACTTTTGTCATTTACAGACAGGTATGGTTTTTTTCTGTTGCTTTTGCAAAAGTGAGATGCATGGAAATGACACTACCGAGTGCTCTTGACCACTGACACCACTGCCAAATTACAAGGTGTCTAAATTTAGGTGCATGTTTCACAACTGAAGAAGATTCCACCTGACATCCTGTGCAAATGCTAGAGACCTCAAAATCAAATTGACTAGGAAGAGAAGCAGCTGACATCAAGGTAGACTGCTTCCTCCTATGACATCAGATCAAGAACATTTCTTTCCATTCCTCCTTCCCTCCCTGACCATCCTTTTCCTAATTCTGACACCATGAGGTCTTTATGATTCTTTTGTTCACTTTTTGTCTTGCTTTAGCCTAGAAAGGTAATGCCATTGCTCACATAAATCAGGTGATTGCAAGGGATGGGGGGTAATCCCACCTCCAAACTGACTGTTGGATTTGCCATGATGCTGGGGATCCTCTAGTTTTGCCCATCCCAAACTTTTTCCTGATTTCCAGTAACTCCAGTTTCTCTGGAACAGACTCAGCCCCCTCTCTACCACATCAGACTCCCTAACCCTGGGAGTCCATTTCTCTGCCTCTAGTCACCAACTCCAAACCTGAGAAAACTTGCATCCAGGCTCTCTACAAAGAATAGGACACAGGACAAGGGTAACCGGAATAAAACTGCCTGTGCAGTCTATAGAATCTTGAATTTTAGTGGCTTCCA
Organism: Equus asinus; assembly: GCF_041296235.1. NCBI lineage: Eukaryota > Metazoa > Chordata > Mammalia > Perissodactyla > Equidae > Equus > Equus asinus. Next base: position 138,696,376 of record NC_091791.1, on the reverse strand, counting down.
TGACTGTCACCTTTCTAGTCCTGCACCATAGACTCAAACAGGAATTACCAGGAGACATTCATAATTCAACATTCGCTTCATTTGGCAGATCCCTACTGTTCTGACTAGGAATAAGTGCAAATGAGGCGATGATGGGGAACCTCTTCTTAATGCTTGAAGATATTGTGTAATCCACTGCTAAAGCAATAGCTGACCGACAAAGATCACTAGACTCCCTGGCCAAAGTTGTTCTTTATAGTAGGATAGCCCTAGAATATCTTTTAGCTGAGAAAGCTGTGCTATGGCCAACACCACTTGCTGTGCTTGGATTGACATTTCTGGGGAAGTTGAGACTCAGCTACACAAGATCACTGAGCAAGCCTGTTGGCTTAAGAAAGTGACTCCTTCACTGGGGTCTTTCTTTAACTTATTTGATTCTGAGTGGTTTGGGTCTTGGGGATCATGGCTCTGAAGTGCACTCCAGACATTTGGGAATTATGCTGCTTATAATAATCATAATAATTTCCTTGGTGTTGTATATTATCTCAAAAGCTATAAATGCATGTTCGCAGCCACTAACCACCAAGCAAATGATCTCCCTAAGACTAGCTCATCATGAAAGAAATGAGGAAAATGACAGACTTAAAGAATGTGAACTCAACGTCACACGATTACCACAGCAAGATTCAGCATGAAGACATCATGACCTGTGAATACCACAGAGAGATTCAGCAAAAATCTGCGAGAACTCCAGAGAAATAGCTGGGAGTGGCGCTAATGCCTTAAATTTTAATTACATCTCTCAGGCTGAGAATCTGATCAAAAGGGACGAATTGTTAAAAACGAGAAAATAGGCCCAAAGTGGAGTTGTTTACGCTAAGCCCCATGTCACCAAACTGAGATTAACTTAATTACAGTTTTAGCTCTCCCAGAAACGGAATCTTAAACCAGTCATCAGGAATCGCCTGATCAGCACTAGTTGGGTTGTCTGCCTCATAGACCCCGCCACCCCTAAAGGGAAGTAGCTTTGCGATAATCAACCTGCTTTTTTTGCGCAATATGACTTCTGTGTTCTCACTCACTTCCGCCTGTAAAAATCTTTCATTTGTACAGCTCTTTGGAGCTTCTCTCTGTATGCTAAATTGGATACTGCCCAGTTTGAATCGATTTTTGCTCAAATAAACTCAAAATTTTTAACCCGCCTCAGTTTATCTTTTAACAGTAATATTCTCTTTTGCAAATCCAAGCGTTCACACCAAGATTTGTATAAAATGAGATGTACCTGTATCTCTCGGTATCGAATTATAGTAACTATCTTAGATCACTTGCTGCCTCCCATGTTAATCTCTATTAGGAGGTTGTGTGATGGTGATTATCCTTATGTTGAAAGGAATTATTTCAAGTGCCTAAAGAAAGGATTTTGTGTGTGCTATTTCGTTCAGTCCCCTGCCTGAATAATCTTAACCTCTGACCTTGATTCCACCATGTTTTCATTCACCCACTTACTTCCTTTCCAACAGAAATTTCACCCAGATAGTAAGGTTCCATTTGGTGATGGGGAATGGAAGTAAGTCTAGCTCTTTTCCCACAGAAGGAGGCACAGCCATCTGGCGTTTGGAGATTTTGAATTTCTTGTTAATGGCAAAATCTGGAACATTGTTGCGACTCAGGCAGCTAGTCCATGATGGTCACTGTCCTGTAGAAAAAAGAGCAGCCTTGGGTAGAGACACTGCTTATGGGGATCTACGCCATGTAAATGTCCACCGAGAAAGGGACCAACACAACTAGTCTGAAAATGCCAATATGGCACCCCTGAGGAGGAGGTGGACCTGTCCCTGGAAAGCAGAACATACCTTCTAAGATGTCATGAAACGTACGTTCTCATTCCATCCCTCTGTTACATGTGGAACTGCCCAGGAGGTTTGGGGACCTGTTATGCTGAGATGATAACTTCAGAGCGTTCTTCTAAGTGCTTTACAGATGATTACCTTATTTAATTCTTATGACAACCTTGTGAAATAGGTACTATTGATTTACGGATAGAGAAATGGAGGCAAGGAAATGGTGAGTAACTTTCCCAGGGTCACACAGCTAGCAATTGGCGGTGCTGGGATTTGAATCTGGCTGCACAGATAAGTGTTTAATATAATTTATTGTGTTGATTTGACCTATTCTTCCATGTAGATACTTTACACAGCCCATTGGAGTGCCCTATTTTTCAAGACTACCATCAGCGCTTCAGATGCAAGAGACAGCAAGCTAGTATTAGCAGTCCTAAAAATAATAGTTGTAAAAAATAGCTGCACACAGTGAGGAATTCTCATTATTTTATTTATTTCTCTAAATTGCCTGAAATTTTATCATACCCATATTACAGATAAGCAAGGGATGGCTTCAAGAGGTTATGTAGTTGTCATAGTCAAACAATTGATGTGGGCTTGATCAGATTTGAACCTGCTATTTCTAAGTCTTCTCTATTTCCCAACCACCACTCTGTGGGGTTTGGGGGCAAACTATTACTATCTGGAGCCCACCCTTCGCCTCCACCCCGTCCTGAACAAATACAGTTCCTCTGGGTTCTCTTTACCCACTTATCTGATCTCTGTCACACCTGAAGCCCAAGATGAAAATTATTTAGACAGTTTAAAGCTTAGCTGCAAATGTTCAGGTTGGGAAGCACTGCCCTACCCCACGCAGCGTCCTTCACGGTGAATCAGGGCGTCAGAGGAGCCTCCCAAAAGGCACAGGCGATTTGTAGAAGCTGAGCCGAAGCCAAGCAGCCCAACGCCTAGCACTAATAATTACTGAAATTTGTTGAGAAAAACAATAGCTCATAAAGCCCAGTGTTTCCCTAAAGGGCAAGGATAATAGCCCTATAACTTCAAACGTGTTGGAAAAATCTGTTATTCATGTTAATCCCCTCGCCATTGCCAGCCACATCAATCTTTTTCAAAGGGGGACACTGGAAAAAAACCATTGAAGTTTGAAGGGAAAAAACAGGCACGTAAGGTGAGCAGCAGCAGACAGTGAAGCAATCCTGTGATTCTGCTTATTGCTCCCTGGGACTTACAATATTTCAGTAGGATTCACCCTTTACCCCATGCCCATTTGGCTCCAACTCCCCGATAAGGCAGGGAAGTGGGCCCGATGAAAAACAACACCATCGAGCCATTTCTGGCTCTTTTTACTAGGATAACGTTTTTCAAGAATCTTTACCTTGGAGGTCTAGGCAAAATTACCGGCCCTCGTTAAAGTTCATGCATTCTTTGCTGATTCAGTTTCAACTCAGAAACAACACCCACTTTAAAAAGATGCACAAATGCTCAGACAGCCACACGGGTTTCCAGGACTTAGTTTTCAAAGTTGCAGAAGTATTTCCAGTAAAAAAGATGCTTAGGAATAGGCCGTAGCCAATAGTAGAAGAAGGAAACTGCAACATGGCTGGAGGCGACTCTGGAAAACCAAGAAATCAAAATGGATTGAAGGCACAGCCCATGGACCCACATCTTCCCGGAAAAGAAATAAATGGTGTTGGTAGTTTTAATGGCATCCTCTCTCCCTTTTTACTTAAATCATGAATGAAGATTTATAGGAGACATTTTCCACTCACAGTCGCAAGTGGGCCACCACATAGCTTTCATTTTCCTGCTCCGTGCTCATGAAAGAAAAGGGAAAGTAAAAAAAAAAATTTCCACTTTGGCTTGCCTTAACATGGCACCAGAAAGCAGGAGCATTGGCAACGTCCAGCTTTCCCAGCTCTTGACCTCTGGGGAAAAACAAGGCCTCTTTCTGGCTGGATGCTGACCAAAAGTCCCAAAGTGGGAAACTGATTGAATGTTTGCTTTCATGAAACAGGGCATTTGATCCTCCCCTCTGCCATCAGCATGGAGCAAACCATACCCTTCCAGCTCAGAGAAGGGGAACCTCAGCCGCCGGCCTCCTCTGGGTTGTTCTTGAGCCGGTAGCCTCTGCAGCCTGGAGCTAGGCTTTCTCCTTCAAACGTTGCCTGGGAAATCACTGGAGGAGGAGTCCGGGCCCCGTCGTTGGAATAGGAGACTGTCTGGGGCCTCATATTGTCAGGTGCAGGCCCGAGAGACACAGGGCTGTGTACTGGGCATAGGGAAGAAGAGCAGGTGCCAACAATTGTCTACATAAATTATTCTGGACTTGCCGGGCCTGTACCTTAGCAGCTGCAAACTGTGTTTATTTTTAGGTTACATTTTTTCTCTTGAACAATTTTTATAGTTTCTTAAATTAAAAAAAAAACTGAATCTTCATTATAAGATATTTTAGCAACAGAAGTGTACAAATTAAAAGAATGCTTAAGTCTCTCCCTGCCATCCCACTCCTCAACACTGTTAATACTTTGTTAATACTTCCAAAACTTTTTCTAAGCATGTATACTGACATATATCACTGTAGGTTTATGCTCACAGCATTCTTTACAGATCCTGTCTCTGAAACCTGTGTCACTCTGAATTTGCCCATTTTCTCATCCCGTCCTGGTCTTCAGGGTTGAACACACCCTTAACTTCATGTCTGCCATGGGGCCTTGGGTCAGGTTCTCACCTACAACAGCTTGGTCTTGACTCTTTGCCCCAGCTCTGAGTCAGCTCAGCCATTTCTCATGTCTAAGCTGTGTTTTCTGCAACTTGAATGCCTTTTATTTGTTTTTAAAGAGTTGCCTGGTCTTCCTCTTACCGGCAATAGAAGAGACTGAGCCATGATGTTTCCATAAGCCAAAATGCCAACAACAAGTTGTGAAGAAGACTTCTAGCCTAGAGGGAATGCATAGTATTTCCTTAATTTTAAGAAAACATTGCCTACAAGATTTAATAACAGATATTTTGGGAGAAAAAATAACAAACTACTATATTAAGCATATTTATGAGATGATTTTATGAACTATAAAATGTTGAAATGTTTTTTTAATGTGCATTTTTGAATTAAGAAAATATGGTACTTACACTCCCTCACCTTTCGTACTATGAACTAAGACCTCACATACCTACCTCCTTCTTTTGGCATAGTCTACCCCAATACATTATTTTAGATATCTGTGACCTTAAAAGATGAATAGTCTCAAATACTGGATGTTTAATGTGAACATGAGTTGGGACCTGAATTAATCTAAATCATCTTAACATTTTGTACTGGTAAATCCACCTTTGCTATGAAAAGCCTGTCTGGAATGATTTCTCCATTAGGAATCCTGCCCACGGCCCTTTAAAAATAAATCATACCTCTAGGGGATCCTTCTCTTCGTAGTTGTAACAGAAAGCACGGGTCTTAGTCGTAAGTCTAGAAGTCGATGACATGGATAGAACCTAGAAACACAAAGGTTAGAGAAGAATATGAAACTAAGAGTGATCTCTCCTGTTTCAGGCCGAGGTTCCCATAGGAGGTTACGTGATGAGGTGGTGGCTGGTCATAGAGGAACAGGTACCACACACCACTTCTTAGTCACCCCTCACCAGTCAACAGGCAATTCTCCTAACAAATAGTTTTAAGTGCCAATATACATAGGATGATTGAGGAACAAGGCTGGCTTGATAAATTGGTGTGATTTGAGACACATCAAATATCACGACCTGACCCAACCTATTATGACATCTAAAATTCTACCTCTAGAAATTCATTTATTTGCATCTGTGAGTCCCTGTTGAGCTCCTGAGAAGATCAGTATCTTAAGCTATTGTTATTGAATTCATGATTAGAAAGCAACCAGGACCCAAGGGTGAGGAACAAGAAATAAAGGAAACACCAGGAAGATGCAAATGAACATGCAGGGGAGTTGGGGTGTCGGAAACAAACGGCAGTCTCTTCATCTTGTTCATAGTTTGCCCTTTTTGGGAAAATTTTCTTCCCAGCAGTGGAAAACCCCTAGAATGAAAAATGATTCACTCTAAGGAAACTGGAAGAGGATTAATTCTCAGCAGATACTCATATTTTGGAACCAAAAGGAGAAGTCTTTATGGATGCTAACCATCCCGACCCTCTTTTCAGCATAGCCTTGACTATCAATGACAATGTCAATACACATGAAGAGATACTGTGTAGGGGAGCAAGAGCTTGGGTTGAAACCAACCAAAGACAACCCCAGTTGGTTTCAGGACTCTCCCTGCTGTGGGGTAATTCCTAACAGAAAACAACAAAACTATTTTAAAAAATTGAATAAAGCAACCAATTAAATTTTTCCGAGAGCCTCATTAAAACATTTCACTGTTTGCACTGATTATCATGTGGCTGCTTACACAGATGCCCATAAATCTGACTGCATTAGGTTCTCTGGTGTTTATTTCAGATCATTTCTTCTCCCTATGTGGACTTGCCCAGGAAATGAGACTTAATGAGTCACCCTCCTCCCTGATAATCACAGGAGAGCTCATTAGCTTTTTGTCAGATCTGTACCTACTACCTGCCCCCATGTGCCTATGACTTCTTTTGAGTTAAATATGATATCAGCAAAAGAGAGAGCTCAAAAGAGCACGTCTGTGCTGAATGCAGCAGACTTGAAACACTATATAAATATTTCTACATATGTTAAGAGGCATCCGAGAGCAGAAGGGAAAAAATAACAGAAACACAACATCCCCTATTGATGGCACACTATTTGAATGACACACATCATTAAAAAGAAACAAACTTTGACATTTACACCTTTGCAAGCTTTGCCAAATCTGTTTAAAGGCCTGGGCCAAGTCAAAGCAAAAGAGGGTTCAAAGAACAGAATGAAACAGTGTAATGATTCTGACAATTCATCGTTTGGGGAGTCCTCCATCTGTATCTTAGGATACTTCACCTTGTCTCCCAACCACATGACCTTCGGTTTTCACTGGAAATGACCAGAAGGCTCTCATGGCAGTTTCTGAAAAGGGATGAAGTCCTACATTGCTCCCAAAGAAAGCTTACGTGAATCTTCAGTCCTTCCGCAGATCATCTTAGTAATAAGCTTGACTCGCCTGGCATTGAAATTGCCCATAAAGGAAGTCACGACATTAATGGCCATCAGCAGAAGTCATATGAGGGACCTCCTGGGTTCTCATCTGGGTCTTGGCTAGGCAAAGAGAGAGTTCCCACGGCAAGAGTGCTGCTCCTGCAAAGCTGAATGACCGCCATAGATCAGTGCCCAGCTCCAATCAATGGTTATTGAGCTAAACAGAGGCCGCCAAACTTATGTGGAATGCATAAGACTACTTAGCTCTATAGTCTGTAGATTCAAACAAAAGTGCTTCTTGACCTTTTTTGGGTGGCATATTTGTTTATCAATCTGATGAAAAATAGGAACTGGTTCTGAAGAAAAATGCCCTATCCTGTTACAAACACACACACGTAAACACATACACACACATACATACACTAATTTGGGGTACAATTCAGAGTTTTCAAACACTCTGATCTTATTCCTAGACCTGCTTAGGCTCCCTGGACTTTAGGTCTTATGTAGATTATGATATCAAAGGATGTAATAAAAAGTAACGCTGATTGAGCACTTACCGTATGTCAGGCACTAATACATCTCATTTAACCTCGACAACAACCCTAAGACATACACCTGTTATTATCCCCATTTTACAGATGAGGAAACTGAGGCACAGATAATTTAAGCAACATTCCCCAACAGTTAGTTAGTGGCAGAGTTAGCATTTCAAACCCAGTGTGGCTCTGGAGTCCATGCGCTGAACCACTAGGCTATGCTGCCTCTCCCAGACGACGCATTTTTATTTTAAGGTAGGTTTATTTCTGCTTTCTCGTTTAATTTTTGCAACCCCCCCAGGAGTTAGATCAGGTAGATATCTTCACTGAGTGCATGTTGAGTGCATTTCCAAAGTGGAACGGGAAATTTGTTTTCTCCTTTCTTATTCAGACCACAAAGTCACAGTTGATGAAATTAAAAATTAAAAACCAAAACTCTGACTTGAGCCTCCTTCCTCTATTAACTACAGGTTGGAACGCCCTAGGAACATTTCTAATTCTTTTCTTCACAACCGTCCACTGCCTCGAGGATTAAGTCAGCGTGGTGAGGTTTTGAAGCCTTGTGTTGTTTCCTGCAAAAACCTGGCTTCCTGTGATTTGCAGAGCACAGTTTTGTTTCTACAAAGGAAAAGGCATAGGGAAGAGCAGGAAGAAGAGGAAAGTTATCAGTCTGCAGAAAATAACAACGCCGTGTGCACATGATCCTGCTGGACATCAGATGTACGTCTTTGTCCTTATATATAGCTCTAAATCTAATTGACACGGAAAAATATTTTTTAAAGTATTTAACCCTCCCTTATCTGAACTCTCCCTAGCTTTCGTCAGAGCTCAGCTGTTCCCACTCTTTAAGGAATCTCTCCCTCCTTAAAACCCCTATTGGCATGTACTGTCGTTTCTTCACAATCGTTCAGATGTTGGTCCCAGCTTCTCGTTCCAGTGAAATGGCAGACGGCGCTAAGACAGCCCCCAATCTCCTTCCTCTAAAAATGCATAGAAATGCTGGGGGGGAATGTAGCAAAAACTTACTTGAAACAGAACCAAACTTGAAAGAACATATGAGAAAGAGAAAAGAAAAGAGAAGAGAAGGGAAGAGAAGAAATTCCAAGGTACTAGAAATGAAGAAGAACACATAGTCAGAGCTGCCGTCTTGTCATTTGTGAACTTGATGAGGATTTTAGGCTGGTTACTTTTAAAACTGCAGATGAGAAGCAGGCTCCGAGGACTGGAATTTTGCTTGCCCTTTTGAGAGACATTTGCATTTGTGAAGGAAGGGGGGATGACCTTGTAGGGACCTGAAATTGGCCACCCAAGGATATGTCTCTTTGGCATCGGGATCGTTTGGGGCTGATTGCTTTTGATAAACTGGGACAGGGAAGGAGGCTCTGAGGAATGGAACTTGCCCTTGTTGGGACACATTTGCATTTGTAAGGTAAATCTCTATCTGTAAAAGGTGCCTCCCTCTCTGTACCAGGAAGAAGAAGGGAGATGACCTTGTCCCTAGAAACTCTTAATGGGGAAGGCAAGAACTTAAGTTGGTTGCTGTCTGGCAATCTCATGTAACTGATTTAGGGTGGTGGCTTCTAACCTTTCTAACCCTTACTTAATCTGCTTTGATTCTTGTCTAAAAGTCATGGGATCACCCAATGACCAGACCCCACCTGCACTGATATCATTTTAACTTTTTTTCATGTTCTTTCCTTTGTCTTGTAAAGAGATGACTCACATACCCATGCCTTATAAAATTAGCCCTAACCCTCAAGTCGGGGCAGCAGCAGTGGCTCTGCCTGCCCATGGGCCCTGTCCCCATGCTATTCTATTCTCTAAATAAAAGAGCACTACTGCCAGATCTTAAGAGTCTAAGAAATCTTTCTTTCGACTCCTCGGCTCACCGACCCCGCATCAAACTGATGCTCTGATGGCCCAGCAGGGTGTAGGTCTAGATATATGCCCAATGTTACCAAACCAAAGTGGGTTCCCTCCTGGCGAGTTAAATCAGACTCTCCACCAGAAGTAGTTGTCTCACAAAGTAAGGTATATTTGTAGCAAATAGGAGAACATGAGGAATCACTTCCAGAGTCATGGCATCCTGGAACAAAGGGAAGCAGGACATTTATTTCAGATGGGGAATGAATATTCAAAACGGAGAGGTAGATGTTTGCTTGCGCAGGAAAGTTGGAAAGTTGGAATGTTTTCAGTTGGAAAACATGCTTCCACATACACTGCAGGTTACAGGAATAAGGCCTAAGCTCCTCCTGGAGAGATCTTAGCCTTAAAAATAAGGCAAAGGTCCTAGGTGTAGCTCTTTCGTGATGAGGCTTGGTCTGGTTCAGGGGGGTTGGTGATTGCATCTCCTTAACATAGCAAAAGGAAAAATAACTATTTGGACATTTAAATATCCAAACCCACCCGTGAGTTCCTCGGGGCAACCAGTTAGTGACAGAAATAGCGAGAGGCTGGGGTTGAAAAGCCCAGTAACAAATAGGAGAGCTAAAACAGGGCCCTGCAAGGTGGGGAACTAGAACTGACAAGCCTGTAGGAAGCCGAGGTCCTCGAAGGCACAGGGAGGCGCCAAGGAACTTGGTCTTTTCCCAGCTCCGGGTCCTACGGAAAGTCAGTTATGGGAAATCCAGACCCCAAGGATGTTTGGATATGCAGGGTGCATTCAGAACTCACATTTATCCGTCCATAAGAAAACCTCAGTGAAGAAATTAAATAAAAATTGGCTACAGACCAACAAAACCTCTGAGATGCCCATCATAAGAAAATACAAAACTATTCTGCAAAAACATTTTCACAGCCCGAGGAACATGGGACGTCCCCCAGATGGGGAAAACCTCTTGCCAAAAGTAAACTCATGAATAAAAGAAGAAAACTTACAAATCACAAGAGGAAATGATCCTCCAAAAGAGAGAGTAAACAGATAGAAAATGGTAAGATTAATACTCTAAGACAAAAGAATAATCTGAAACAGGTAGTAAAAGGTATATTCAAAATGATTAAAGACATAAAAGATTAGAAGCCATGATGCAGGAACAAGACACCACATAATAAAAAGAAAAATAGATTTGAAAAAGTCATGTTGGACTTCTGGGGGGAAAAAAACCAGAGGTCATTGAAATTTAAAACTACATAAATGGTATGTTAATTTCCTACGGCTGCCATAACAAAGTGCCACAAACTGGGTGGCTTGGAACAACAGAAATGTATTGTCTCACGATTCTAGAGACTACAAGTCTGAAGTCCAGCCATTGGCAGGGCCATGCTGCCTCTGAAAGCTGCAGGGGAAAGCTCTGAAAGCTCTGAAAGCTCCTTCCTTGCCTGTTCCAGCTTCTAGTAGCCCCACATGTTCCTTGGCTTGTGGTAGCGTAACTCCAATCTTCACATGGCATTCTCCTCTTGTGTCTTCACACAGTCCTCCCTCTGGGTACGTCTGTGTCCAAATTCCACCTCCCACTTTTAGGAGCACCAGTCAGATCAGATTAGGGCCCACCTTAAGGACTTCATTTTGACTGATTACCTCTGTAAAGACCCTATTTCCTAACGAGGTCATACTCTAAAGTACTGGGAGTTAGGACTTCAATGTATCTTTCTTGGAGGACACAATTCAACCAATAAGAAATGGGTTTAGCATTAGATCAGATACAACAAAAGAGATTCAATGAAAGAAAAGATACATCAGGAAATTATCTAAAATGCAATATACTCTTATACTTACCAGAAAGAGTGAAAAGGATGAAGGAGAAGCAATATTCAATGAGATAATGGATGAGATTTTTCCAGAATATGAAAAAAAAAAATCCTAGATTCAGGAAACATGCCAAGAGCCAATCAAGGCAAATAGAAATAAATCCACAGCTATACATATATATATATCACATAATGAAACTGCAGATCATCAAAAAAACTCTTAAAAGAAATGAGAAAAAAAGACAAACTATAAATAAATAAAGATTAGACTTATGGCAGAATTATTGTCATCAGTAACAGAAACCAAAATGAAACCAATCGACGCTGATAGAAGTCTGGATAGTGTTTAATTGTTGAGGGGCTAGTGGCTGGCAGGGGACAGGTGGGGGGGCTTTTGAGGTGCTTGCCATGTTCTGGTTCTTGATCTATGTTTTGATTACATGGTTTCATTGAGCTGTACACTCATGATATGTGTGCTTTTCTATATGTATGTTATACTTCAATAAAAATTTTTAAAAACAGATGCCAGAAGGCAAAGGAATAATACCTTCAAATACTGAGGAGAAAAATCAGCAAAATTACCACTAAAGTGGGATGATAATGACATTTTTCTATCAAGCAGAGACTACGAGACTTTCCTATTCAGTGACCTTGCTGGAAGAACCACTAGAGGATGCATTGTAGTGGGAAGAAAACTGAACCCAGAGTGAAAGAAGAGCATGCAAGCAACAATAGTGAGACAAGAAGTTGATCAACATGGGAGGTAAATGTAAATAAACGCTTGCGGAAAAAACAGTAAAGATGACTACTTTTTAACCAAGTAAGACTTAAAACCCTGAGGGGAAAAATATCATGGATGTTGAAAGGGATCTTTGGGTACAAAAGTTCTTGTGTAATTTGGGAGAAAGGGAGGAATACTAAATTTTGACTTTAAGTACACATGTGGAATATGTAATGATAACCACTAAAAGGTAAGGAAGGGAATATATAAATTTCAAACCAGTAGAGAGAGGAAAAGGAATAAAGAAAATTCAGTCCAAAGGGCTGAAATAAAGAGAACATCCATATCTAAGGGAAGCCAGTAAAGGAGAAAAAGAATAAGCCAAGAAAAGGCAGGGTATCCTGAAACAATGAACAAGACTTTGGAAAAAAGCCCACAGAAATCATGATTTAAATCATGAAATTTAAATGAATTAAGTTGGCCAATTAAAGAGAGATATTCTTAAATTTTTAATAATTCAGTTATATGCTGTTTGAAAGAGACATGCATGAAGTAGAATGACATATAAAAGTTGAAAGGTAAGGAATGGAAGAAGATATGGCAGTCAAATACTAACCCAAAGGAAGTTTAAAAATACTAAGATCAGGAAAAAATTTAAGGGGAGAAAAACCTTACTAGGAGTCAAGGGCCGCTAGTCTATGAGAAACAAAAGGACCAATCCTCGAAGAAGATATAATACTCCTAAGACTGAGTGAATCAAACATCATTGCCTCAAACTATATGAAGAAAAAGTTTAACTAAATTACAAGAAGAAATTGATAAATTCTCCATCATACCAGGAGATTTTATATCACTCCTGTTTTAGATCTGAGAAGTCTAGTCAATGTGTATACATTTCATCTTCACAGCTAAGCTGTAAGATCCTTGAGGTCTCGGTGCACGTCTTCTGCCATGTTCCCCACTATATGAGATGCTTTTCCCCTCCCTCTAAGAGTATCTGGATGTAAGCCCTTCTCATATAATGGATGGAAGACTAGGTGCCATAGGCAAGTGCAAATAACAAAAAGTATGTACTAATAACTTATTACAGATTGTGGACACTTTTTTAATAAGCAAAACTATTACAAGTAGAATAATTAATGAAGACATGAAACGGATTGAAAATAGAAAAAACTTGTATTATCTCACTGTACTTCTTTTGCAGCATTTATGAGACACCAGGCTCAATTCTTAAAAATTACTGTACTAACTGGAAGATCACTTATATTCATTCTAAATGGGGAAAAAAATGCACCTACAAGATTAAGGAACTGTAAACAGAATTTGTGTTTAATTGACACAAGACAATAGCAATGATGCTACCCCCTAGTGGCAGAGCACGGCAACCCAGAAAGTTTTATATCTTATGGGTCATTTTCCCAACAAAAGTCTTAAGCTACAGACCATAGAGTTGATGCTGATGTGTTCAATTAATGTGTGTTGTTATTGGCATCATTTTCACCATGCTTAGCCTACAGCCAAGTGCCTTTGTGACAGGTAGCAATTTCCAGGCCATCAGCTGTGGCCAGGGCTGCAAGGTCACACCATATAGAGAGAGCAATTTATATGCAGGCCACTTCTCCAGGAAGGGGACAGTGTAACCATCAGACACTTGGAGGCTTCCAGGTCTTTCTAGTACATCATGTGAAAGCTGCTCTTTGAAGATAAGGAATGTGAAGTTCTGCCCTAAAGAACACCGAGGGTTTCCACAATCCAATAGAATGACATTTCCATATGGCCCTCAATTAAAAGAAACGAAGGAAGATAGGCATTTCAGTTACGACTCAGTAGCTTCCATCCCATGTGTAAATAGGCCTCACATGGTGGATTGAAAGTGGATAAATTCATCTTAAAGAGGAGTTGAAGCCCCTATTTTATTTGCCAAGAGATTCTCTTACAGTAAATGCCATAACTTATAGACAGCGGGCAGTGACTTTGCCATTTCTTAGTTTAGAAATAAGAGTCCAGAACTGAATTTGTTGAGAAGGTCTAGCATGTGGTTTCCATTAGACTTTCATCTCACCCCAGTGCCCCAGTGCAGGCTTTGCACAATCTACTTCTTTAACAGACAAACTGGTTTAGAATTCCTGCATATCTTGAATTCCTACATATGAATTCCTACATATGAAATAATACTCTCTGTAATTTGAGTAATTTCCCCTAGGCTTTGGGTCATCTTAGCTGTCTTTTAGACCAGTTAGGTAGAATGCTTAACTAAATGATATTAAATCTTCTTTTTCATGAGTTATGACTAATCCGTGGGCGAAAGAGCTGGAATTGGAGACAAACACAGAAGGAATGTGATCAAAGGCAATCTGAAGACAACCTGGCAATCTAAAATGCAATGGTCAAAATATTCTGCTTTAAATGGTTAATGTGTCGACGTCATACAAAAGGGAATGTGGCAAATTGTGATTCCGTGGCAAACACAAATCCAATCACGCGCCAATCTGCCTATTTGATCATATTGTGTTAAAATATTATTGATCATTAAAACCACAATTAGCCACCATTTCAAACCCACCAGAATGGCTAAAATGAAAAGAAATGTACAATACTGAGTGTTGGCAAGGGAGTGGAGTATCTAGAACTCTGTTCCACACTGTTGGTGGGAGTGTAAATTGCAACAACTCAGAGAACCATTTGGTACTTTCTTATACAGTAAAACCTACATCTACGACCTATAGTACCTATGACATAGGTACGATATATAGGTACCTCCGACCCAGTGAGCCCACTCCTAGGTACTTACTTAAGATAAATAACAACGAGGCCTACAAAAAGACTTGTACATGAAGAGCAGAAGTTTTTAATTTTGATGAAGTCCAATTTATTGGTTGTTTATTTTACAGTTCATGCTTTTGGTATCTAGAAATTTTTGCCTATCCCTAGGCTTATGAAGATTTTATTTTCTTCTGGGAGTTTTACACGCTTAGCTTTCATATCTAGGTCATGATCCATTTTGAGTTAACAAAAAGTCTGGTACATAAATGTTCATAGGAGCTTTATTTATAATGGCCCAAAACTGGGAACTATCGAGTGCCTATCAACAAATGAATGGGTAAATTCAGTGTGATATATTCATATAGCAACAGAAAGGAATGGAATATTGACACACACAACAACATGAATGAATCTCAGAAACACTATGTTGAATGAAAAAAGGCAGACACAAAACAGCACATTATATGTTTCCATTTATATGAAGTTCAACAACAAGGAAATCTAATCCTGGTGATAGAGATCAAAACAAAGGTCACTGGAGCTGAAGAACGGGAGGATGCTGACTAGAATGGAGCGAGCACAAGGGAACTTTCTGAGGAGATGGAAATGTTCCATAACTTGTTTCTGAGTGATAGTTACAGGAATTCATCTGCCAAAATTCTTCAAACAGTATACACTTAGGAACCATGCATTTTATTACAGGTACGTTATAACACAATAAACAAAGAATATTACTGGGGCCAACCCCGTGGTGTAGTGGTTAAGTTCAGTGAGCTTTGCTTTGGCAGCCCAGGTTCGCAGCTTCAGATCTCGGATGCAAACCTACACCATTCGTCAGCCACGCTGTGGCAGTGACCCACATACAAAATAGAGGAAGATTGGCACAGATGTTAGCTCAGGGCTAATCTTCCTCAAGCAAAAAAAGAGGAAGATTGGCAACAGATGTTAGCTCAGGGTGAATCTTCCTCAGGGGGAAAAAAAAAAGAACTGATTTCAATGCTGATATTTCTTCTGCTGAATTTAATCCACTACAGAATAACTTCCAAGGCACAGGGCTATGTGGAGGATCAGATCTGGTCACCCCAAAATGTGTCTCTTTGGCTTATTTTTTTTTTTTAAAGATTTTATTTTTTTTTCCTTTTTCTCCCCATAGCACCCCCGTACATAGTTGTACATTCTTCGTTGTGGGTCCTTCTAGTTGTGCCATGTGGGACGCTGCCTCAGCGTGGTTTGATGAGCAGTGCCATGTCCGCGCCCAGGATTCGAACCAATGAAACACTGGGCCGCCTGCAGTGGAGCGCGCGGACTTAACCACTCGGCCACAGGGCCAGCCCCTCTTTGCCTTATTTTTAAGGACAAAAGACTGAAAGAAACTTTGATCTTCCCCCAACTGCCTAAAAGAATTTTGGAAGGCTTGTTCCAGAAAGGAGCTAATACCATAAGATAACCAGAGTATAATATAAACTAGGCTTGATAGATAGGGAGGAACCTAACAAGGGCTTTTTAATCAAAGTCCTCTCCATCTCTCAGTGTCTTTGCAAAGCATGGTCAACATTTGCTTTTCTGTCGCCTTGTAAATCGCCTTCCTCCCCCTTTGAAATCCCAAACCACTACCCTCAACATCCTCCTTTATCTTTAGCTGAAGATGGTTTTTAAGGTGGTGGCTTCAGCCATTCTGGCAAGTTGCTCAGTTGTCCTGGGTTTCTCCCATGTATACATGTCACTAAACTTTGTTTGATTTTCTCCTGTTGATCTGTCTCATGTCAATTTAATTCTTAGACCAGATGGAAGGACCCAGAGGGTAGAGGAATAGTTCTTCTTCCCCTGCGACTTCTTCCCTGGAAGTGAAGCAAAAGGATTTTCAGCTTTTTTGGGCCTTGTCCTTGCACAGTGTTGTCATAGAGAGAAACTGTAAGACAGAAAGGTAAAACCAGGGCCTTGTTGAGTTACATCCCACTTTTCCAGCTTTTACTATTCAAAAATTCACTAATGGTGGGTTCTTGACTCTCTGCGACTTTCTCACCTGGGAATAGCTGAGTGACAATGAACAGGATCCATTTTTTATTAACTTAATACTAAACAGTTTTATTTTCAAAGCAGGGACATGCAGCAGAATCCCAGATTTCATTTTGAATTCAGTGTTCCCGTTTCATTCATTATTCATCTACACTGCACTTCCTTGGTTTATGATTTTCCTAAATTTCTTCATTTGAATTATGGCCTTGTGGTCAACAGCGGGCGATATATTATTCTTATATAATTTTTAAATACAAAGGCAAATGGCACGGAACAATTAGAATCGATGGCTTGGGAGTCTGGCTCTCGGATGTCATAGGCAAACACCGTGCTCTTGACTTTAACCTATGGGTTCCACTTCATGTGGGTTGTATTTTTCATACATCAGGGGTTTTTATAAATTTACTATTCAATCCAGCAGCCCTACTTTGTTCGCAAAATATAAGCAAAACAAATATGTCAGGGTAATGATGCCAGGACTCTCCCTTATTGAAAAAAGCAGTTTATTAATACCTTATTGCTACAAGCTAGATCTTATTATCATCTTGGGTCATTTAGAATCTTATTAGGTATTCTGCTGGTGGATGAATAATCCTGTGATAAATTCTTTGCCATGTCCTTCACAGTTGTCATAGCAGGATCATAAACAGCATTTATAACAATCTAGCCTAGAGGAAGCGGCTGACAATGGTCTGCTTAGCATGCAGGAAATATTCAGATCGACTGTGTCTGGTTAGACACAAGCCCACAAGAGAGATCCCAAAGTTAAATGTAGCATGGGTTTCTCTGAAGATTCCCCTTCGAAAAATGCATGAGGTCAGGGACGTGGGGACCAAAAACACTTTGGAAGCCACAGATAGTCTCTTCCCATCAGATCTGCTGGGCAGCAGGGAGAGGCCAAGGCACAAACCATTTTATTCCTGACAGGCTGCTCAGGTCTTTATCCAAAGACTCCAGATCAAGGTATAAATTATTTTATATCGACTGAGTTTTGTTCTCATTTTGACTTCACATACAAGACTATGATTCACCTGTATGACTGCTCCGTGTCTAATTAGTGCATTTGATTAGAACATGAGTTTGAAGGAGAATAAGATTATGAGTGTAATTCCCAGCATAAGCCAGGTACTCCTGCTCTATTCCAAAAGTGCAGATTTCAGCACTTATAAAAACCCACGTTAAATAAATATAATTTTGTGTGTGTATATGTATATATATATAAGCATTTTTTTTTTCCTGTTCACAAAGGGAGAACTATGGGCAGATTAGTGCAAATCTGCCACCACTGTTCTTGGAAAAATCCATACAAGAAGTAAATGAGCCAGTCCAATATTTTTCTAGTCTCATCTCCTGCTACTCCTTGCTACTCATCTCACAATTAATCCACAACTGATTTCTCATTATTCTCTAAATATGTCAGACCCTTTTCCAAGTCCGGGCTTTTATAAAAGCCATTCACTGTCTTTGTTCAGAACACCCTTGTTCGTTTTTCTTGGCCAGACGTCCCAAGTTGGATTCTCCTAGAATCAGAACCTGAAACAAGCATTTATCTTGGAGGTGACCCCAGGAAACACAGGAAGAGCAGTGGGGATGTGAGACAGGCAAGAGAAGGGATCCAATAGTGAGTGCAACTTGTGAGCAACTGAGGCCCAATCCACCTGGGGATCTCTGAAAGACAGTGCAGAACACACCTGGGATTCCCCACCCTCCCAAAGGGCAAGGAAACTGGGGTATTTATCACCTGCCCCCACTAGTCATGGATTGTGGGCTGCTCCTGGCAGGTACTTAACCCCAGCACTTCCAGCCTGCTCCCTGCAATGGTTGAGCCTGCTCTCAGACAAGTTAGAAGATGCGGGGTCAGGGGGCATCTGAATGGTGAATGCCAAGAGGATGTGGGTAGGGCACTGACAGCATCTACACCCCAGGCTAAGTCGTCTTTATTCTTCCAATCTTAGTCTAAATGTTATTTCCTCCGGGAAAGTCTCTTTGATTCCCGTAGTCTGAAGGAGACGGTCCTTCACTTGATTCTCACATCATGCCTTATCATGGCACTTCCCAGATCATATTATGAATGTGCCTGTCTTCTCCTCTAACTATAAACTGCTCTAGAGAAGGGGTTGTGCCTGACTCATGTTTGTGTCACCAGTACAGACCCTGGCACATTAAGGAAACTCAGTAAATCCACACAAAGCTTTATTGAGGAACTCCCATAGCCAGACACTATTCTAGGAGTTGGGGGATGGAGAAGTGAACAATATATTCTAGTCGAGGATCTTATAATGAACAGAGGTAGGGAAAAAACATGTAGCCAAATGGACGTGATAATTCCAGGTACTAGTGAATCCTATAAGGAAAATAAAACAGAGCAAGGAGGAGAAAATGACTAGGGTAAGGAGAGGATGCTATTTTGGCTGGGCTGCTGAGGAAAGCCTTCCCTAAAAGTAATATATGAAGAGAGATCAACAAAAATAATGAGCAGAATTTCGAAGAGAGGGAGGGTTGACTAGGTGGAGCACAGGGGATTTTAGGGCAGTAAACTACTCTGTATGATATGATAATAGTGGCTACATGTCATTATACCTTTGTCAGAACCCACAGAATGTACACTACTAGTGAACCCTAATGTAAACTATGGACTTTGGGTGATAATCATATGCTGGTAAGTTCATCAATTGTAACAGATGTACCACTCTGGTGCAGGTGTTGATAACCTGGATGCTGTGCTTGTGGGGCAGGAAGTATATGAAAAATCTCTGTACCTTCCAGTTAGCTTCACAGTGAACCTAAACTGCTGTAAAAAATAAAATTTATTTAAAATAATAATAATATTGAGAAGGACCCAGACTTGTGAAGATACGGAATAAAAAGAGTTCTAGGCAGAGGACATAGCAAGTACAAAGGCTTGGTGGTGGGAACAATGGTGGTATATTGGAAGGTCAGGAAAGCTGCACAGTAGTCAACAAGGAGGAAAATGTCAGGAGAAGAGCTCAAAGGTGTTGTCAGGGGTCAGATCATGTAGGGACTTTTTGGCGTTATAAACTAAATTGATCTAATATCGCAAAATCAACTAGAAGAAAATTCAAGACTACATTAACAAACATTTCCTCAACTGTCTGGCTATTTGGGCTAACACTGACTTCTGGATTTATTTATCATGATAGCTGTCTCAGCTTGTGTGGTACAACTACAGGGCTGCAGTGTTGGTTAGAATTCTCTCTCAAACTGGCACATTCAAAGTAATACTCACAGTGTCACCTTTGAAATAACCTAAGCAATGAAAAATAAGTCCCTAATGGTGATTGGCTTCTTATATCAGCCCTGTTACAATTGACCTTTGGAAAGCCTTTACCATCACATTCTCAGTTTCCTCTCCAGCAAAATAAAAGAGTAGGGACTAAATGGTCTTTAGAGTATCTGGCAGCCCTATAAGTCTATGTATCGAGTTATACGATATGAGAACAGAAGTTATGTGGCTGATTCTTTTATGTAATTTTTTAATAGGAAATTTTTTACGCATTCACAGAAGTGGAGAGAATACATAATGAAGCAGCATGAAGCCATTATCGATCTTCAAAATTTGTGAGCATTGTGTCATGGCTGGCTTTTTTCACACACATCAGAATTTATACAACTGAGTATCCACAATCCCTTCCAGGTGGACACCCTGAGTCTCCATCCCACTATGGAGCGATGCAACAGGTTCTTGTGCATATTCTCAGGAGGGGAGCGTTGACTGGGGACATGGCTTAGAACCAAGGCTAGGAAGTAAGGTAGAATGAGGTAGCTGACCATTGAGATGATAACTACTAAATAATACGTATTGAGTTTCCATATTGGAAACAAATAATATAAGAAAGGAAATAGCTTCTTTCATATGACTGGGTAAAACTGGCTTTGAAAATCAATATGTGTTTTGAGCAGTGGTTTATCCACTGTTGGAAGAAGTGTTTTCATGTATTTATTCGGTAATTATTCAGTAAATACTGCACATGAGGTCCAGGAATGGACACTGTGAGGGATACAAACATGCATGAGACACAGTCTTTTCCTCAGATCAGAATCTGAGGGGCTCACTGGCTCTGGCAGCCACGTTCCAGGACGCTGGATCACACAGCAGTCTCATTGCCATGTCTGCCCTTGCTTCCCTGTCCAAGGCAGCTTTTGTTACGGCTGACAGTCACCTCTGTCTCCATCTTGATGAGCAAACACGTTTAATTTCAACATGTCTTCCGTCTCCAGCACAAGGGACAGGACAATTTACCCTTCCTCCAACTGCGCACAGAAAAGGTTGAGACGCCTGCAGCTCTTGATGGGCATTCACGGGCACCCGCTGCCAGGGCCCTTTGCAACGTGCAGTTCTGCTCTGAATAAGCGATCTCCCCTGAAGTGTCTGGCACCAACTAGATCAATTGCTCCCACAATTCCCACTGAGTGAATGTGCAACTCTCTCACTGATTGATTGACTTAACACCAGCCAATTAGAGCTTAAACTGTCTAATTAAGCCGGAGAGGGAGCCATCAACTCACTGAATTCCGAGGCCTGTTAACTTTACCTAAACAATAGAATGATGTCAGGTGTGTATTAGCACTGGGAATAACTAGTAAAACCGGAGTAAAGTGCTTTGCAAATATAAAACACTCTGGGAATGTTAACAAGGATAAGCAAAAGATACGTCTAGATTAAAAAAAAAAGGCAAAACTGTACAAAATTCATATACAACTCTTCCTAATATTCTCTTTCAACATATATACTTCTGAATTCACTTTCTGTCTAAATAACATGGAGTTAAATGTGCATCGTTACATAGGACTCTACCATAGTTTCCATTTTTATTTCTTTTTGCAATCATCATTGACCAGTGTTGTTTACTACACTACAACTATCAAGACAGCTCTATTACACTCATATGGCCACAATTCACAATTAATATGTGCTTCTTTCTCAACTCCTACATCAATATCATAATTACTCCCCATTTTTCCCTCTTCTAAGAACAATAAAACTGCTCACTTCAGAGGCATAATGATTACCATCCTCTTCGAGAGCAAATGATAGAAAATATTTACTGATTTGCATTAAAATCAGACATTTCATTTACGAAAAGATTTAAAGTGTCTACCCAAAACACTCTCTTTTCACTGTAAAACTAGCAGCTGCAAAGAAAAGAAACATACATGGAGAGATGCTGGAACCTGACTGGTTTAGCCAAGCATGGATGTTTTATAAACACCACGGCAAATAGAGACACCATCCTAGTCCATCCCTAAAGCTATAGCCGCGTTGGCCCCTGAGATAATATTTAGCAAAGTGGCATTTTAAGAAAAGTCAGCACAAGAGAGAAAAAAATCTTCTCAGGAATGTGTATGTTATTAATCATAATTAAGGCATATTTGACAGCTTCTTGGCAACAGAGACGATGAGTTCCTTTCTCTGACATCAAAATCCTAAAGGAATACTTGTTATTTCATGATCAACTTCACTGGTCTTTACACCTATAATATCCACGTTGAGAACATGAAGTCTTAGAGAAGCCTGAGTTCTGACGATGACTGTTTGCCCACAGCAGACACCATGGAAGATATAACATAAGCTGGGATGGCACTAAGATGAAGCACAGGGAACCACGCTGGGGTTACAATAGGAGTTCCAGGAAAACACATGGCTTGCCCCATAATGCATTGCCATTGAAGGGTCATCCTTCAGAGCTGTTGGTTTTTGTCTGGGCAGGTGGCTCTGCACTTTTGATTTCCCATTTAATTGGAAAGGGAGCACTCGGTTCGCACTGCATTGGCATCTTCGGATAAGATGGTGAGAAATGGAAAATGGATCCGTGTCAACAGACAGACTCATTTTAATAAAACCAAACAAGAGACTCGCTTCCATTTAATCACACCCAATTTCATTAATGTGCTTTCTAAAATAATGCCACTTTGGAAGGTTCTTGTTATGGTGATGTCCTAGAGGAAACATCACCAGGATTTCAGTTTGGTGCCATTGCAGGTGATTTCAAGGAATTTATTCTGATCATCTACTGATCACAAACCTCAGCCGAGTTTCTCTCACGCCCAGCAGGGAGATTTGATCTGTTATGGGCAAATCCACAGCTCACTTCCTGCTGTCTTCTTTCACTGAAAACATGGACTTAAAAGACATTTGCCTATCTTGGCACCTCTTTAACAACATAGTGGAGGTTTGGATGGTTCTTAAACACAGTATGTTTCTACTTAGAAAATGACACTGCCATTCTCAAATTTCTCCCTCTTGCTCATTCTTCCTCTTAAGCTGTCTCTTTCTCTCACTGACTCTGTCTTCCGTTTGACCCTATCTGTCCCTCTATCCTTCTCTCTGTCTCTTTCTCTCAGTCTTCCTCTTTCACAATGTCTTTTCTTCAACAGTTCAGGCTGAGAAGTGTGGGGGATGAGTCAAGATAAATGCTTTTGTCTCCATTATGTAGATGAATTGAAAGAAAGTCAATTTTAAAATCTTAATTACTCAGTTTTCAGTTTAATTTTCCCCATAGGATCTAGAAGTGGAATCTGTGAAGTTCTGGGGTGGGAAGGGACCTCAAGGGGAAACAAACAAGTTACCTTCTTTCGTCATAAAGGGACTGCCTCCCAGATCAGTTATTCATTAATGAATGGCGTCTGCCTCTACCAACTTAACATCGTGACTATAATGTACCTTTAAATATGGTCTTTAAGATGTTAAAATCACTACCTCTGCTGATTCAGGGTTTTATTGTCTATTCTGGGCTGTATCTCATCTTAGTGAGATCCCATGGGATATAGCAATTAGCATGAAGATAGCAGTTTGATAATCAAAAGTAATTAATGGCATCAAAACGTAGTTTTGCCTGCTCCTGAGGACTTGTTACACACATCTAGATCGTTCTTTTTAAATGAGTACTTTATTCCTGTTAGAAAATCATCTACCACAAAATTCTATTTAGATAGAAAACAATTTAGCTTAATCTATTAACATGTTTCAAATAATATTAGAAAGGTGACTCAACATGCCAATTAGCACTAAGTACTTAATCCACTGATAATTAACAATAATTCTAACAAAAGAACCACCAAAGTTGCTCCTTGCAACTATGTATCCAATACATGGTATAAGTATGATGGTCTTCCTTTAAGAAAAAGAAAGTTGTAAAATAAGGATTCTGTCAATTGTCAAATAAAAATTCAAGAAAAATCATGGTTATTTGTTCTTTGAGAACTCTCATTTAAATATTGCTGAAGAAAGGAAAAGGGGAGGCAAATACTTTACTATAAGTTTTCAATTTGCCATGAATCAAATTTTCAAAAACTTCTGAAGATTCTCATAGTAAAAGAGAAGTCTAGGAGAAAAAAGAGTTTTCCTCTACTCTCTAGGGTCTCCAGCCGGGTCTGAAAATTAAACTGACAGATTAACAGGAGAAAAGCATACAAATCTATTGAACATAAGTTTTACATGACTCTGGAGCCTTCACAGGGAAACGAATCCCCAAGGAAACAGACCTGGCTATTTCTATGCTGGGTTTGATGAAGAGTGGAAAGTCACGTAGAAATACGGTAAGTCAGAGAATATGAGGTCATAGTAGTAGACTGGGGGAAAGTTAGCAAGGCCTTTTTGTTTGGATTTTTTTCAGTATCTCTTTGTCTTGGAGATGAGGATGCTCTTTCCTTCCGAGTACAGGGAGAGCACATCTCATATGAGGGTTTCATGACCTGTTTCAGGGAGAAGGGTGAGGAGGTCAGAGTGACCTTCTTGCTTCTGCTGTTTTTTCAAACTCCATCAGCCCAAAATATTCAATATGCAAAGGGGCCATATTTTGAGGTAGCATGTCCTGAATCCCAACAGAAGTAAACGTGAGGTTCAGTTTAGACAGATAAATGCAATTCTTATCTGAGAACTTTGGAGTCCCTTTCCCGAGTCACTGCCATCGTCTCTGTGGTGAGGTCAACCTGCCTTCTTATCAGTGCAGTCTGGAGGGCTGAGGGTGAAGGCTAGGAGAGGGGAGCACATTTCCACGTACTCCAGCCTCCCTCTCCTCAGGGGAACTTTACTGTTGGACTAATTTTTCATTTAAAATGTCCCCAATTTCAGCTACACTGAAGCCCAGCACGCATGAGCCCTTATATTTCTCAACATCTGTAACTCATTTTCCTCTCTTAAAAAACTAATGATGTTTGCTTTAATGCCAAAATCACCCCTCGCCACAAGGGAGTCAGCTTCAAGCAGCGTGGTATCGTTATTTATAAAGCTAACACTTGGACCTTTGACAGAGTGGAACCAAAAGTGAGAGGACTGAGGTGACTGGCTGCTGTAGAAGTGAGATCCTTGGAAGCGCTTCTGGAAGCTTCTGTGTTTGGCATTTCTATTTCTGATGCCACTAATATTGAGATAAACATCAAGTTTGGGCTATTGGAACAAACCTCTGATGTCATCTGCTAATCTTCAAGACCAAATGGAGTAAATATAAAGTCATCCTATCAAGGATTTAAAGTCCCTTGTGTAGGATCATGAAAATATGCTAAACTAAAACAATACTTATTTTTTAAGTGCACTTCATTTTAATCATATTTGCTCACCCACATTATTGTCTACCAACAATAACATGCTACACTTCATCTAGGTTGAAGATAACACATATAACAAATAAAAACAAACAAAAACTTAACATGAAGACAAATATTTTAAAACTGGTGGCCTTACATGGCATTTACAGGCATTCATATTTGCACCTCCCCCATAGCTGCGGTCATATAACATGAGCATCCCTTAGTAAGTTTCCTTCTAAGAAAGCTCAAACGTTATTTTTATTATGAGATATTTAATGGAAACAAGGATAAAAAATAACTTGACAATCATAAATGTCATTCATTACCCACTTTCATAGCTTAACATTTTGCCATATTTGCTTCAGATCTTTTTTCTTAAGGAAATAAAACATTACAGATGCAGTAGGGGCCCCTCAAGTATCCCAATCTAATTCATTGCCTCTGCAAAAAACCATTGGTAATCAGCTCTGGACAAGGCAGCGGTGTTGCATAAGTCACCCTGGCCCCTGGAGTTGTGCCTGGCAACATCCTCAATGCTGGGATTACGCTTTATTAAGTTTTCCTCATTTTCTTTCCATCACTAGATTATCTCCATTAGAGCAGGGAGATGGAAAACAATGGAATATTTATAATTTCTAAACTTCCCTAAAATGAAGTTACATTCCTAACACAGAAGGCTAACTCTTGATAAAACCAATGCTTTTGAAGGCAGGGGACCACCAAGACGTCCCTTCCTTTTCTTTCCTCCTCTCCTTTCCTCACTCATTTTACTTTCTTTTTTTCTAATCGCAAAATATTTCCATATTTACTTCCACCCTTCCAGCTTACATAAAATAATAATTCCCCATGTACCACAACACACATTTATGAAACGTTATCATTTTCCATATTTGCTTCAGATTTCTTTTTAAGAAATCATTACTGATTAAGCTCATAGAGCTAAACCCACAACGGTTCCTTACTAAAGTGTTTGCACCCATATGCTCTGCCATCAGCAGTTTGAAAGAGGACCTACTTCTTCATATTAGGGTGCATAATAACAGTTTGTCACCCTACCTCATAACACATTAGGGGGTTTTTAATATCTCAACCCAAGGAAGGTAAGTTTTAGGCATCAGCGAGAGGCAGATATGGAAGATTCAGACAAGGGGACTTTCAGAATCTCACATAGTTGCTAACTTTTTTAATGTTCCCATCATCTCTCATGTCCACTATATCCATTCCTCATACTTTAGCCAGAGTGATCTTAAAAACCAAATCTAGGGCCAGCCCCATGGCCGAGTGATTAAAGTTCTGCATACTCCACTTTGGTAGTCTAGGTTCTCGGTTGAGATCCCAGGCATGGACCTACACCACTCATCAGCCATGCTGTGGAGGTGTCCCACATACAAAGTAGAGGAAGACTGACACAGATCTTAGTCAGCACTAATCTTCCTCAAGAGAAAAAAGAGGAAGATTGGCAATGGATGTTAGCTCAGGGTGAAACTTCCTCACCGAAAAAAAAAACACCCAAATCTAATCATGTCACTCTCAACTTTAAACTCTTGGGTACCTTCCCATGGCATTAAGGAGAAACTCCAAGCCCTTTACCTACACAGCCAACAAGGACCTCTCACCTTTCCCCTTGTCCTCGGCACTGGCCAGGCTGACCTTTCAATTTCTTAAAGGCGCTGAGCTCCTTGCATGTTTATTTACCTGAAATTCTCTTTCCCCTGCTCTGTAGTTAGTCAACTCTGAGTCATCTTTTAGTTCTCAACTTAAAAGTTCCTTCAGTAGAAAAATTTTCCCTGGCCTCTCCCCACATCTAAATCAGGTCTCCCCATATAATCTTCTTAAATCTCTTGGTTTTTTAAGTCACAATTTACAAGTGTATATTTATTTACATGAGTATTTGTTTAATGTCTATTTCTCTTATTTGACTGCAAGTTTCAAGAAGACAGGGACCATGATTATTTTTTCTTACTTCAAAATTTACCAGCATAGTGCCTATCTCTTCTATAATCAATAATTATTTATTGAATAAATGGGTGGAGGTTTCCTGTTCCAGACCTCAGGATTTAAGGCTTTGTTTCTCAAAATTGTATAATTGCCCTAATCCTTCCTTGTTTTTCTCTACTAACTTACATGTATCTGCTCTCCATTCTCCCCCTCCACTTCCTTCC
Source organism: Equus asinus (assembly GCF_041296235.1). NCBI lineage: Eukaryota > Metazoa > Chordata > Mammalia > Perissodactyla > Equidae > Equus > Equus asinus. The sequence continues at coordinate 138,669,025 of NC_091791.1, read as the reverse complement.
CCACACATTTGCATCTTTTCCTCCATTTAGAAAAATAAACTGAGGATTGATAATAGAAAGTATGTCTTATGTTGATGATATATATTCTAGTCTATTTCTACTAAGTATTGTGAAATAAATTACCAGTTGGCACATATGCAAAAAAAGATTTATTTCAAATTTTAGAAGGATCTCTTTTAAAGATACCTTAAGAAGACCCCCAAGAGTTCAAGATGACTTTAATAAGCAAAAATGGTCAAACTAATAAGCCAAATAGCTATTTTACAAACTTGGAATGAAGCACAACTTCTCAACTATCAGCTTGAAGACAATGCCAGTCCATTAAGCAACCATCAGGTTAAAAAAAAATGTAATTTTGAACAGAATTGCAAGGATCATTAACTGCAACTGAACAGTCATGTCCCATAGGAAGTTCTTACGAATCCTATACACCACCTTGTCATCTAATATTCAGAGATACGTTCGGAGGTTTAAAATTGGATTTTGATCCTGGATATAGACATTTTTCCAGTCATAGTTTAAAATAAAAATAACAAAGAGCAAAAGGTGGAGCATCACCAAATTGGAATCTCATGCTTAAAATTAAATACGTCAATACTTCAAAGAACGTTGTTTTTTCAAAAACTGATCAATGTTTTCACATAGATTGTCAGCCTTCTTCATTCGCCCTCACACAATTCCATCCGATTACTCCATGTTTCCTTTTCCTGCAAGAACTCCAGATATGACTTGGATGCAGCGTTAGAGCTTATGCCTCTCTCCCTTCAAAACTGAGACATTCTCAAGATTGGAGTCATTGTAATGAGAAGGAAACAGAGGAGAGACAAATTGTTGCCACCCGACAGCTAAAGCTACAAACAGAAAACAGAGTGCTTAATCCAAAAATCCAAAGTTTTGACAGGAGGATGTTGCTGGCTGTGTTCTTTAGGGACTTTTCTTTTGTTGCCGAGAAACCTGCAATCCCCACTCTGTTAAGAGAGATGCTCCAGACCAAAGAATGCCCAGGCTTCCAATTTCCTTCTCCATCTGGCTTCCAAACTATTGACTAAAGGGAGAAAGGTAGAAGGAGTGAATGAAGGACCCTCCAGTGAAACCTTTAAGACATTCATTCATTCATTCATTCATTTAACAAGTGTGTATTAAGCTTCTATCGTGTGCTCGAGCACTATAGTCACAAGGGATATGATGATGAGCAAAAGATTGCACCTTCAGGAAACCTGTCTAGGAATGGGAGACCAGCACAAACAAAACAACTGCACAAATGATTATAAACCTACAAACTGTGGTAAGTACTTACAAGAAAAAGTATATGCTCCTATAGGAAATTATAGAAGGGGCAGCAGACTTTGTCTGGATTTTTTAGATGAATTATAAATAAAAGAAAAATAAATAGTATAAAGGGATGAGGGAGGGAGCCTCTTGGCACAGGGAATAGCAAGTTCAAAGGGCCTGAAGTAGGAAGGCATGTAGGACCCCACGTCTACTGTGTAACAAGGGTCAAGGGGAGAGACGTAGAAAGGAAGCTGAAAGGTAGGGCAGGATCCAATCCCCAAGGGCCTTGCAGGCCATTGTAAAGATTTTGGTCTTTGTCTGAAGAGGAATTTGAAGCCATTGAAAAGTTATGAATAGTGACATTCATGATCTAATTAAGTTTTCAGATCACTCTGACTGTCATGTTGAAATGTATTAAGGGGGTCAAAGAACGGAAGTAGGAAGACCTGTGACAACATGATTTGATGTGTAATTTTTAAGATCCGTGGCTGCCATGTAGAAAATGAGTTGGAGGGAAGCCAGAGTGCACATGGAAAGGAGAGGTCATTGGCAGGTGCACCCACCCAGGTGAGAGATGCTGATGGTCTGGGCCAGGAGGGAGGCAGCATGTTCAGAGAGTTGCCATGGTGACACATGAGTTGGCTCACTCCCACTCTCCCCCTGGCTAGCCCCTGCTTGGGTCCCAAGAGGACTGCCATCCAAAATGTCTACCATGCACAGAGAAGCTCCTCTTTAGGAAGACTCTTAAGACGCAGTAGTGTTTCGTATCAGGGCCAAAAATCCTCTTGCTTCTCCTGAGCAATTGATTTATTTTAGCCCCAGGCATGTGAGACAATCACAAATTATGGTGCCCTTGTTGTGTTGGTGGAGGAAAACTCAACAAATTTGAGGCCCACTTTCACCAAGCATACCACACTTCCCAGCCTGCCCCTTTACAGCTAAACTCAGTCCTTCTTTCAGCTTACTTTTCCTATTCTTATATTCTTCTTTAAATTTTTTTTTATTGAGTGGGTATATTTAATTTTTAACATGTTGCTATTTATCATTTATCAAGATTCTATAAGAAATTATTTTTTAAAACCGGTTATTTGTTATTTAAAACTTATTTCCTTATTTAAAATATATAAAAGGAAAAATTGTTTCTCTACTCACAACATTTGTCACCAAATGTGTGGAGTTTTCACACCAAACAATTCTCCAGTTCTCTGCAGACACCAACTGGCTGTTCTATAATTTAATTCAATTCTGACACCAGCTATCCAGAGTTAGTGAGAAGTTAAGGGCTCAGTCCTACAAGACTGCCCCACTTTAGATTCCAGTCACAAGTGTAGGTGCCCAGGGTATCCACACTTCTGACCAACTTGGTTATAAATCAGAGGTTCCCACAACCCCCTCCTCAAGTTCAATAATTGTTATAACGGCTCACAGAATTCAGTGAAACACTCACTTACATTTATGGGTTTATGATAAAGGATATTATAAAGGATAGAAATGAACAGCCAGATGAACAGGTACATAGGGTGGGGTCCAGAAGGGTCCCAAGCACAGGAGCTTCTGTCCCAGTGGATTTGGGGTGCACCACCCTCCCAGCTCATGGATGTATTCGCCAACCCAGAAAGTCTCCGAACTCCATAGTTTAGGGGTTTTTATGGAGGCTTCCTCATGTAGGCACGATCCATTATTAACCCAATCTTCAGTCTCTCTCCCCTCAACAAAGGATGAGGGGTGGGTCTGGAGGATGGGGAATGGGTCTGAAAGTCCCAAGTTTCCAGTCATGCTTGGTCTTTTTGATGACCAGTCCCCATCCTGAAGCTCTCCAGGAGCCCAAGCCATCAGTCATCTCATTAGCATACAAAAAGACACTCATTACTCCAGAGATTCCAATGGCCTTAGAAACTCTTGTGTCAGGAACCAGGGACTAAAAACAAATACTGTAACAAAAGATGCTCCTATCACCCCTGTCACTCAGGAAATTATAAGAGTTTTAAGAGCTCTGTACCAAGAACCAAGGATGAAGACCAAACATATATTTCTTATTATATCATAGTATCACAATAGGATACATAATCATTGAGAAATGTTGTCAACTATAGAAAAGCTCAAGAAGAAAATGAAAATAATCTATAATCCCACCATGCAGAGATAATATTAGTTAACATTTTGGGGTATAGTCTTCGGATCTCAATTCTATACCTATCTATATACCTATCATCTGTCAATCTTTTCCAAAGAAAAGAATATCTGTGTGTGTGTGAATGTATATGTATGTGGGTTTGTGTTTGCATGTATTTGTGCAAGTCTCTTTAATCCATTTTGGAACAATGAGAGAAAGAGATAAAGAGTCAGACAGATGATAGATAGATAGATAGAGCTGGACAGACAGACATTCTCCCCTGCATTTTGAGTACTAGTGATTTAAATCCTAGGCTGCTCCTTTGACAATGTCAAAATTGTTTCTTTCCAACTATTCCTATCAGTAAATAATACTCCTGCTTGCTCAATCAGAAGCAATTGTTTGGCCCAAGTGATGAATGATGATTTAGAGGTTACGTGATTCCAGTCTTTCCATCTTGAGTCCTAAGAGTATTCAGCTTGATGGAAGACTGACCACAGGTAAAAAGTAAACTCTCCCTATGGTCATGTCACATGCCACCAGACCATACAGCACATTATATTTTAAATTGTTTATATAGCAAAGCTAGATTGCCAGTGGAAATGACAAATCTCTGAGCTTTCCTGTTTCTGGTAGCAATCTGTGAAAAAGCAGAAAATTGCTCCCACGCTCTATCAAGACTAGTTTAGGTTTGTTTTTAATTGCCAACCAACCTGAATTCAGTTCTCAGAGGGAAGCCATGATCAAGAATGACAATCATCTGTTTTATCAGCCTTAGGCAGGCTGGAGCAATAACACCTAGAACAGATGCCACTTGGAACTCATGCAGTAAGAACTCTTGACCAAATTGCTCTTTGGCAGACACTCAACCTTGCCCAACTCCTCCTGTGATAACCAATGGGGACTGCTTAAAAATGCAAATATCTAATAGCCTATTTAGTCCATATGGTTTCATTTTGGCCACATCTATGTGGCGATTTTGTACTGAAACCCATAGAAATTTGTGGCCACTATGCCACATCCCAACCCCAAACCAGAAGAGCATATGGAAGAGTTTCCAGCATTTCTGAACTAGATTAACCAGAAGGGACAAAGTGCTCACGTGCATGGCTCCACCACCTGAATTCTTCCTTCCCCCCTTCCTCTTTCCTCCTTCCTTTATTTATTTATATAGGTGCAACTCTCTGAGGGTTTCCTGTTGAGATGATATAGTTTTTTAAATTAAATAATTCAGTAGGATGCTGGTCATATGAAGAAATTTTTACATTCTAGACTTACCAACAAATCATCTCCTAATTCCCTATCCCTAATCTGTCAGGATGGGTCCAGGAAAGATAACTTTATTGTAATATTAATTCAGCTCGATTCAAAAACTTTTATTGAGCAGCTAACTTATTCTGACACCATTCTAGGCACTGGGAACTCCAAAATAAGGAGATAGAACCCATCTTCATGAAATGCCAAATTAAGTAGATACCTCATAAATCCTAACTGAGTGGAATATCCTAATTTTCAGAGAAATATACTTTGATTATTTAAAATTATGAATGCTTTCTTAAATTTTAATATATAAATACAAGGGGTGTTTTTTTCAATATCATATTCTTTGTGATTAGCCTGATAGCTGTTCTCTCTGACAGTGAGTGATAAAGTTCTGTGAAATGGATACTTTCAGGAGTGTCTGCTTAGCTCCCACTCTCCTTTTCTGTGGAGAGAGGAAGATATTGATTGAAAACATAGCCCCAAAGTTAAGCTTAGTCTGTGAAACTCAACCCTCCTGATCACAACTAAATGAACCAGGAGTAAACACTGCACTCAAACTGGTTCCAATCAGATTTGGTTCTTCCTCTTCTGGCTATAGTGGACAAGCTCGGATCAGAACAACCCTCCCACCAAGAGCATCCAGGAAAGATGGACAATAAAGAAAAAAATCTGTTCGAAGGCAGAAGAACACTAAATGCATCTAGACTTGGGGAAGCAGGATCCCAGAGAGAGAAGGTTCAGAGAGATGAACCATACTCTTGTGCTTTAGGCATCTTCTGATAGTAAAGTGATGGCAGAGAGGCTTAGAACATGAGCAGAAACTTCAGTAGCCTCACAAGACTGTATGGAGAAAAATCGGAATTTAGAGCCCACCAGGGAACCGTGGCCATGCTAAATACTTCAGGCTTTCAGTTGGGACTCCTGAAGAGTGGACACCCTAGTTAGAAGGGTGAACTGGAAATAGGCCAGTCCTCACAATGATTGAAATTCAGTTTTTAAGCAACATAATCCCACACTGGATCAAGGTGATCTGTCCTTGCAGTAGGCAGCCTTTAAGATGGCCCCCAGTGATACCTACCTCCCAGTGCTCATGCCTTTGGACAATACCTTAAGTGTGGGCTGGACCTAGTGATTACACTCTAACAAGCTGAACTGGCAAATGTGGTGGCTTATCACTTCTGAGATTAGGTTACAAAACGACTGTCCTTCTCTCTTGCCATCCCTCTCTGCTTCTCTCACTTGCCCTGAGGATAGCCAGGAACCATGTTGTGAGCTGACCTATAAAGGAGGTCGACATGGCAAGGAATCAATATCTCTAGCAAACAGCCAGTGAAGACCTGGGGCCTGCCAATGGTCACGTGGGTGAGCTTGGACGCGGCTCCTCCTCCAGGGGAGACCTCAGATGAGACCACAGCCCCTGCCAATACCTGAATTTCAAACTTGTGGGACACTTAAAGACAGAAGCACCCAACTAAGCCACGCTTGGATTCCTGATACACAGAAACACTAGGATAATAACTGTTGTCTGAAGCCATTGAGTTCTGGGGTGATTTGTTACTCAGCAACAGACAACTAATATAGCCTCTAACTTAACACCTCCCAGAGTAAAAATAAATCACCTCTTCAAGACTATAAGATTATTCAGAGTTTCAAATTTTTATACATATTGTCTGACATTTAATAAAAACGTAATTAAACATGCATAAAGATAAAAATAACCTGACAATTAAGAGGAAAAAAACATTAGTTTCAGATGCACTAGCCACTCAGATATTGGTATTATCAGAGAAGGACTTTAAAAGGACTCACTAATATGTTTAAGAGAGTAGAGGGTATGATAGAGAATATAGCAGAGAACTAGAAAGTATTGTTTAAGAAGAATCAAATAGAAATGACAAAACAAAAAAAATAACTGAAATTAAAATTTCAATAAATCTGTTTAAAAACAGATTAGACATAGCTAAAGGGGATAATTGAGAATTGAAAAATTGTTCACAAAATAAAATTGCCCAATTGAAGTACACATTAAAAAGTAAAGATGGAAAATAAAAGAAAATACTACATGAAAGAAATTTATGGATAAAGTTATAAAACTTTAAAGACAGAAAACAGGATCTAAATGAGTGAAAAGATGTACAACAGTTATTGAGGGAAGACTCAATATCATAAATATGTCACTTCTCACTCAAATTTCTCTCTAAATACAGTACAATTTCAATCAAAGCACCAACGTGTGTGTGTGTGTGTGTGTAATTTGACAAGCTGACTCTAAATCCACATGGAAGTAAAGCACTATGAAATAGCTGAGACAATTTTAAAGAATAAGGATAAGGGGGACTCACCTCCCCAGCTTTAGAGACTTATTATACATCCATAACAATTAAGAAGTGTGCTGTGGCTCAGGAAAAAATAGATCAGCAAAACAGAAGAAAGAGCCCAGAAAGTGTCCCTCCATGTAGACGGGAACTTGGAAGTATAACCGAAGCATCAAGGAAAGGGAGGTCTAGTCACCAAATGGTGCTAGAACAACCAGCTGAGAAAAAAAATTATTTATCTCATAATTTGATATTGTACATGAAAATATATTTTAAATGCATTAAGAATTAAACATGAAAAAACAAAATTCTAAAGCAACTAGAAAAAATATATAGAAGAGAATATTTTTAGGACTTAACGGTACAGGAGTAATTTTCAAAAACACAAAAGGATTAATTATATTGGAAAAGATTGGTAAATTTGAGTACGTTAAAATTAAAGCTTCTGTCTAACAAAATAATAATAAAATTAAGAGGCAAAATCACAGATCAGAAGAAAAATCTTGTTGTGCATACATAGAACCAATAAGAAATTAGTATCCAGAATATATAAAGAGCTTTTACAAATCGAATAAGAAAAAGACAAACAATACAAAAGAAAAATTAGCAAAGGAGGATATGAACAAGTAATTCACAAAAGAAAAACCTCTAATGGCCAAAAACATAGGAAAAATGCTCAACCTCAGTAATAATCAGAGAAATACAAATTAAAACAACAATGAGATATCATTTCATACTATCAGATTGTCAAAAAACTCTAAAAACTTAACAATACCAAATGTAGAAAATGATGCAAGATAACAGGAGCTCTGACTCATTGCAAGTAAGAAAATAAATATGTACAACTGTGAAGAGCAAAATTGGCAACATCTAATAAAGCTGAATTTTACAAACCAATAATGCCACTCCTTGGTAAATAAGAATAATAAAACAAACCTTCATACAGCTTTATTATGTGCCAAGCCCTGTTCTAATTGTTTTATACATTAACTCATTTAATCTTTACAACAACCCCATGAGGGAGGTCCCCCTGGCACAGACAGGTTAAGTGACTTCTCCAAGGCCACACAGCTAGTTAATGGCACAGCTAGGAATAAAACCCAGCAATCTGGTGCCAGAGTTCATGCTCTTAATCATTATGCTGTGCTACCTCTCCAGAGGTCTTTTTGCACATGTGCATAAGGAGACAAGTACTAGGATATTTGTATTATTTGTATCGTAAAATTAAATGAATTGCTTTAACAGCAGATTAGATATAGCTAAAGGGGAGAACTGGAAACTGGAAAATTATTCACAAAAGAAAAAAAAATCCAGACTAAAGTGCAGATTGAAAAGTAAAGATGGAAAATACAAGAAAGTACTATGTGCAAGAATTTTATGGATAAAATTTAAAAACTATTAAAGGACAAAAAAGAAGATCTAGTGGTAAAAAATTGCACACAAGCTAAATGCCATCAAAAGGAAAATGAAAATAAAATGTAGGATCTTCATTAAATCGAAAATTGCATAAAAGTTAAAATGAATAAACCACACTTATATGTATAAATAAGGATAGATCTGAAAACCTTAATGCTGAGTAATGAAAAAAGTTACCAACAGGTAAGTACAGTGTCATAACATTGATCTAGAATTTATCATTATAGTATGTAACTATCCTTTTAGGCAGAATTACTCCAATGCTAATGTGACTAAAGCCACAGGGCCCCTTACTTGTCTGAGCCCCTTCTAAAGCCCTGGGAGATGCTCTGGCAATGCGTTCACATGGTCAGTCACACGTTTTGAAAATTTGTGTAAGTAAATATTTAACTACACTTGGTTAATACAGTAGTCTCTTCCCACACCAACTTGGCCATCTGTCTCCCTTCCCTTCATATCAAGTAGCACTGAGTGACCAGGGGCTTTATTGGGATCTGATTCAGAAGTTAAGTTGGGGACACATTTGGATTAGGTTTTGTGAGGCATATTCATGGACTTCACTTCGCATCCAACGCAGGTATTAGTCCCAGGAATATTCCTACTGCCCACCACATGGACCATCAGGGGTGGCGTCATGACTCAAAGGCACATTGCCCAAGCTCAGATGAAGACATGCATGCACCCTATAGCACCAGGTACTGGAGTATGTGGGAGCTGAAAAGAAACTAAATTTGAAGGGTGTGGAAGCAGAAGCTGGGCCATGGAAAATTCTTCTAGTCATCAGATAAAGGCAGATTCGATTTTCTTTGTTGCCTAATCAAAACAAAAGCTCTCTCTTGTCAGAAATAGACTCATAATGCAGTATCTACAATATAATCATATTGTTTTGTTTTCTTTGGTGGAAAATCTTACAAGAAACTTTATCATAATTCCTGTGTTTATAAGGCAAAACCCCATATCAGTAGGACAAAAAAATGAGTATTTCTATCTACAAAGTTTCACGCTTTATGAATTTCAACTATTAAGAATAAAAAAATTTTTGATCAACCATGCTAAAGGAAAAAATTGTCTTTGTATTCAGATTATTATTTAGTTAATGATATTTCTCTAAAAGTTCAGGAAAAAATAAGTATTTAGAAAAAGATAATTTAGAAAACTGTATAGAAAATATTACCAAATCATTTCATATGAAATAAAAAGTATATAGCCAAAAAAATAGAGTAAAAATATAACAGAGGTATGTCAAGTAGTTAAAAATATTATTCTTCCAGATTTTTTGTAATATACATGAGCTTTTAAAAATTTGTAATTTGTTATCATTTCTTTTCTCATTATAATAAATATTCACTTTAAAAGGCTACCAAAATTTTGTAAGTTTCTGATGTGTAAACCTGAGATCTTCCCCTGATCACTGTACATTATTTACTTATGATCTATATATAGCAAAAGCTGAAAACACCCATGAGAAGAATACAAAGCAATTTTGGGACCCTGTTTACCATAGGAAAGGGAAGAGAGGTCTGGGCAATGGGCATGGTGTTTCCCCTGCGTCATAGCATTTGACACACTCGGTAACTGGAACCCCTCAACTCTGGTGTGAGTAAGCATCCAGCATAAATCTGAGAGATGGTCTCATTAATGGCAATATTCTTTAAGAAAATATGTGGGATAAGATAGGCCTCATTCTGTACAATGGGATATCTTATCTCTATTTTTATCAAATAGATACAGTTAAATGAGAGTATAGATAAGAAGGCTTTGCACTTTATAAAATACTGTCAAATATTATACAGTTTGCAAAATGACAATCTATATGCAAGTATTAATAATAAGAGTTTCAATAATATTATCTGACATTCATTGAGTGCTCACGGTATGTCAGGTACTCTTCTATGTGCCTGTCATGTGTTCATCTCATTTAATACTCCCAATAAGCCCATGGGGCAGGAACTATTATTATCTCCATTTTACATATCAGATCAAATACGTAACTTTTTGATGGAGCCATAAAATATTTACCCATATTTATTTAACACCTATAAAATATTTAAATAAGTGAATCATTTGCCTTGCTCATCTCACTCAAAAACCATCAGTCCAGGTGTATGATATTATGTTAAGGGAGGGGAGGTAAGAAGAACGCTGCAAAGAATTATTGAATGAATTTTCATTTTCTTCAGTAGTTGCTGCTTACTCTATACTCAATACGCATCATAATAAATCTCAGTTTGAATTTTAGGGAATAATATGAAGTATGTATATAGGCTTTTAGTTTCTCACTTAAATTTTAATCCAGATTCCACACTACGTCTTCTAAAATCAAAACTCAGCAAATTCAGAATATTGTTTGATCAAACTCAAAAGTTCCATTCTGGTATTTATCTGTGGACTCTACCTAATGCATTAGAAAATGCCACAAGTTATATTAGGAAATTTCAGCATTATGGAGTCAACAGCTCCATTAAGTATCATGCATTCAACTACTTTTGTATAAAGTAGGAATTATGCGCCACAAACCGGGATTGAAAGAGAAAAAATCCTCTGCCCTCACAGAGCTCCCAGATCCGATTTGAACCAGCCAATAAAATAATAGATGGTAAAGAGAGCCACAGAGAATTCTAAAACAAAACCAGGTGGGAAGATATTGAGGTGGGGATCTGAGGGAAAAAAAAAGATCACCAGACCAGGTTCTTTGCAGACCTCCTACTGCCTCATTCCTACACTGACCCACAGCCCAATAGCTTCATTACCTACGGCTCGAGTCAAGGGCAGAGCTTTGAAATATCACATCATGGTCACAAACAGGGATGAGGGGGATCTTTGGTGAAGCGAAGGGAAAAAAAAATTGGGCAGAAAATTTCCTGCCAGACGTGTTGGGAGAATGGTGTTTCAGCCACAGGCTCCTGATGAGGGAACTTTAGTTGCTGAACATGAAGATAATTTCAGCACCCTACAATTATGTGCCTAATTAAAATTAAGAAATTAGAACACAGTTAAAAGGAATAATACTTTGCTCACAGCTAATTTCATTAAAGTATTAATGAACAGGACTCTTTTTATGGCCAGAGGGCAACCACTTTCTACAGAGTACTTCCATGCTAGCTAATTTATTCATGCATGAAAAACAATCCAATGAGAAATGAGCAAGCTGAGAACTGCTGGTCCTAATTAAAATATTTAAAACACCATGTCTATTTTCTTCCATCTAGCCAAATACCTAAGCTTGAGCCAGCATGGTGCCAATTAACATGGAAAAAGCAAACACAAACACCCATGGTTTCTGATTAAAGTGCACATTATTGTACCATGCAATATATTGTTCAGCACATATATGTAAATGTTTAATTAACCCATGTCTAAATCTCAGCCGCATTCAAAAATCGATACTTTAATCCCTGAACAAGTGGCAATCTGTGTAGGGGAGACACTTACTTATTTATCACAGTGTTTTATTCAAACCTAATTTGAATCAGTCTTGTGCTAGACATGCTGAAGTGCTTCTTAAGGGAAAGGGCAGAGAGAAGATTCTTTGCTTGGCGGACTTCTCTTCAGATGGCAGTGGGATTGTTAGTCGCCAAAGACTTGTGAAAAGAACTAGGTTAGCCTCAGGTGATCTGAAATTTTTCATTAATAATGTAAGGGGAGGTCTGGACCTAAACCCATTTGTTAGCCTGGACAGCGATGACAATAACAACACACGCACACTCACACACACATCCCTCTTCTCTTTGTTAACTAAAGACCTGTCCGGTGGTACTCCAGAGACATCCCCGCCACGGGAGCATGTTGGAGAGAAATGTGTGAAACTCTGAGAAGTTGAAGATTTGAAAATCTTACAGGTATTAACTGGAACTTGATCAATATGTTAAAAACCATCAAAAAAAGAGAATTAACATGTCCATAGCTGCTCTGTTCTCTAAGCATTTTCACTTCAGTTATCTGTATCTTAACCATCCTGTGGGGCCGGCTGAGCAGCGAAACCAAAGCTGAGAGCAGGAAAGTGACTTGGGGAAGGTCAGGCACAGCACATGCTGGAGCCAGAACTTGAATCCATGTCCTTCAACTCCAAAATCACTCCACTACATACCACATTGATTGAAACAGCATGTTCTGTCTATATGAGAGAAACGTAATCTTAAGAAACCTAATTTCTACCCTATTAAAAATCACTTGCAGTTTGCTTTTGAGAATTTCTTGGAAGGGGTCGAGAGGGTGAGAATATAGTAAACAACTTTCCTCCCTCTAGGGTTTCTCATTGTTTTTCAACAACTGAAATCATGGAATTCTAGACTAAGAGCTTAGAAGTCATTTGTCCATAGGGTTACAAACTGTTTGTAGCAGCAGAGTCCTTTTTTCAAGCATATTCTTTCATGAAACACCAATATATTGACACAGGTAAAAGCAGAGCCCTCTAACAGAGGGGATGGACCTCACTCCCCAAGATGGCAGCTGAGGTACCATCCCAGAACACACCTTCTGAGAACAACTGCATTCATCAAAACCTTCATTAAACAGCTGGAGGAACTGGGGTCCGGGGAGGTGAGGACACAAGGTAAATACTTATGCAACGTAATGGACGTGGAATATGCCTAGAGTAACCTTGACACCTTGCCCAGTGCTCTTCCCACAGCACGACAGTACCTAAAGGAATCAACAGAGGCTATAATGCATGGAAAGCTCTGGAGCCAAATAGAGGTGGGAGTGTTCATGCAAAATTACCAGTCACAATATAGAAATCTATGGCCATGAGTAGGTTGGCCTGATTGGTGCACAAAGCAAGAGGCAAGAGAGGAGATGAGGCTTAACAGAGAAATTTGACTCTTCCCTGTGACTGCAGCCTCTTCATTTCACTTCCTTGGGCCCCAGATTCCTCATCTGGAAGTGGGGTTAATATGTCATGGAAGGGTTTTAAGAACCAAGTAAGAATCAATGAACATGCCATTACAAAAGTACTTTATCACATTGCATTGCAATTGCTTCCTTGTCTATTTTTGCCACTAGACTGTACTTTCTCCAGGATAATATCTATATTTTACTATCTCTTTATCCTCAGTGCCTGTCCAGAAAGGGTGTTCAATTAGTGTTGGATGATGTTATTGAATACATAACAATAGTAGTAATTGCTAACATGTATTAAGCATTTACTATGTGTTAAGCTTTGATGCTAAGCACTTGATGTTAATATTTATTTAATCCTCATAACAACTCCATCAGACTGATATTACTCAAAGCACAACTGAAAAACTGAGACCTAGAAAAGTGACTTGCTTGCCCAGGCTTCCAGAACTAATGCGTTGTGGAGAAAAGATCCACAGTGAGATGGTCAAATCTCAGAGCCCAAGCTCTTAATCACTATTTTCTTCAAAAGCAGCAAAATGGGGTAACAAGCTGAGAGTTATCAGGGAGGGAATAAGACAAATGTCATAAATGGAAAAGCATGTGAAACACACCACACATCCACCATGAAAGAGAAAATGAAAATTCCAAGAAGAGCCTTGTTCTCAGTGGCTGTTCTAAGAAGCAGAGGTGAGGGATGATCAGAGGACATCGCTAATCTCTAAAGATGATGTTGTGGAGGCCTCGTTTCCACTGTTCAGCTCAGAAGAACTATTGGTCTGATTCAATGTGTCTGAAAGAGAAAGACTCTCAAACATGCAATAGCCAAAGGAAGAAGGAATCAGGACGAATGGGGAGTTAGGAGGGAACGCAATGACGTGGTTCACGACGCACCAGGAATTATCCCTGCGATCAACAGCCTCACTGTTCTCACTTAGAAATATACACTTACACCCAAAAACCCATGCTAAGTGATGAGAGCCAACAGAAAGATGGCACCCGTCCTCTCTCACACTGAATCATTGAACCACTGTTTTTAAAACACAAGAGGCAGCAAGGGTTTATGGAAATTCCTTAGTGATGTGGCCACACTTGATCACGAAGGAAAGTGGTGCACACGTGGGTTAATCCCAGACATTTTTAGGGACATCTTTTTGGGCAATCATGATGCGTGTTATGGTCAGAAACTGAATAACAGGCTGGTTGGACTCATGCTCTAATCCTGTATAATATTCTTCATGAGATCTGGGCATTTAATTGGTAATTAGCAACTACATTCATGTATACAAAGTATCTCTTTGAAGACAATATGGGTTGCATGCTCGGCGGTTCCTTATCTGCAGCTGGCATTGACTGAGCCTTGGTGATTATAGTTTCCCACTTATTGAGACGACTTCAGGGAAAAAGCTACCATCTCATCACTTTCTCCCCCACAATTTACCTACATCCTACCAAGTTTCTCAGTTGCTTAGAATCCAAAGTAATCTAATTAAACACATTTTCTTAAAATGTACCAACATATAAGTTAGTATTTCAAACACTTGGCATTTCCTCCCAAACAGCCAGTATTAGATAACTAGATTTTTCAAAAGGTTTGTTTGTTTTAATTCTCTCTCCATAAGCAAGTTTGGTTTTTGAAATTTTCGCTTTCAAGGAAAAAAAAAAGCAACAAAGCAAGTCTCCGAGATCGAGGCTGCATTTTCATGCATCTTTAGCCAGACAAACATTAGTCCTTCCCCAGAACTGGAGCAGCTATTTTGAAGAATGTAAACTTGCTGTTTTCTCAATATGCAGATAGGCTGTTGTCACAGATCCCCATAGTAATGAACAACTTCTCAATATTTAATAAGCCTGGCATTTCTGTCCCCAGGCAGAGAGCACAGACGGTTGGTAGCCAGCTACTAACTGACCATTAAAACACAGAATCTCTCTTTAAAATGTGCTTCACAAATAGATACTCTCACCTGCAGTGGGCAGGGAGCCCCCGCCTCTGCCCGGAGGTGGCCTGCTCTCCCTCCTGAAGAGATCCGGCCGGAGCCAGCAGCGTTAGCCCGCTCAATATTCCAACAGGGGCTACAACGCAATCCAGTTTTGCAACAGGGTTTTTAAAGAGGGGGGAAGCCAATCAAAAGCCCTTCTTTGGCAGTGGTGTTAGCACCGAGAACCACCAAGCCAGTGGAAATTACGAAATTAGCCCTAAGATTGTTTTTTTTAATATAAAAGAATGGAACTGTTCTGGAACTCAGTTTTTTCATCTTTTCATGCCTGCTTGTACACAGGAGTGTTTCGTGCTGTCTCTGGTGTGCTGCGTGAGTATAAATATATTGCCACAATAATGCTCACTAATTGGACCAAGAAGCTGTTAATTCAGAACAATAATATTTGAGCATTTTAGCAGGGGCTTTTTTTTTAACCCAAAGAGTAAAAACTAATGTTAATGTGATTATATGTAAATTTGGAAAATCATTAATACAATTAGATCATTTTCTGAATAACAGAAAAGCTAACATAATGAGTTTTCCTTGCTCTTACAGACTATTAAGAGAAGACATTTGGCTCTAACTTCAATTCTGGGTTAACACAAATATTCCCACGAACACATTAAGTGTATAGAGTTTTAAAATTCTTGAGTGGGCCTAACACAACTCTTGTTACTGTCACTTTGTAAGATGTGATTTGCCTCTTCTAATCTGTCATCAACAGCAATAGGAATTATTATGTTTTTCAGGACTACTTTTCATGAGGAAACAAGATCATTTTTTTTCTTAGCCGTTTCAGGAGAATTGTTGCCTGCCCAATGATGAGGGGGAAATGATAAAGATGTGGATGATGGGGGGTTGACTTCCTAGCAGACGCTGGCTCTCATCACCATCCTCCAGTAGTGTGTGACCCCAATCCACGCCCCAGGAAAACTAATGACGACATCATAGCCCTTTGGGCCACTTTCCAGGAGCATTAATTCTAAAAGTGTTTACGGTCATGTGCTGCCAAGCAGTAAAAGAAGCAAACCTGCTCTGTGTTGTGTTAAGAGACAAAATTAGGACCACGGGGTAAATACTACAATGAAGCAGCTCCAAGTTCCTGAGAACATCCCAGCAGAACTCTACA
The DNA here is from genome assembly GCF_041296235.1 of Equus asinus. NCBI lineage: Eukaryota > Metazoa > Chordata > Mammalia > Perissodactyla > Equidae > Equus > Equus asinus. The sequence goes on along the minus strand of NC_091791.1, from coordinate 138,652,702 downwards.
GCAATGGAATGAACAGGGTAACCTGCAGGGTACAGGCACTCAAGTAGAGGCTAAAAGGATGTCTATCATGGATGCTATGAACAGTGTTTCCAAAAAATTTAGTGTATTTTTCTCAAAATCTTATGTGAAATCCCAAAATATAATACAAATGAAAATAGCACTGCTCTGGTTGAAGTAGAAGATGGAGCGCCTACCACTCCACTTACTTACCTTGTTTTAACCCTGAAGGCTCCTCAGGCAACCTCATAGGGTGCCAAGAACACAGTTTAAAAACCACTGCTGGGCCAAGCGCCCATAGCCTAGTGGTTAAGTTCAGCACACTCTGCTTTGGTGGCCCAGGTTCAGTTCCCGGGCATGGACCTACACCACTCGTCTGTCAGTGGCCATGATGTGGTGACAGCTCACAGACAAAAAGAGGAAGATAGGCAACAGATGTTAGCTCATGGAAAATCTTCCTCAGGGAAAAAAAAAAAATCTGCTGCAAAAAATATTCCTCAGCTGTGTGGGAGATTATACTAACTCAGCAATTTTCAAGTTTTCTATACTAGGAAACACATGGCAAGTGATAATTAACGTATAAAACTTGAACCCCTGCACATACCCAGATTCAAATATCCTCAAGAATTTTGTGGAGAAGTAAAGTGCCATAAAAATTCCTAGGCTCCACAAGTATTAAGAGTACTTGCAGTTCTCAGGGAATTAACTGTAACTCGACCATCTTGCCCACCCAAGGAACCTTCCAGAATACAAGAGAGTTAGAAATATATTATTATGAAGGTCACCTTGAGTCTACTCTAACTTATAAAAGTAATACATTTTTTAATAATATTCACTTTTATTTTTAACGGGGAAGTTTGGTCCTGAGCTAACATCTGTTGCCAATCTTCCTCTTTTTGTTTCTCCCCAAAGCCCCAGTACATAGTTGTACATCCTAGTGCAGGTCATTCTAGTTCTTCTGTGTGGGTCGCCACCACAGCATGACTCGATGAGCAGTGCTAGGTCTGAGCCCAGGATCTGAACCAGCAAACCCCAGGCTCCCAAAGTGGAGAGCGTGAACTTAACCACTCGGCCATGGGACCGGCCCCTGTTCACAACTTTGAGTACCTTATCAATGATGATCAATTCTTTGGGTCACACTTCACAACTGACCACAACACGTCAGGCGTTGTAACTCTGGGCTTAAGAACCTGGAAGATTGGATGAAGTGATGGCCACACTCAAACCCGGGCATCAGAGCTGATTCTACGTAAGAGCTAACGTTGAAATAAGGCGAACATTTTTATTAAACTACATAACCGTTTTGAAATATCCAAATGTTTAGGATTTTACTCATAAAAGCACACAGTGGTCAATTTCTCTCTGTCCAGCCAGAGGTTTAGGCATCACATAAAAATTAGCCTAATGAAATTTTACTGCTCCTGCTCCCGCTTCTTTGAAATTCTATCAAAGTACTCAATATCGTGATCAGCAGCTTAGATCTATGTAGTAGAATTTAAAACAATGGTGTATCATTGAAATAACTTTTTCGAGTATTTATGATGCGCCAGGCATGGTTCTGAGTGTTTTACATGCATTAATTCATTTCGGTTTCACAAGAACCCCATGATATGGCCTATTGTTACCCCCTTTTTATAGATGTGGAAACTGAGGCTTTGAGGAGCTAAGCAGCTTATTGAGCTCTAGACAATAGCTAAGCTGTAGAGCTGGGATTTGAACCTAGGCAAATCGGATCCCAGAGCTCACAAGCTTAACCTTTACACTGCGCAAGAAGCCAGGAGAATCCGGAAGGAAACAGAGGAGGTAGTTCACGGAAGAGCAGATTCTCGTATTGTTATATGAGCTTCTCATCTCTGCTCTATGTTGTCAGTGAGCAATGAAAGAAAAGAAAAGGAAATAAGTAAAGAATGCGGTGGAGGAATTGGAGCAAAGGGTGTGGCTAAGCTACTTTTCCTGTAAAAGGCAAAAAATGTCAAGAATTCAGATTCGTTCACCCAAAGGTCAAAAGAGGATTTTTTCTTTTGAGAAGATAAAGATGAACATGTTGGCTCACCCTGAGGCTAGAGAAAAATTAGAAATGCCCCTCCACAGCTAATCGATGAGTCCGGGGGACACTGGCTCCCTGCTGGACTCAGTGCAGTGCTTGGGGGCAGGGAGCCTCTTGGAGGACACACAAGAGACCTGTGGCTCACCAGCAGGGACTGTTGTTAGCCTGTGACAACCACAGCAATAATATCACTGACAAAATATCTAGAGAGTTCTTTAGGATTACATAACCTCCTACCCATGATAGAGTTTGATCCTCGCAAGCAACCTGCGAAGAAGCACACATTATCACCTAGTGTACAGATGAGGAAATTAAGATGCATAGAAGCTAAGTGCCTTACTCGAAGCTTCTCAGCTGGTTAAGGGCAGAGTTGAGACTCAGGTCTTCTGATGTCAAAGCATCTTCCTCTCCCGACACGACACCCCTTGGTGCAGCTGTTACTCATTCACTAGATGGGTGAGTGTGCAGGCTGTGACATTGTCTCACGTCTTGGTGCCACCATTTACTGGTTGCTGGACAACCCTCGCCAAGTTATTTAACCTCTCTAAACCTCTGTTTTCCAAGCTGTAAAATGAGAAGCATAATAGTACACGCCTCATAGGGTTTTGTGGTGATTAACTGAAATTGAGTGAGTTAATGTATATAAAGAGTAGAGCAAAGTGGCTAGTAATTGTAAGCATTCAAGAAATGTTAGTTTTTATTACTAATCATTCACTCATTTAGCAAACTTTGATCCAACAGTTATTCTGCACCAGGCCTGTGTGCTTGGGCCTGATGATATGTGACCAGTCAGGCATGACATGTGGCAAACCCTGCCCTGAGTTACTCACAGTCCTTGGGAGACCAACACAAAGTGAGATTTGTAAGGCAAGGGGAAGTAGAATGATCCTGGCAAGTTATGATACAGGATATCATACAGGCAGCAAACTGGCTTTATGTCTAGAGCAGCCAAAGCAAGTTGCTCGGAGAGAGTTTGTAAAACAAAATCTTTTAATACCGAGAAAGATGCTACAAATTGAAATAGTTTCACATGAAATATCAGTGTCACAATACTTCATAAAAACCAACAAACAGAAAAAGCCTGAGATTTAGAGTTGAAGACCCTCAGTTTAAATCTCGATTCCATAACCTGCCAACTATGTGACTTTAAACAAATAATTTAACTTCCCTGCACCTCAATTTACTCATCTCTAAAATGGAGCTCTAACAGTAACACAGTCACATGGTTGTTATGCAGATGACATGATGTATGTGAAAGTGCTTTGGGAACTAGAGAAATGTCATTATAATTATTACTAATTACAGGGATAAATTAGCAGAGGATAAAACAGTAGAAGAAAAACAGGCGAGAAGGAGAAGCAGAAATGCTCAAGCATTTGCTGAGGGGTTTGGGCAGCCACAAGGAGCAGAAGTCCCATCCTGCTCCCAGGTGCGCACAAGGATGATGTTTCTAGGTGATTAGGGCAGACAGGGATTTTGCAAAACTTTTAAATCTACGTAACCAGTTCCCTCTCCTGTGCTCAGCTTCCTTCTTATTATCAAGCCCTGTGGACTATTGTGAGATTCGGGCATCTTTACTTGGGGAAACCACACTGTCTACCTGTGAGTATTTGCAGCTAGTGGCTGCCACTTGCCTGCATCTTGGAGCCCTTTTGTCCCCTGGGTTGACTCCCTAGTTGCAGAGAATGCCACTGCCAGACCTGTGGACAAAGGTGGGCAGCCTAGCCCAAGCCATCTGCATCAATGTTTCTCTTCACCACAAGCCCTCCCAAGGCCCAGCCAAGCAGCACTGAATTGGGCCACAAGCGGGGGAGTCTGAGTTTGCCAACCGGAAAAGACAGTGGATGGCATTTGCAAAGGGCACAGCCTGGGGAAAAACACAGTGTCATCAGAGTCTGGGGATTGAGAGAAAGGGCAGAGCAAGGGTGCACAGAGGAGATGGAGCGGGTGAGGAAGCGAAGGGCCACATGTGGCAGACTAGGGAGTTTAGGCCCCATTGTGGAGCACGTGGGAGACCCATGGCGGGGCTATAAGCAGAGGAGGGACATGATCTGTCGAAGAGGTCACTCCAGCCATAGCTGGTAAAGAATAGACTAGAAGCTGGGGGGACTAGAGGCAGAGAGGCCAGTTACCTAAAAGGCCCATAATGAGGGCATGGACTCCATTCCAGTGTGCCTGGGAAGAAAAGGGGAAGATTCAAGAGCTATTTAACAGACAAAATCCACAAGTTTGGGAGACTGGTTGGATGTAGAGGAGGGAAGCAAAGAGTGAAATCAACAATGATTCTACTTTGAGTGACTGGATTAACGGACTATGGTTTTGCCAGAATAATAGTTAATTTCAGTGAAGCCTATATCTCCTTACATTGAAAATGAGACATTTTTATTTATTATAAATCTCATTTGATACTCCTATGAATCAGGCGTAGCTCATGGGTTAGGTAATACCTCTTCTTTACGGATGACGGTTGAGGCTTAGAGAGATGAATGCTTGCGTCAGTTCACGCAGACAGCCAGAACAGAGAAGAGCCAGCGTTAGCCCCATTAACCCGGGGTTGACAGATAGGTCTCGAGTTGTATGCCAACTCTGATGGACTGGTAATAACTCCTGAAGCACTATGTTGAGGTTCTGATATTGAGTCTGGCCTTGGAAAGCTAGCTACTGTGACAAACTGGTGATGTCTGCCATGATACCAGGAAGGGAGAGTGGCATTATGTCAGCTTTTGCCAGCCCCGCACCAGACCATGGTGGCTCTTTAGAAATGGATAGAACAAGAAGACAGACTGGATTGGATCCAGCAAACAGCTCTTAAAACAACCTCATCAGGCACAGATCAAGCTTTGTACCAATTGACGAAACTGATACCAGCAAGATTGTGAGGTGATCAAAATATGCCTACGTCCCTCCCACTCTCATTCCTCATTTCCTCACCTTCAAGTGGGAGGTTCCCTTTTTCCAGACAACTAGAGTCCTGTTTCACTCTTTCCATTGCCAAAGTCTACCCCCACCACCACACCGCCCCTGAATTTTCAGGCAATGCAACCCTTTATTTAGGCCCCATCAGAAGCCCTTTTGCTAGAAAGCAGTGAAGAAGAGTAGAAAGAACAGATTTGGATTTGAGAACTTCTGTTCTTTATCTATAAAAAAGAGATAACACCCCAATCTCAGAGCTATTGCAGGGATTAAATAATATGTGGACACGCATGGCATGTAGCAATCATTCTATAAATGCTTTAAAATTCTTATTTACACAAGAAACTGGTGGGATGAAGGGAGGCAATATTTGGGTCAGACAGGATTTGAGTGCCCTTAAAGACCTGTCTCTGCTTAGGGATAGCCTTCCTGCCTCAAGTGACAAAAGTTTCCGTAATCTGATGTCTGCCCCATTTATTTCAGACTAAATGAACCCAAATTATTTTCACTGGTGCTTAATGTTCAAAGTCAAAGATCAAAATAAAAATTGTTCCTAAGTCCAACAGTCACACCCTCAGGCAACTCAATCAACCCAACAAAATCAGTGATCAAAGTTCCTTCTAACTTAAAATTCCACAAGTCTATGGGTTGATGACATTTTTTTTCTCAAAGAAGCAATTCTTCCCAGCAACATGCAGAAGTAGGCACTGAGCCTAACAGTGGTTAAGGGTAAGAGTGCAGCCTCTGCAATCAGACAGACATGGGTTTGAATTCCAGCTCTGTCACTTACTCACCATGTGGACTTGGGAAAGTTACTCAATTGCTCACAGCCTCAATTTTCTCATCTGTTAAATGGCTAATATCTACTTCTGAGAGTTTGATCAAACTACAATGAAGTGATGTATATAAAACACTTAGCAAAGTGCCTGACTCACGGTAAGTGCTACAAACCGCAGTTATTATTATGTAGATAGAGTAAAGCGATATGAAAAAATGATGAAATTTACTCACATGCTGTCAACCATGCCCCAAGACAGGTACCCTGTCCCATCCCCCAGAGTCCCAGAACCCCAAACCCTCTGTCTCTTCCCCAACTCAACCTCCTCAACCCACAGCATCCTACCCCACTTGGAGAGGGAACCCCAAGCCTCATCTTGAGGTCACCATCATGGGAGCCTTTTCTTTCTCATGGGAAACCATTTGGCTTCCTTTTTCATCAGCCTCTCCCAGACTGTGTGGCACAAGGACCCCAAACATTAAGATTGTCTTTAATCAACTGGAGCCAATTTCTATTTTAAAATCTTAAACAGTAAAAATTTTTTTACTTTTTTAAAATCAGTTCTTTTATCATCAGTTGACATGATCTTACCTCCTTAAAGCAATTTCTCCATTATAGCATTCTCTGTCTTCCCCGAAAAGAAAGTGTAAACTACAGGCTTCTCGGGAATAAATTCTGCCTAACCAATCTATATATTTGATAATGTACATAACCAAGATCAAAGTGATGAGCAAAACTTTGGACTGAGTTGGTCCAAACATCTTGGTATTGTATAAGCATCATTGAGAGGTACTTCAGAATTATTTTTTAAATTACTTTATAGGGTCATCATTTTCTCTATAACACAGCAAATTAAAGTTCTCGTTTGACACTGAAAAACCTATTCAGTCATAGGAGTTAAGAAATAACGAAACCACTATTTTTCAAGCCCTGCATATATACTTAGCATGACTCTAGGCATGACATGGATAGAAGTATAAAATATGGCTCCGACATAGAATTTCTAATCTCACTGAGGAGTCGTGATTGGGCAAAGGGATTCCATTCAAAAGCCATAATCAACAGAGTGTACAAGAAGGCCAGCAGCCAGAGTCGACCCCACAACCAGACTGGTGAGAGAGCATCAAGCTAATATCTGGAAAGAACTGGGTTTATCAGAAATGCCCAGTTAGGTGGGGAGTCCTTTTGAGAAGAATAGAAGCCATTTTCTGACAGCCTCAGGCAGTTGACCACAGCTGAGGAGAAGATTACCAGTGTCTTCTGGCCTATTTATCTTTATTGGCAGTATTTTTATAGGCACACAGGAGGACATATTTGTTCCCATATGGAATCCCATCATTACACCTTTCAGAAATCCCCTCCGTGCCATTATCACAACACACGCACACACACATACACACATTACAACTCTGGGATTCTCCTTCATTAACGTGACTCTTTACTGCTCAGCCACGCCACATTTGGGGCTCTTGTTACAACTTGGACCAACTTTTTCCTGAGAACCTATTGCTGCGCTCTATGCAGGCAGCATTTCCTTCTACCCTACTCCATTCAGCTATGTAAAAACCCATTAGACATCCTTCTCCTCAGAACAAAAGGGCTTCCAGAATGTTTCACAGGCTCTTCTCTGTGGGTTTGAAATTATACACAGCAGTGCCAAAGGTAAGGCATTTCTAGAGGTTTTTTCTTTCCTTTTTTTTTATTACAGTTCTGGGTGTTATTTTTTTTTCTGCTCCCTCTTCCTCTTGTGGTATATATTTGTGGCCTACAGCAATCACTTTAGACTTTTTAGACACGTCCGGATAGAGATAGATGACACAAGTGATCTACTTATCTTCCTTTCCCATCACCAATAAAAGTGACAGGCCGCCTAATTAGGCCTAATAAAGCAGCCACAGAAAGAGTGGTGCAGCCACGATCTAAAGAGAGATGGCGTTGACCCAGAGATACAGGTACTGCCTTAAGGCGTTGCTGCTATTACTTTATCTCCAACACATTACAGCTCTGCTCATGCCATATTCAAATGCAAGTAGCATGTTTTTCTCCTCAATTCTTAGATCAAGAACAAAAAAAAAAATCCCACCTAATCAAAAAAGGCACTGACAATTTTTCAGCCCCACATTAAAAGCAAAGAGTCATTCAGAACAGTGCACTCCATATTCTATTTTATAATATCACTTTAAGCTATTGCTTTGAATCTGAGACATTTCTTTGTTAAGAAGGAAAATCAAAAATTCATCAGAAGAAGTTCTTTCTTCCCCCCTCTCTTTTTTTTTTCTTCCAGGGCTAGCATGGGGTTTGGAGCTGGAACCAACATTTGTAGAAGTTAGGGGTCCTTAAGCAATTATTGGCGATGAGAGTATGACACGCTTGAGAGTTGTCAACAACTGACTTTAAACAAAGTGGAAGGAAAGAGAAATAAACGGTGCTCTCAGCAAAATTAATATACACGTCTGCAAATTAATGATGTTGTGTATTTTTTAAACAAGGGGAAAAAATCTGAACTTTGCATGAAACAGCATTTTAAGTACATCTTTGCAAAAATTATCAGATTGTCAAAGGGCATCAAAGTGAATTGAGTCTGCAACTATTCATAATATTTCCACATATGCTAAATGCAAAATTTATCTTACTTTATTTGCCTGTTCTGTGGCAATTATTTAAAGCTATTAGAAAGGGGGAAATGTCCTTGATCTGAAGTGCCAGTGCTTGTTTCACAGCATTTATTATAAGAAACATAACCCCCCACCTTGCCCTCATGCACACGCACACACACACACAAATACACATTCTCTACTAACTTACTACCGACCAAGTGCTACTCAACCCTATGCATTCCATCTCTCTTTAACTTAGTCCTGCAAATAACCCATCCATTCACATGGTTCTGATGCTACACTTATGCAAATAAGCTTCCCCAATCTTTACCTCCAACTATTAACATCTCTCTTCTTCTGCATCCCAAATTAAACCTATGATCTTCTTCCCCTTCTTGTCCAATCTGAATCCTCTTAAAATATTCCTCCTCTCTGACTTGCCCCCGTTACTAATAGTAATTACAGCTGATGACCTGTAACCCATCCCAACTCCTCTCTCTCTCTGCTATGCTTTCCAAGATGAGGATGATGTGCGTAACAGTCACAGCCATCAGCGGTGGAGGGCCTGCCAGGTGTTATGCATGATGACATCTATGTTGCACACAGTAATTAATTTAATTAGCATAACAATTCTGTGGAATAGGCATTTTTTGCCTACATGTTTTAATCAGTGAGGGACTTTGAGAATTTAAGCAATTTATGCAAGGCTGCACAGCCAGCAAGTGGCAGAACTGGAATTCATACCTGCTGACTACTATGAGAAATCTGTAAAAAAATAAGGTTGGGATAGAGTTTCAGAATAGTGGCCAAGTTGTCTCAGTTCATCGTGTGTATCCTGACAAGTATCACTTCTCCTGACTCCTGGAGTAAGCCCTTAGCCGAATTTTTCATCTGTAGTCTCACCCTAATCTATCGCATCATAAAAGTAATCCCATTTCCTCACACACAACATTCCTAGCTCTGCCTCCATCAGCTGAGTAACGCTGGGAGACTGACTTAAGCTCCCTGAGTCCTAGGTTCCTATTCTGCACAATGGGATTTATGATACCTACGTTGTAGGCTCCTTGATGAGATCAGAGAAGCTGCATGGGAAGGGACCAGTACAATCCCTGCCATCCAGCAAGCTCAATCAATAGCAATTGCTAGTGTTACTGTTATTTCTTTCTGTCATGTCAGGCCTTACAACTTCTTGGAAGCACAGCTTAAGGGGAGGTCAAGTGTCAAAGTAGGGAAAGACTGACCTTAGAATTTCAGACCTGACTTGGATTCCTGAGTTTGCCATTTATTACCTTGTGACATTGGGTACATCACTTACCTCTCTAGCCTCAGCTTTATCAATAATAAGATGGGGACGATAACACTGACTGACTGCGCTGTGTTGGTGAAAGTACTAAATGCGATAGTATAGAGGGAGCTCCTAGTACTACACCTGATACACAAATCATCTCATTTAACCAGAAAGAGGAGGAGGAGGAGCTGTTGTAACATTCCCTTCATTACAGGCCAGGCTGGTGCTGAGTGCTTCACACACGTTCTCTGGTCTAACCCCACAACAAGCCAGTGAGGTCATTACCAGAACCTCTTCTTTTTAGTTGAGAAAATTGACGCTTAGAGAGATCATGAAACATCCTCAAATTACACAGTATGTAACTAGGCCAGGATTTGAACCTAAGCAGCCTCTCTCCAGAATCTGGATTCTAACTCTTCTTAGATAATTGTAGGTCCCTTTTCCTCCCTCTGTGAAGACGTCATTGACTAACAGTCCTACTCCACTACCCACCAACCCAGAACACACACATATACACACGCACACGCTAAACTCAGTCACACCAGAAATCCCTTCAAGTACACATGTACAGCTGGCATGTATACATGTGTCCATGTTTCTATTACTTGCATTTCTATACATCCCTCTCTTTTGTCATCCACCCTCCTCGTTAAAATGCATATCCTCAAGGATCATGATCATGTCTTGTACTTCCCTTGCCTCTCCCTGGAGCTCATACAATCAGAAAGCATTTAGAAAAGGTGGTCAATGGAGCAAATGTGGGCACAGACTTGGTGCCATGGCAGGAGGAATGATTCATAGATGCTGTTCACATATTCCTCATTTTAAAGACAGACACAACACCCAGCTACGAAGCCCCACCATTTCTGCACTAACTCCAGATCGTCTTCGCAGACAATGCCCACCTCACCGGGCGGTACAGCCTTAGAGGAGGATCAACCATCAGGAAAATTCCTGTGGTTTTGGCATGCTTGAGTAGAAAGGGAGAAAAAAGCATGCAGGCCTTTTTTAACACGGAATTTCAGCTGGATGCTGAATCTAGGGCCTGTGCAGGGGCTTCCTCAGAATGGTGTTCAGTTGTGTTCTCCATGTTTCAAGTGGCAGTGCCTCAGCTTTGGAGCCAGAGAGAGCTAGATTCAAGGCGTGGTTGGGTCACCTTCTAGTTGTGGCCTTGGGCAAGTTACTTAATATCCTGAGACACTGTTTCTCATCCACAAAATGGGTACTACAATTTACACCTTGCAAGATTGTTTTAAAGATTAACGTTAAATGAAAATTTTAAAAGACATTATGTTTAATGAAAGAAGCCAGCCACAAAAGAGAGTATTCTGCATGGTTCCATTTACATGAAGTTCAGTAATGGGCAAAACCATACCATGCCTAAAGAAATCAGAACTGTGGTTGTTTCTGGCGAGAATTCAGGGATTGATTGAGAAGGACACAAGAGACTTTTTGAGGGTGATAGACTGTTTTTAGATCTTAAGTAGAGTGTTGGTTATACAGGTGTCAAAATTCATCAAATTGTCCACTTAAGAATTAATGTTCACACTTAAGAATTGTACACTTTAATATACATAAACTATACATAAATCAAGAGATAAAATGAGAATTTATATAAAACTGGCAAGAGCTGAGTAAACAATGGATGCTAGATTTCAGGCATTCAGTAACTAATAAGTGCCCCCAAGTACCAGACACCATGCCTGGTGATGGAAATAGCCTGGTGGTAAATCACTACTACCATTTATGTGGTGTCCATTACTCTTCTGGTTTGATAGTATGGCTGGGAAGCTACAGAGAGAGAGTGGACATTAAAAGAGCTCAGGCTGAAAAGCAGCGGTGCCCATGGGCAGACTCTAGGGAGCAGAAGACACACCATGGGAATGGGTGCCATCAGAAAGGCAGGAACTAGAAAGGAAGCATGATTATGAAAAACAGAGGGGAGTCCAGGTAAGCACTAGTGACAGAAAGAATGAGCGTGCCCTGACAGGCAGGCAGAGCACACCAAGTGCGCCAGTGATGGCTTACCAGAAGTCCCTGAGCAGGTACCAGAGCCCCATCAGAGAGCAGACCCCATTTACCCAAACTGTGGCAAACCATGAGACCGGGGAGGCCTTGGGAATGAGATCAGTCCAGGCATAGGGTGGGACAGGCTAAGCTAGTGCTGGCTGATGCCAAGTTGAACTAGGAGTCCATGTTTGCCTCCTCTGTTGAGGCTGTCCCCAGAGGCTGGAGCAGGAGATAACAAAGGACTCCAAGTGTGGGGAGGGAAGAGATATGAGGTCAGGGAACAAGCAGATCCTGACACGTACGCTTCCCAGGCTTAGGGGGAAATGCTTCATCTGTGAGAAGAGCCATTGGTCAATAACATGTATACTCAGGCTGACAACGGAATTCCATGGGAATGGTAGTACATCTTGGGATTACACAGGGCTCCGGGCATATGTGTTCTGTGTTCAAACCAGAAACAGTCAATTTGGACTCAGATGGGCCTGGGTTTGAAATCAGGTCTGCCACTTACAGTCTGACCTGACCGTGTGGGTCTCAGGGTGCTCCTCAGTAAAAAGGAGATGATAATGGTATCTGCCTCTTAAGGCTAGTAAGAAGATTCAGCGAGATAATGTTTGTAAAATTCCTCACAGTACCTGCCACATAGTAAGTGTGCAACAATGTAGAGCACTGTTATTAAGAGCTGAATGACAATTCAAGGTAGAGGAGCCAGCACACAAGAGGACTTAGTTTTCCATAAAATATAAATGGGCAACAACACAAGTTGTCACTCATATGGTTCTATTCGTGCCATCTCTACATATGGCCAACAGAAGAATCTCCATTCCATAACAGTAAAAGCTGGTTTATCTCATAGTCTAACAGTAGGAATCTCTGGCCTACAATATTTCCTAATCTACGGGAATCAATGTCCATAATGATATCGTCATGCCCTAGAAAATTCTGCTGCACCTGATCCAGAATTTCCTACAGTGTATCTTGTTGCAATCTCATTATTCTTTGTGAACTGGCAATACATTTTGGTATCAAAGTAATAAGGACCCCATTCCCTGATCATTCAAGATAACTGAAGTCACCATCCTGTGGAGAAGATAAACAGATGGCTCAAATTTTCAGCATCAGTTGATACTGCTTTAACATGACTCAGTTGTTCATCAGCTCCAACTTCTTTTTTTAAGTGCAATTTTTTAAATTTTATTTATTTATTTATTTATTTTGAGGAAGATTAGCTCTGAGCTAACATCTGCTGCCAATCTCCTCTTTTTGCTGAGGAAGCCTGGCCCTGAGCTAACACCTATGCCCATCTTCCTCTACTTTATATGTGGGATACCTACCACAGCATGGCTTGCCAAGCGGTGTCATGTCCGCACCCGGGATCCAAACTGGCGAACCCCGGGCCACTGAAGCAGAACGACACACTTAACTACTGTGCCACCGGGCCAGCCCCTCATCAGCTCTAATTTCCGTCACCTGGAAAATTTTGAGGATGATGGGAAACCAAGCTTGGGTATACAGCATATAATGGCTTTGTTTAATTTGGGATGATGATGCTGTTTCAGGTGGCCTATTCCCAAAACATATCCCTGAGCCTCAGGCGAGGCCTTTGTGGCTAACCCATTCCTTCTTTTTTTTTTTTTTTTAAGATTGCCACCTGAGCTAACAACTGTTGCCAATCTTCTTTTTCTGCTTTTTCTCCCCAAATGCCCCCAGTACATAGTTGTATATTTTAGTCGTGGGTCCTTCTAGTTGTGGCATGTGGGCAACTAGCCAGGAGCAATTAGAGAACTGTATTAGTATTTGGTTTATTTCCAAATGTGTAGGAATGCTTTGAGTTTTGAAAAATCCCTATGTGATAACTCTTGGAAGAATCCTGGCCACTCGGAGGCTTCCTTGCAAGTGGGTAGGGGTCCTCCTAAACCTTCAGCTACCAGAGCAATGGCCTACCCCACAAACACGTTAAGTATACGACCAATCTCGTTGAAGGACTAAATACGGTAAATAGTACTGCTTTTCTTTTCTCCATCACTGGTTGGAATCTAGTGTAACTGGCAACTGGCTTTTGCATTTCCCACCATCGGCTCTCTGCTCCCTCTTCCGAATACACCTCTTTAAGTAGCTGATCAGCAAACCAAATGCAAAGAAATACCCTAGCTACAAAACACATGGAGTATTGCCGGCTCAGCACTCCTCTCTCAGTATCAACTGGTAATAAACTGAACCAAAGTCTTTCACCCTTAAGGAAATGAAATAATGTGCTCTCCTGTGTAGCAGCTCTCCCATACATCTCCTTCCAAGGAAGGTGCACATACCCACACACAGAGAAGTGACATTTATCATCATCCTTTTATAGAGAGATAATGAAAACTATGAAAGCAAATGGCGACAACCTCCCCTGTAAAGAGGCACAGGAAGGCCACAGTAAGGCTGAGTCCTTCCCATTTTGAAGGTCATGTGCTCAGACATCCCAAGTTCCAGAACTGTTTAGTGAGCTCCACAGCAAAACGGGAAATTCCAAGTCAGTCCTTGTGTTTAATTCATTGAACGATTTTACATTGAGAACAACTTTCATACCACAAAGAGCAGGTTTCATCCGGGCTATCATGCCCTCCGCCTTCTGGCACTGACATCACTTCTTGCCAGAGGGAAAAAAATTGCTTTTTAAATATTGACTTTCTCAGTCACTGCCAAGGCCAAGCAGTCAGCCGTGAACCGCATTTGTTGCTGCCATCTTATACAGATCTCCAACTCTGCTGCTTGCCAAGCAGCATCTCTAGGGCAACAGCACAGCCACAGTATCTCGAGCTGAGATTCTAGGCATCCAAGCCAGGAGTACAGGGAATAATCGCCTTACTTCAGTTTAGGAGTTATCACTCAACCTCCTAGTGAAATGTCTCAACGACACCTCAAACCTCTGCATTCTGAGTCCTTACCCTTCCCTTCAAGGCTCCTGAGCCCACCTTGCCCTACGGAGCTAATCGTCATCACCATCACCACCATCATCATCATCATCTCCAACAATTATTTAACACTGACTATGTGCCAGGCACTGTTCTAAATTATTTTACGTTTATTACTGCCACTGCTACTATTAAAGGTAATAGCAAATATTTGTATAGTACATGTTATTTGTCAGATACTATCTCACAAATTTTACACATGTAAGCCTAGAAGATGGGTACCATTGTTATCCCTGTTTCGTAGAAGAGGAAACTGCAGCACAGAGTGGCTAAGTAACTTATCTGAGGACACATGAGTAAGTGGAGGAGCTGAACTTCAAACACAAGCTGCCTGGCTCTAGAGCCCACTGTCTACACATGTCCTCTGATCCCATGGGAAAGACAGACCTATAAGAACCAATCATATTTCTAGGTTCCTTTAGAGAGGGACTCAGAAGTGGTGTCTGAGACCTGGTCCACTTTCCTAGAGAAAGTGACTAGCGGGGTGAATCTTGAAGGACCAGGAGGAGTAAGTCAGGGAGAAAAGAAGAGAAAATCCTTCCTGGGAGGGGAATAGTGCAGACACAGACCTGGGAGGCGAGGGGAGAGGACTGTTTACTCAGGGGATTCTAATCAGTTCTACCAAGTTAGAGCAAAGGCTGCAGAGGGGGAGGATTAAGAGATAACAGAGAAGGTACTGAGCCCCGTCCACAGCCCCTCTGATGGCTCATCTGAAGTTAGACGGTCCTGAGATCAATGGCAGCCTCCGAAGGAGCAGAAGCAAGGACTGCCATCACACGTGGGTTTCTTTTTCAGAATCATCCCTCGGTCGCCCTGTGGCAATTGCACTAGACAGGAAAGAGAAACTAGTTAGGAAACTTATGAACAACATCCAGGTGAGATATGATGAGAGTCTAAAGTAACAAAATGCAGTCATTATAAGCATAGGAGAAGATATTCAGTCTTGAACATTTTGATATTGCTTTAATAAAAAAAAATATCTGTCTTGTCATGGGATCCCCAAAGTTCTTTTCCCTGAGAGGACTTGACTGCAGGCAACCTGTTCTCCACGGACCTCATAGGTGTAACGTCGTGTCTTGCAATCGAACACAAACGAGATCACCATTTCAAGTTTCGTTGTACTACAACTCAACTGCTTAGCTGCTTTCACTGAGTAAGAAAAGATTTAATTAATCAAAATATTAAGAGCCTATGTCTAATTAAAAACAAAAATCTCGCCCATCATCATCCTTTTTTACATTAAGCAACTTCTACCAAAAGAATTTAAAGAACATCTCTATCATGTCTCACACCTTGGACCACAGTTCTTAAAATAATGTTCACAACCTACCAGGAAGCCACAGTCTGGCTGACCTCTTACAACATCTGTGCAGATAAGTGACACCACACTTGGCTCTCACTAGACGCTCAAAGGGTTTATTGAAAAAAAAAATCAGTGAGTGGGTGAAACCTATAATCGGACTTGGGCATGAATAATTTTCATTTAATATTTTACAAACATATATTATTCCATCACGTTCTCACAAAAATCTATGCCATTTTTACCTCTTTCCTCTGGCAAGGTCTCTTCTGGGATGGCTTAACTGCAAAAACAGTGGTTTAGGGGGCTGGCCCGGTGGTGCAGCGGTTAAGTGCGCACGTTCCACTTTGGCGGCCCGGGGTTCGCTACTTTGGATCCCGGGCGTGGACACGGCACCACTTGGCAAGCCATGCTGTGGCAGGCGTCCCACATATAAATTAGAGGAAGATGGGCACGTATGTTAGCTCAGGACCAGGCTTCCTCAGCAACAAGAGGAGGATTGGCAGCAGATGTTAGCTCAGGGCTGATCTTCCTCAAAAAAAGAAAAAAAAAAAAAACAGTAGTTTAGGTGATTTGGTTTATGGTCTATTGACGAAAAAAGTTTGCAAATCACTGCTAAGGGACTTTGGAGATTTCACAGAAATCACTCCTTATTAGCTTCATAATCACAAGGAGCCAGGTTGGGGGTCATTTGAAACAGTAGATAACTAAAAAATATTCCATAGGTCACTAGGATTTTAAAGGAAGCAGAGATTGGCCCAGAAATGTGAAGGGATTTACCTAAGGTCACACAGCCAATCAGTGGCAAAGTTGAGACCAGGACACATGATTCTTAATTCCTAGATCTGTATTCTTTTCACTATTCCATGCTGCTTGCTCACTTTGTATGAAAATATTACTAAAATATAACTTGAAACTTGGTGTACAAGCCCAGGATGTGCAAATGATGCTGAGATGGTAAACAAGCCTCAGAAATCCTAATGTTTTGTCCTATTTTGCCACTTGCTAGTTGATTCATCACTTAATTTTTTAATCTCAGCCTTCCTGTTTGTCAGAGGCAGTAAATTCACCAGCCCTGCTTCTCACGGTCCATGAGGTTCGACAATTTCTTCTCCACAGTTGCTTCCCCTCTGCTTAGAAATCTGTTCATAGCATCCTGTCTCAAGGCCATGTCTCCAATTCAGCCTACAACCTGGTGTTCCCTCCTTCCTTTCATAACCAAATTCCACAGAATCTATACGTACAGCCACCACATGCTCTGGGTCAAAAGTGGCCCCACCCATTCTCGGCTGTGTGACCTGTGGCAAGTCACTTAACTCTGCAGGCCCTGATTTCCTCACGTGTAAAATGGAGCTATTAATCGTTCCCGTCTCCAGATCGCTGGGAGGTTTAAACGAGATAATCAAGGTAATGTACATAAGCATTCATTCAACAGATATTTACTAAGCACTTGTTATGTGCCAGGTAGCATTCTCAGCCCTAGGGCTGTGGCAGTGAACCCAAATAAATGTGATCTCTCATTTCCACAAGGCCTGAGTGTGTATTCCACTTCTGAGAATGCTCCTGCCGGTCCTCTCTCCCCTTTGGATGCTCACACTAAGGTAAATAGGGCATGACTCTTTGCCTTAGAACTTTCAGGAGCTGAGCACCATAACGTGGGTGAAATGACCGTGAAACTATAAAAAAAAAACAACACAAATGGAAGGGATTTGTATTAGTACTCCTCAAGCATAAGCAAAGATTTGGCAAACCAGTCCCAGTATTGCCTTTCCCTCCTTGGGATGCTGGAATCTATGATGAATTGGAATCTTCCTCAGCTATCTGGGTAAGAAATCAAAGTGATACCCCAGGAAATTATTGTACTTTCTATTCTCAAGTCTCCAGGCCACAGAATTTGCAAATCTGTTGAAAGTGAAATCTCCCTCACCGGATTTCTTCAACACTCTTCGGATTTGTTTTCTCACACCGTCCTCCCCGACTCTGTGCTGTCTCTATGCACATCTCATCCCTCCCACAAGGCCATAAGCTCCTGGAGGGCAGGGTGTGTGTCTGGCTCACACCGTCACCATCTCCCTCTCCCAGAAACGCACATTGACACAGAGTAGGTCCACAAAAGGGTTTATTGGTGAATAGCCACATGAAGCCACAGAAGGGCTGAGCCCTCCAGAGGTTGATGTATTTTGGTGGCCATCCCTTCCACCACGCTCACTCCATTTTTCCTTTAAGCCCACCAGTGTGCTTTATAAGTAAACAGAAAATGCTAACCTTAGCATATTCAAAAGAACGTTTTAGCATGCAGCAATTAGGTTATCTCTTGGTTATTTATTTCTCCGGCTTGTTATTAGCTCTGCGCAGAATATTATTCTAATTATGTCAGCCCAATCAGCAGTATTGCATGTCCAGGCTCATTTCCATTAGTTTCAGCTTTGTCTTTCACACTGTGATACTAATTCAATGAGACATCAAACATTTAAATCGACCCGGGATGCCGAGGTCAGGCAGTTTTGCCCTTCCACTCTATTAGCACTCGGGTGTAATTGTGTTTGTCACTCCCCACATGACGAATAGTATCAGGGTGACTATCGGAGCACAAATGAGCAATGCGCTAATATATTATTTTGTTCTATAATATCAATATGTGTTTATTCAGTGCTCGGGCTAGCCAACTTGAAACGGTCACTGTAATACAGCTGCATAAACGGCTCTACGCCCAGCGAAGCATTTATTTGGAACATTTGCTAGACTTTCAATGGAATTTGGCCAAAAGGAGGAAAATAAAAATGAGTGCTGGGAAAAAGAACCACGGAAGTCTCAAAATTCAGAGCCTCTAGCAGCACCAGCGAGAACTTGGAAACCAGAATAACAGAAGGCAGAATGCACCTTTCTTACCTCCTTGGTGCGCTTTGCAAAACTCTTCATTCTCTCGTGAATAATTTAAGAATCAAGATGCAGCCTATGGTATTTGAACAGCCATAATTTGACCTGAAGTTAGCTGGAGTTGTTGATCTCTATGACTATTTTAGAGACTGAGGAAATTGGAAAGCAGTGAAAATAAAACTTTTTGGAAATTAGCTTGTTTTTGTTTCCACAAAAGGATAGACACTTAACAATGAATTTTCTCTCTGAGACCCCAGCAAACACCATCTGTTCTATGCCGTATGATTTACCCTTATCATTATGAGACTTAAACTTGCATATTAGCATAACATGGTGTTACCCATAGTATTTTAGTGTCTTATTCCACATTTTAACATCTAAAAAATAACTAGGAAAGCTGGTTTGCCAAGGAGACCAGGCTAAACCATACCAATATGGCCAATATGGCTCACTCTCTGATTGGGAGGCACTGTTGATTCTAATAGGAATAGTATTTCTGGGTCTCGTTGCCTTTTCACAATCACCATAGCACAGACTGTTATTCTCGTGGTGTAAATGAAAAACTTAGGCCTGGAGAAGTTGGTGGTGTCCAAGCTCAAGATCCCTCAGCTTGTCAATGACAAAGCCAGAACCGGGTCTGGGTTTTTAGATTCCTGCACAGCCATGACCTGCTCCAAAACCACAAGCTGCTTGCCCACATCCCTAAATTGCTGACCCAGTGTATGAGGTCACCCCTGCTCTGGTACCCATCTCTCCTCCAGGCTCTGCTTCAATCTTGGCTCCTCACACATTCCATATAGACCGTGCCTGGCACTCTGCCCAGCTTAACTTATCTATCTTCTCCAAATCATAAACTTCTTAAACTAATGCTTGCATGTGCAAAGATATGTATTGAAAGAAAGTAGGAGGATAAATCATCCCCAACCTCTGCCGGCAGGTTCAATGAATTACACCAATGTATGTTAATTGAAAAATCGTTCTTTATAAATATAGATAAACCGAAAAAGACACGATTACGTACTTTTTAAAAGCGTTTTTAAAACTCGCATTGCTTTAAATGACCCTTAGATGTATTTTTTTCTATTGATTTTACAATTTTAAATGCAGGTGCATCTTTTTATTTGCTCTGAAGAATGAGCTGAGAATCTCCCATGTTTTATTTGGGTTTTAGTTTGCGGGCCAGAACTGCCTCTAATATAGATGTCATCAAAATTCAATGCTCCTCAGTTTAAGACACAAAGTTCTAATAACTGGTTCCACTGTGGGGGGAAATGGAACTTTTAATTTTGATACTAGTGTTGCACCAAGAAACTGAAAGCAAACCCATAAATAAGAAATTGATGCTATTACTAGTCAATGATTTTCACATTGAAGGAATGGGGATGGGCTTCATATGTTTTAACAGTTTTTTTCATAACATTTCATATTTAACCACCATGGCATCTGCATATTGAAAGTAGCCTATCAGACTTTAGTTCTTAAAGATCCAAGTTGAGCAGAAATATAAATAGAAATAAGAAACCAACTCCAAAGTGAAGACTGGGCCCCGAGAGGCAGACAGAAACCCTTTGAGTTCCCAGCACCCTGGGGAGGTGACAGAAGCAGTAAATAAACCATTGAAATAGATAGAGGTCTGCAAGCTTTTAAAAGGGGTGTGCTGAAGAGCTCACCCTATTCCTCCTGCATGTTGTTCCCTTGCTGACCACATCTCTGAAAAGCAGAAAAGCTGAATTGCCATCTGCCAATGGTCAGGTGGGAAGAGCTGCTGACTGTTGTTGCTACTGGTGGCTCAGCCACCCATGTGCATGTTGAAAACTCTGGCTTAAGTACCACCTCGGGCACTGACTGACTGGGCTCACCCATACCAACGTTGAAAGGTTCATCAGGTCATCTTCCAGCATAATTCTGACGACATGGAAAATATTGATAGTATAAAATATGAGACCCAAAGAAAAGGAGGAAAGGCTAGCAGACCAGACATGAGAGAAATTAGTGATCATATCCTACCCTTCCCTCCCCTCCCAACGAAAAGAAATCAGACAGGGGAAATATCGAACAAGTTCTCTAATGGGGGAGGGTGGTACATGGAATCATTGCAGACGGGGAAATACAGGGAAGAGAAAGAGAAACCATAGTCAACATAATATGCAGAAGTAGCCATTTATTTGTGCACTCTTTCCATTTATAAAAGATGTGTTTCAGCCTCTGGCTGCATGTACATAATAATTAGCGCTAATGAATATAAATGATACTCACAACTCAACCTGTTTACAGAGTACCCCCCTCCATGTTATTCAGGGAAGAACTGAGTTTGGAAATGAGATGTGTGCTGTGTTCTTGGGCTTAACGATGACCCAGAGGTTACAGAAGCTGAGAATGATTAAATCAATTAGCAATTAACAAGGCAAGGAAAAGCCGAAACCATGGAATTTGGCACTTCCAGTCACAGGGACCATTACAGAAGAGGACACTCTTCTTTCCCCTGCAGACATCTGTGCACAGACTAACACATTTATTTCTGCCTAACCCACCAGCTGCAAGAGGTTGAGGGTGCAAATTCAGGGAACAACTTTAAAATCAGGAGGTCTGACAAAGACAGAGAACATAAAAAAGGTTAAAAGAATTATACCTCCTTAGCTTACTGGGACATTGACCTGGGGGAAAAGGAATTAACTGCAGGGCTATTTGGCATTTATGTGCCAAACTAAAGAAATGTCCCTAATCAAAATTTGCTTTTTAGTAATTCTTGACTTCCTGTAACACAGCTGAGAACCCCAAAACAAGCTAAGAACTGAACTGGATGCTCAAAAGTTTATCTCCAAAGCTTACTTTATTCATAGAAGAACCACTGGGCTCACAGTCTAATCCTATTTACTGTTACATGCAAACAAGGAAGGTAATCTAGTTTCCTGGCTCACAACATATTTGAAGCCAGACACTCATACGTCGGAGAATTTAACAGCGACAGCACAAAAACAATGGCAAGAGGTAATACCTGATATGACGGAGACTAAAAACCCACAGAAATCAGATATACAAGATTTCTTGAAAATACTCTCCAGGGGCCATTTAGCACAAGGGAAAGCAATAAATATACCAGAGAATTTTACGGTACAGAAAATTCTGGATTATAAGTGAAAAGATCAATGATGTTCGGTAGGCTCTGTTTAATAAAAATAAAAAGGACAACACATCTTAGGAAAGATTTTCATCCTCAGGTACGTGTGTAAAGCAAAGTTTGAGAGTTTCAAAGGCCAGCCTCAGCTATTTGGAAAACCCATTTCCAGGACGCCTCATTTTGCTGTAGGCCCAGGATCCAGTGCTTGGAGTTCTGACGTTCCTGAGAAAACATCACTCGCTCAGTTTTAGAGGCAGCCGCTGCCTTTGAGGGTCCTCAGTCTAGGATATTTCACAAGTGGAAGAACCCTGAGAGCTCAACAATGTGCCCAATTTGCAGGGGAAACCACTGAGTCCAGGGCAGGGTGGGGGACCTCCTAAAGTCCCACAATAACTGGGGGGCAGAGGTGGGCAGAACCAAGGGCCCTGGATCCAAGCCTCCAGCAGTTTCTATGAAATTCAGTCCAATGCACAAAGGAGAGCCACAAATTTGGCCTCTGCAAGCTGCCTGCCTGCCTACCTAGCTCATCCTTCTGAAGGAATTAGAGAAGCTAAATCAGGTGGCAGGAAGGACCTGGGGAATTTGGGTGTGTGAATAACAAGAGGAAGCTGAACTCATTTCACTTGCTAGAGCCTACAGCCAAAATCTTCACGGTTGCCCTTGCCCTTCTCTTTCTCTAAAACTAGGCTTCAAACTTGCCTCCTCCAGGAAGCCCACCAAGCTAGCCTCGCCTAATTCTAAGCATTCACAGCATCCCAACTCTTCCATTGACTAGCCATGTGCTATTTCTCTGATGACTCAGGCCTCAGTTTCCTCCTCTGAAAATGGAGATGGTAAGACCTATTTCCTGAGATAGTTGTGAGATAATGTGTGTAAAGGGTCTAGCACAACATCTGACAAATAATAAGATAAAATAATCAAATAAAAATAAGTGCTCAGTTAAAGGCAGATGTTAGTACATTATTTCACAGCAAATAAATCTTTACAGCCAAGTTTCTGGCTGCTTCTCTATGGGTCCCTTTAATACATATGACATTATATTTAGTTTTGTTACTTTGGCGCCATTTTAGTCTGGCCCACCAGCAGCTCGTGGAGACCACGGTTCATCCATGCACGTATCTTTGCATTTGGGTTGAATTGAACAGCTCTCCTCTTTTGCACCTCTTCCCTCACTAGGTTGGAATCTTCTCCAGAACAGGGACTCTGTATGGTTTCTCGTGAGTATGGTTGGCCAGCTCCCTGGCAGCTGACTACGCCTGAGCTGATAAATAGTAACTAACACTTTAATGGTTGTTAGAATCATTTACAAGGCAATTTCACATACTCAAATTCATTTGATCTTTGCAATTACCCTGGAAGGCAAGCAGGACACTTATTATTATCCCCATCTTAGAGAAGAGGAGAAAACAGAGGCTCGGAGAGGTAAAATGACTTGCCTGTCACCTCAAGTAGGCCCAATACATTTTTGGAATCAGGAGCATCCTTGTCTGGCTCATCAGTTTTCAACAGAGCCTATTAATCCTTTACCTACATGACCTTTAAAACATATGGCTGACGCTGTGCAGTGTCCACTCGACGAAGAGTCCCTAAACACATTTCTGTATGATTTCAGCATCTACGACGATTGAGTCTCCCCAAAGCAAGTTGCTTTGACCTTATTGACAGAGAGCATCTATCTAACAGAAGTCAGCAAACTACGGTCAAATCTGGCCCACAACTTCTTTTTGTGTGGTCTGCAATCTAAGGATTTTAAAGGGCTGTGAGAAACAAAACAAATGGGAAAATTCAACAGAGATGTATGTGAAAATATGTACAATCTGACCCATTAAAGAAACGGTTTGCTGGTTCCTGAATCAGACTGTGGTTCCCTCTGCCTTTGGCAGCCTAGATGCTTAGAGCCCAATTTGTGGCTGTTCTCCAGTAGTTGAACAGGACTTCATGCAATGTATTTAGGGAATCTCACTCTGAGCTCCATTTTGCTCTCAAAGGAAATATTTGATGTGACTCTTCCGACACTCAAGAAATTAGGGCCACCACTGAGAACCCTAAAACACAAACCATTAAACTCTCCAGCTACTTCATCACCAAGGAATACCTGTAACAGACACCCTCACCTTGTCGCTTGTCCCAGTGCATCCTTGAGCCTTTCCTCTTCACATCATTCATTCTTAAGGAAACTTCAAAATATCCTACCTAATGTTTCCCTTTACCAATTTTTAACTTATTTTTAGTGTTTTATCTTGCGCCATAATAATTACTTTTGAAAATTATCAAATCCTTTTGAGGTCAAGGATCAAAGGATTATACATTAAACAACTTCCTTAAAATTGCCAGGTAGTACAGAGGAGACTTGAATCCAAGTCACCTCATTCCAATGCAAGGCTTTTCCTCACTATCCTAAAAGTTAAGAAGATTCTAAGTGGAATCAATTAAGGACTAAACCCTGTTAGTTAGTGACCCACCCCCCGCTCCCCCCGAGCTGTAGCCCACTATCCTGGAAGGCTCCTCCTGAAGCAGCCATCTAGGCTTTCTCTTATACTGTCGTAGAAGGCACACACACCACTCCAGCATTCTCCCTGTTTTGGATCCAGCTTCTCACCATTCCAAGGGAAGAAAAGTGGGACAAAAACCTGTTCCCAGCCACAGCCATGTGGGACCAAATGGTTGGGTTTGGGCTCTGCCCTCACCACCTACCAGCTATGTGACCTTGGACTAGACACTTACTCTCTCTGATTCTCTTTCCTTGTCTGTAGAAGGGGCTCATACCTGACTTAACATCTCCTAGAATCATGAACTGCATAGGCGAGAGTAGATGAGGGCTTAGCAACTTTCGGAAGCGCTGTACCATAATAAAAGAGTATTATCGTAGGGGCAGCTGTTCTGCAACCAGCCTGAGATGCTTGGAGTTGGAGCTATCAGCCCTCTCACCACTCCTGCCATCAGCTCAGCTGCTCTAAGAATTTAGACAAGTGGGTTTTTCAGGGGAAAGAGTGGGAGTTTTGTTTTTTCCTCCACTCCATCTGTGAACTACATGGGCCTCCAGGGACTAGAAAGACCCCCTAATTTACAGAGAAGATAGATGACAATGCACACACCCCAAAAGGCTTTAAATGACACTCTACACCTCCAAGAAGAATCTTTGACTTTAAAAGACAAAACAAAACCAAGGCAAAAGAACCCTTACCCATGCTGCCAATTAAATGAGACAGAGGAGTCCAGAATACAAAGTGATACCGACCCCACTCTGGCTCTAGGGAATGGCCATGATAACCTTACACATTATCCACTTCAAATTTCCATGATTATGTCCTGAATATATTATATACCCCCATACAGAATAAACATATTATTTGTGTATTTTCCCTCCCCAAGCTCAGTAATTAAGCCCCTGTGTATTCTATCTATTCACTTGAGAACATGCCTTTCATTTAACAGATCAAAAGATTAAGCATATATTTTTCTTCTTCTCTCAGAATAGCCATTGCCTCTATGGAGAATTGACTTCCTTCTTTGAAAATGCTATTCTTTTGAGTGATTTTCACCATGGGATTAAAGAAAATCTTTCACCCTGAAACTAGGGCAGAGTACAGGTTGGTCCAGGAGAGATGGTGAAATCAATGGGGCCACCATTGTTTGCAAGTAGAGGAGGTTGTGCAGCATGATTTTGGAGCTGCTGGTAAAGCTAAAGGGAAAACTTCTAGCTACCAACAAGGGCTACTCCAAGGCGTGTACAGGCTGCAAGCACTCTCGCTTTTTTGGAAGCCCTACCTCACTTACATCATATCAAATATCCTACATCTCACACTTACAGAGATGGGCATAAAATTACAAACTGAGTTGCAGTGGATGGGTAAACATGTTTCATTTTGTAAAAGCTTAATTAAACATTTATTAATATCAGTTTTAGATTTTTCATTCAGTAATTTACTTCCAGGATTCCAACATTTCATTAAGCTCTTGCAAATTCCACAGCCCTAGGCTCTGTGTTTATGGATCCAATGTTTAAACGGCCATGTTGCCGACTATCACTGCTTGGGCTCTAAGAGAAGGTTTTGAGAGAGGAGTGGAGGGTAGGAGCAAGAAGGCTTACAGCACCTGGAGTGGAAGGGCTCAGGGCTGAAATGCTTGGAGTTATGATGGTAAAGGCCTCACTTCCTATTCCCCGAGGACCAGGTTTTCCACTAAATAGCAAAGGAAATTGAAGTTGCTGTATTTTTCAGAACTGATCTGGAATATCCCATAAATCTTTCCAAATTTGGCAACATGATATAATAATACTGGAAAGAGCACAGTGCTAGGAGCTATGGCTCCCAGCTGAAGTTCCAGACCTGGATCCACCTACTAGTACTTCGTAGCATTGTAGAAAATCCCTTGTATCTTGGGCAATACAGATTTCTTGAGCGTCATTCATCTACAAAGCAGGGGCAATTCTACCCAATCAGTCATATTTTGTTGTAAGCATGAAATGTTATGAGGTATGTAAAAGTTCTTTGTAAACTGTAAAGTGCTATAAAATGCAAAAGAATATCACTAAGGAATGGATGAATGGATGAGGAAGATGTGGTATATATACACAATGGAATACTCCTCAGCTGTAAAAAAAGATGAAATCTTGCCATTTGTAACAATATGGATGGACTTCACAGTATTATACGAAGCAGAATCAGTCAGATGGAGAAAGTCACATACCATATGATTTCATTTATAAGTAGAAGATAAAAATAACAACAACAACATACAAACACATAGATACAGAGATTAGATTGGTGTTTACCAGAGGGGAAGCGGGGAGGGAAAAGAGAGAAAGGGGTGATAGGTAACATGTGTACAGCGATGGGTGGTAATTAGTCTATGGGTGGTGCACGTGATGCTGTCTACACAGAAATCGAAATATAATGATGTACACCTGAAATTTATATAATGTTATAAACCAATGTTACCTCAAGAAAAAGAGTATTACTAAGAAGATCTTGATGAGTTGGTCATGTGATAATTCATAGGATACATAATTTTTACAAGCAAGTATGCATATTCCCAAGCTGACTCATTGCT
This sequence comes from Equus asinus, assembly GCF_041296235.1. Taxonomy (NCBI): domain Eukaryota; kingdom Metazoa; phylum Chordata; class Mammalia; order Perissodactyla; family Equidae; genus Equus; species Equus asinus. The sequence continues at coordinate 138,625,768 of NC_091791.1, read as the reverse complement.
CTTTGTGGAGACAATTCCCCTGCTCTCTCTGATACTAATAGCATAAAAAGTCTTCAGCAGGGAGAGGGGGAAATAACCACTATGAAATATGACCAAAGCATTCTGTTCTCCATAACAGAGCCCTGCCCTCAAGAGAAATTACTTTACCAGACTCTTATCTAACCTAGGAGAATGGCAATTAGACCACTTGAGGCCCCTCTAGACTTTCTATCTCACATCAGGGGAGGGAAAAAAAAAAAAGGCTGGAGGGCCGGCCCGGTGGCGCAGCAGTTGGGTGCGCACGTTCTGCTTCAGCAGCCCGGGGTTCACTGGTTGGGGTTCGCCAGTTCGGATCCTGGTTGCAGACATGGCACCGCTTGTCAAGCCATGCTGTGGCAGGCGTCTCGCATATAAAGTGGAGGAAGATGGGCACGGATGTTAGCTAAGGGCCGGCCTTCCTCAGCAAAAAGAGGAGGATTGGCAGCAGATGTTAGCTCAGGGCTAATCTTCCTCAAAAAAAAAAAAAAGGCTGAAATAATTCTGAAGGGAATCATGCCCACACACACAAAAAAGACCCCTGAAATTTAATAATATTATAGAAGGCATCCCCTCCCCAACACTTACCACCACATCAACAAGGCTCCAATATAATGACAGTGGATTACAACTGAGAGAACTGCAAGACACTAACTCTATTTAGGAAGGAGTTTCTAGGGAAACCCAAAGACAACAAGGGGAAACCAAAACAAGAACATGAGAGGAAATCAAAGCCTCCAAAACCTACATCTACAGTAAACATTAAACACAGTCTAACTCTTAAACACATAAACATAAAACCTCACCCTAGCAGCTGTTTACCTCAGTTCCTACTAACCAATACATCATGTCCAGCAGTCAACAAAAAATTACAAGGCAGGTGAAAAGGCTAGAATAAATACAGTCTGAAGAGATAAAGCAAGCATCAGAGCCATACCCAGCTTTGACACTGATACTTTAATTATCAGATAGTGAATTTAAAATACCTGTGACTACTATGTTTATCCCTGATAAACATAGATGCAAAAATCCTCAAGAAAATACCAGCACACCAAATTCAACAATACACTGAAAGGATCATACACCATGATCAAGTGGGATTTATTCCAGGGATGCAGGGATGGTTCAACATCTGCAAATCAAGGTGATACATCACATTAACAAAATGAAGGATAAAAATCATACAATCACCTCAATAAATGCAGAAAGAGCATTTGACAAAATTCAACATCCACAGCTAACATCACACTCAATCGTGAAAGCTGAAAGCCTTTCCTCTAAGATCAGGAACAAGACAAGGACACCCACTCTCACCACTTTTATTCAACATAGTACTGGAAGTCTAGCCAGGACAATTAGGCAATAAAAAGAAATAAAAGGCATCCAAATCAGAAAGGAAGAAATAAAACTCTCACTATTTGTAGATGATGTGATATTATATATAGAAAACCCTAAAGATGCCACTAAAAAAGTTAGAATTAAAACAAATTCAGTAAAGTTGCAGGATACAAAATCAATATACAAAAATCAGTTTCATTTCTATACACTAACAATGAACTATAAGAGAAATTAAGAATATAATCCCATTTACAATTGCGTCAAAAAGAATAAAACACCTAGGGTAAATTTAACCAAGGAGGGGAAAGATCTGTACACTGAAAAGTATAAGACATTGATGAAAGAATCGAAGAAGACGCAAAAAAGTGGAAAGATATTCTGTAATCATGGACTGGAAGAATTAATACTTTTAAAATGCCCATCCCCAAAGCAATCTACAGATTCAATGCAATCCCTATCAAAATTCCAATGGCATTTTTCACAGAAACAGAAGAAACAGCCCTAAAATTTGTATGGAACCAGAAAAGACCCCAAATAACCAAAGCAATCCTAAAAAAAGAAGAACAAGGCTGGAGGTCATGAAAAGGAATGGACGCTTGATGCATTCTACAATATGCACAAACCCCAAAATGTTATACGAAGTGGAATGAGTCAGAAACAAAGGACCACATAATGTATGATTTCATTGATTAAAAAGTTCCAGAAAAGAAAAATCTTTGTGCCAGAAAGCAGAGCAGTGGTTGCCTGGGGCTGAAGGTGGGAGAGGTGGATAGGGGACTGACAGCAAATGGGTACAAGGGGACTTTAGGGGCAATGGAAATATTCTAAACCTGGATGGTGGTGATGACTGCACAACGCTTTAAATTCACTAAAATCATTGAATTTACACATACAATAGGTGAGTTTTCCGTACATAAATTTTACCTCAATAAAGCTATTTAGAAACATTTAATGTGTTTTCTGGTGGAAAGGAGAATAAAATCATTCCATATTGTTCAAATCGTGAGAATGAAATTTCATGAACAGTAATTCTAGGGAGATAGAATTTTAGCCAATATGAGAAAGTACCTACACTGATAATCAGAGTTCTTCAACAGGAATAACTGATTCCTAAAGCAAATGCACTGGTGCTGTTGGTTGGCCAACCCAAGTGACACCCCTGATCGCCTCTTCTTTGTCAAGGAAACCTAGAGTTTGCAATGTGACTAGCTGGATATTCTGCTATTTTTAGCTGAATAATCCTAACGGATAAACTACCTTTCAGTATAAGTAGTCTGAATGAGTTGAATAACTTTCTCCCAGGAAAGATGTGAAATATTCCCGTTAGAGAGAAAGGATGATATGATTAGTTGGTTAAAAAAATGAAAACCTTTTAGTCATACTTTTTTAAAAACACTTGCATTACAGTATATAGGTGTTCTTTTAATTAAAAAGAAGCAATCGTCGTTCAGAGAGACCCATGCACACTTATGTTCCTTGCAGCATTATTCACAATAGCCAAGATGTGGAAGCAACCCAAACGCCCACTGACTGATGACTGGATAAAGAAGATGCAGTATATATATATATACAATGGGATACTACTCAGCCATAAAGAAGACAAAATCGTCCTATTTGCAACCACGTGGATGGACCTTGAGGTTATTATATTAAGTGAAATAAGCCAGCCAGAGAAAGAAACACTGTATGATTTCACTCAGATGTGGAAGATAAACTAACACATGGACAAAGAGTACAGATTGGTGTTTACCAGAGGAGAAGGGGGTTGGGGGTGGGCATAAGGGATGAAGGGGCACATTTATATGGTGACTGATGATAATGTACAACTGAAATTTCACAATGTTATAAACTAAATTTTAAAAAAAATAAGAAGAAGAAGCAGTTGTCACTGTGGAGGCAGAGTTATAGATATCCTACATCCTACCATCACTAGGAAATGAAAAGCACACAAAAGTGTAAGATTTGACCTCTGCCCTCATGGCGCTGGAAAGATCATCTTTGTAGAGGCAGGCAAACACACCTGAAGCAATTAGCAAATATCAGACACTGAAATTAAACTGTAAATTATAGGGTATAAACACAATTAAATTCTGTAAAAGTCAAACCACAGGCAGCTTTAAGATCCACCAGGATTGAAACGTGCTACCTGATGGTGAAACCATGCAATTGACTGAACTGTCCACACCCAAAACACAGTTATTTTGAACCAGATGTTAAGTAGGTCTCAGAAGGCTTCTGGCACGAACATGCTGCTGGGTGATATCCATCAAGTGATTTCATAGGAACAAGAGACATTAGTGCTTTAGAAAGAAGTCATTTAAGACAGGCTCCTCAAGACCACGTCTAGATGTGCAAATTCCACAGTGGATTATTTCTTGAATTTCACTCATCTCTAGTGTCTATATGTGAGATATGAAGGTGAAAGTTTTGATCAGTGCAATTTAAGAACTACTGTAAAGACAGTCTCACAGTTGGATTTTTTTTCTTTATATTTCTCTGTCTGTAGTCTTGCCTGCTATTACCCTGGGATTTTTCAGAATGGCATAATCACAAAGACATGCTATTTCAATACTGTATGGAAAAGCTCCAAACTAAGGAACTTTTTAGAGTACTGCTGGAAGGGTTAAAGCCCTTTAACATATGCACTCGTAGGGTTAACTAGTGATCTACCATAAATATTTTCTCACTTGAAGCTGACTCTAGTCATCAGTAAATGTAATGTGAGTTGCTTTTCTAGGAGTTCTGAGTCACTCGCTCTCTCCTCTCCACCTTGTTCCATCCTCCTCCTCCCTCTACTCATTAGTGAATTTGATTTTAAGAGGTTT